>NW_027270998.1:2187500-2561567 GCF_040938485.1 Diadema antillarum | reverse complement strand
GCTCTGAACCCCACCCCCTGGGTCTGTGTACTCTTGCTCTGAACCCCACCCCCTGGGTCTGTGTACTCTTGCTCTGAACCCCACCCCCTGGGTCTGTGTACTCTTGCTCTGAACCCCACCCCCTGGGTCTGTGTACTCTTGCTCTGAACCCCACCCCCTGGGTCTGTGTACTCTTGCTCTGAACCCCACCCCCTGGGTCTGTGTACTCTTGCTCTGAACCCCACCCCCTGGGTCTGTGTACTCTTGCTCTGAACCCCACCCCCTGGGTCTGTGTACTCTTGCTCTGAACCCCACCCCCTGGGTCTGTGTACTCTTGCTCTGAACCCCACCCCCTGGGTCTGTGTACTCTTGCTCTGAACCCCACCCCCTGGGTCTGTGTACTCTTGCTCTGAACCCCACCCCCTGGGTCTGTGTACTCTTGCTCTGAACCCCACCCCCTGGGTCTGTGTACTCTTGCTCTGAACCCCACCCCCTGGGTCTGTGTACTCTTGCTCTGAACCCCACCCCCTGGGTCTGTGTACTCTTGCTCTGAACCCCACCCCCTGGGTCTGTGTACTCTTGCTCTGAACCCCACCCCCTGGGTCTGTGTACTCTTGCTCTGAACCCCACCCCCTGGGTCTGTGTACTCTTGCTCTGAACCCCACCCCCTGGGTCTGTGTACTCTTGCTCTGAACCCCACCCCCTGGGTCTGTGTACTCTTGCTCTGAACCCCACCCCCTGGGTCTGTGTACTCTTGCTCTGAACCCCACCCCCTGGGTCTGTGTACTCTTGCTCTGAACCCCACCCCCTGGGTCTGTGTACTCTTGCTCTGAACCCCACCCCCTGGGTCTGTGTACTCTTGCTCTGAACCCCACCCCCTGGGTCTGTGTACTCTTGCTCTGAACCCCACCCCCTGGGTCTGTGTACTCTTGCTCTGAACCCCACCCCCTGGGTCTGTGTACTCTTGCTCTGAACCCCACCCCCTGGGTCTGTGTACTCTTGCTCTGAACCCCACCCCCTGGGTCTGTGTACTCTTGCTCTGAACCCCACCCCCTGGGTCTGTGTACTCTTGCTCTGAACCCCACCCCCTGGGTCTGTGTACTCTTGCTCTGAACCCCACCCCCTGGGTCTGTGTACTCTTGCTCTGAACCCCACCCCCTGGGTCTGTGTACTCTTGCTCTGAACCCCACCCCCTGGGTCTGTGTACTCTTGCTCTGAACCCCACCCCCTGGGTCTGTGTACTCTTGCTCTGAACCCCACCCCCTGGGTCTGTGTACTCTTGCTCTGAACCCCACCCCCTGGGTCTGTGTACTCTTGCTCTGAACCCCACCCCCTGGGTCTGTGTACTCTTGCTCTGAACCCCACCCCCTGGGTCTGTGTACTCTTGCTCTGAACCCCACCCCCTGGGTCTGTGTACTCTTGCTCTGAACCCCACCCCCTGGGTCTGTGTACTCTTGCTCTGAACCCCACCCCCTGGGTCTGTGTACTCTTGCTCTGAACCCCACCCCCTGGGTCTGTGTACTCTTGCTCTGAACCCCACCCCCTGGGTCTGTGTACTCTTGCTCTGAACCCCACCCCCTGGGTCTGTGTACTCTTGCTCTGAACCCCACCCCCTGGGTCTGTGTACTCTTGCTCTGAACCCCACCCCCTGGGTCTGTGTACTCTTGCTCTGAACCCCACCCCCTGGGTCTGTGTACTCTTGCTCTGAACCCCACCCCCTGGGTCTGTGTACTCTTGCTCTGAACCCCACCCCCTGGGTCTGTGTACTCTTGCTCTGAACCCCACCCCCTGGGTCTGTGTACTCTTGCTCTGAACCCCACCCCCTGGGTCTGTGTACTCTTGCTCTGAACCCCACCCCCTGGGTCTGTGTACTCTTGCTCTGAACCCCACCCCCTGGGTCTGTGTACTCTTGCTCTGAACCCCACCCCCTGGGTCTGTGTACTCTTGCTCTGAACCCCACCCCCTGGGTCTGTGTACTCTTGCTCTGAACCCCACCCCCTGGGTCTGTGTACTCTTGCTCTGAACCCCACCCCCTGGGTCTGTGTACTCTTGCTCTGAACCCCACCCCCTGGGTCTGTGTACTCTTGCTCTGAACCCCACCCCCTGGGTCTGTGTACTCTTGCTCTGAACCCCACCCCCTGGGTCTGTGTACTCTTGCTCTGAACCCCACCCCCTGGGTCTGTGTACTCTTGCTCTGAACCCCACCCCCTGGGTCTGTGTACTCTTGCTCTGAACCCCACCCCCTGGGTCTGTGTACTCTTGCTCTGAACCCCACCCCCTGGGTCTGTGTACTCTTGCTCTGAACCCCACCCCCTGGGTCTGTGTACTCTTGCTCTGAACCCCACCCCCTGGGTCTGTGTACTCTTGCTCTGAACCCCACCCCCTGGGTCTGTGTACTCTTGCTCTGAACCCCACCCCCTGGGTCTGTGTACTCTTGCTCTGAACCCCACCCCCTGGGTCTGTGTACTCTTGCTCTGAACCCCACCCCCTGGGTCTGTGTACTCTTGCTCTGAACCCCACCCCCTGGGTCTGTGTACTCTTGCTCTGAACCCCACCCCCTGGGTCTGTGTACTCTTGCTCTGAACCCCACCCCCTGGGTCTGTGTACTCTTGCTCTGAACCCCACCCCCTGGGTCTGTGTACTCTTGCTCTGAACCCCACCCCCTGGGTCTGTGTACTCTTGCTCTGAACCCCACCCCCTGGGTCTGTGTACTCTTGCTCTGAACCCCACCCCTGGGTCTGTGTACTCTTGCTCTGAACCCCACCCCCTGGGTCTGTGTACTCTTGCTCTGAACCCCACCCCCTGGGTCTGTGTACTCTTGCTCTGAACCCCACCCCCTGGGTCTGTGTACTCTTGCTCTGAACCCCACCCCCTGGGTCTGTGTACTCTTGCTCTGAACCCCACCCCCTGGGTCTGTGTACTCTTGCTCTGAACCCCACCCCCTGGGTCTGTGTACTCTTGCTCTGAACCCCACCCCCTGGGTCTGTGTACTCTTGCTCTGAACCCCACCCCCTGGGTCTGTGTACTCTTGCTCTGAACCCCACCCCCTGGGTCTGTGTACTCTTGCTCTGAACCCCACCCCCTGGGTCTGTGTACTCTTGCTCTGAACCCCACCCCCTGGGTCTGTGTACTCTTGCTCTGAACCCCACCCCCTGGGTCTGTGTACTCTTGCTCTGAACCCCACCCCCTGGGTCTGTGTACTCTTGCTCTGAACCCCACCCCCTGGGTCTGTGTACTCTTGCTCTGAACCCCACCCCCTGGGTCTGTGTACTCTTGCTCTGAACCCCACCCCCTGGGTCTGTGTACTCTTGCTCTGAACCCCACCCCCTGGGTCTGTGTACTCTTGCTCTGAACCCCACCCCCTGGGTCTGTGTACTCTTGCTCTGAACCCCACCCCCTGGGTCTGTGTACTCTTGCTCTGAACCCCACCCCCTGGGTCTGTGTACTCTTGCTCTGAACCCCACCCCCTGGGTCTGTGTACTCTTGCTCTGAACCCCACCCCCTGGGTCTGTGTACTCTTGCTCTGAACCCCACCCCCTGGGTCTGTGTACTCTTGCTCTGAACCCCACCCCCTGGGTCTGTGTACTCTTGCTCTGAACCCCACCCCCTGGGTCTGTGTACTCTTGCTCTGAACCCCACCCCCTGGGTCTGTGTACTCTTGCTCTGAACCCCACCCCCTGGGTCTGTGTACTCTTGCTCTGAACCCCACCCCCTGGGTCTGTGTACTCTTGCTCTGAACCCCACCCCCTGGGTCTGTGTACTCTTGCTCTGAACCCCACCCCCTGGGTCTGTGTACTCTTGCTCTGAACCCCACCCCCTGGGTCTGTGTACTCTTGCTCTGAACCCCACCCCCTGGGTCTGTGTACTCTTGCTCTGAACCCCACCCCCTGGGTCTGTGTACTCTTGCTCTGAACCCCACCCCCTGGGTCTGTGTACTCTTGCTCTGAACCCCACCCCCTGGGTCTGTGTACTCTTGCTCTGAACCCCACCCCCTGGGTCTGTGTACTCTTGCTCTGAACCCCACCCCCTGGGTCTGTGTACTCTTGCTCTGAACCCCACCCCCTGGGTCTGTGTACTCTTGCTCTGAACCCCACCCCCTGGGTCTGTGTACTCTTGCTCTGAACCCCACCCCCTGGGTCTGTGTACTCTTGCTCTGAACCCCACCCCCTGGGTCTGTGTACTCTTGCTCTGAACCCCACCCCCTGGGTCTGTGTACTCTTGCTCTGAACCCCACCCCCTGGGTCTGTGTACTCTTGCTCTGAACCCCACCCCCTGGGTCTGTGTACTCTTGCTCTGAACCCCACCCCCTGGGTCTGTGTACTCTTGCTCTGAACCCCACCCCCTGGGTCTGTGTACTCTTGCTCTGAACCCCACCCCCTGGGTCTGTGTACTCTTGCTCTGAACCCCACCCCCTGGGTCTGTGTACTCTTGCTCTGAACCCCACCCCCTGGGTCTGTGTACTCTTGCTCTGAACCCCACCCCCTGGGTCTGTGTACTCTTGCTCTGAACCCCACCCCCTGGGTCTGTGTACTCTTGCTCTGAACCCCACCCCCTGGGTCTGTGTACTCTTGCTCTGAACCCCACCCCCTGGGTCTGTGTACTCTTGCTCTGAACCCCACCCCCTGGGTCTGTGTACTCTTGCTCTGAACCCCACCCCCTGGGTCTGTGTACTCTTGCTCTGAACCCCACCCCCTGGGTCTGTGTACTCTTGCTCTGAACCCCACCCCCTGGGTCTGTGTACTCTTGCTCTGAACCCCACCCCCTGGGTCTGTGTACTCTTGCTCTGAACCCCACCCCCTGGGTCTGTGTACTCTTGCTCTGAACCCCACCCCCTGGGTCTGTGTACTCTTGCTCTGAACCCCACCCCCTGGGTCTGTGTACTCTTGCTCTGAACCCCACCCCCTGGGTCTGTGTACTCTTGCTCTGAACCCCACCCCCTGGGTCTGTGTACTCTTGCTCTGAACCCCACCCCCTGGGTCTGTGTACTCTTGCTCTGAACCCCACCCCCTGGGTCTGTGTACTCTTGCTCTGAACCCCACCCCCTGGGTCTGTGTACTCTTGCTCTGAACCCCACCCCCTGGGTCTGTGTACTCTTGCTCTGAACCCCACCCCCTGGGTCTGTGTACTCTTGCTCTGAACCCCACCCCCTGGGTCTGTGTACTCTTGCTCTGAACCCCACCCCCTGGGTCTGTGTACTCTTGCTCTGAACCCCACCCCCTGGGTCTGTGTACTCTTGCTCTGAACCCCACCCCCTGGGTCTGTGTACTCTTGCTCTGAACCCCACCCCCTGGGTCTGTGTACTCTTGCTCTGAACCCCACCCCCTGGGTCTGTGTACTCTTGCTCTGAACCCCACCCCCTGGGTCTGTGTACTCTTGCTCTGAACCCCACCCCCTGGGTCTGTGTACTCTTGCTCTGAACCCCACCCCCTGGGTCTGTGTACTCTTGCTCTGAACCCCACCCCCTGGGTCTGTGTACTCTTGCTCTGAACCCCACCCCCTGGGTCTGTGTACTCTTGCTCTGAACCCCACCCCCTGGGTCTGTGTACTCTTGCTCTGAACCCCACCCCCTGGGTCTGTGTACTCTTGCTCTGAACCCCACCCCCTGGGTCTGTGTACTCTTGCTCTGAACCCCACCCCCTGGGTCTGTGTACTCTTGCTCTGAACCCCACCCCCTGGGTCTGTGTACTCTTGCTCTGAACCCCACCCCCTGGGTCTGTGTACTCTTGCTCTGAACCCCACCCCCTGGGTCTGTGTACTCTTGCTCTGAACCCCACCCCCTGGGTCTGTGTACTCTTGCTCTGAACCCCACCCCCTGGGTCTGTGTACTCTTGCTCTGAACCCCACCCCCTGGGTCTGTGTACTCTTGCTCTGAACCCCACCCCCTGGGTCTGTGTACTCTTGCTCTGAACCCCACCCCCTGGGTCTGTGTACTCTTGCTCTGAACCCCACCCCCTGGGTCTGTGTACTCTTGCTCTGAACCCCACCCCCTGGGTCTGTGTACTCTTGCTCTGAACCCCACCCCCTGGGTCTGTGTACTCTTGCTCTGAACCCCACCCCCTGGGTCTGTGTACTCTTGCTCTGAACCCCACCCCCTGGGTCTGTGTACTCTTGCCGTACAAAATGATATAGAAAATATTAATTTCTTAAGACACAAACACTCGACCTGACATGACCCAGTATCAAAGAATGTGCCACACTTAGTTGATGGGTTGTAAACAAGAGTGTATCTTGTTTAAACTCCACCCCTGGATGTGGCATGTGGCACATGGTGCTGTCCGTTGGAGTCTTTGTGTCTTTTAAGAAATTAATATTTTTCTATATCTTTTTGTATAGTCTTGTTTACTACGTGATATGGGACACGCGATGCAGTCACACCAACACACACTTTATTTTGAAATCATTTTGTATACTGTGATGTATACAAAGTGAAGTGGATGTCACATGTCACATTTCACACTTTCACAACACTCCCGAAATTAGAAGCCTGAATAAATGAATTTTATTTTCCATTTCATTTTGTATGCCAGAGTATATAACATAGATATGTCAAAGTGCAGAGTGTACAGACCCCAGGGGGTGTGCTGTCAGTGCTGACTGGATAGGCACTGGACAACACACCCCCCCTGGGGTCTGTACACTCTGCACTTTGACATATTTCGTCTTATATACTCTGCATACAAAATGAGATGGATGTCACATTTCAATCTGGGCACTCTGAAAATAAAGACAAAACAGGTTCTGAAAATATTCTTTTAAATTTTCATTTCGTAACGTTATTTCATCTTTATTGCAATCAACTGTACAAGATATCTACAAGAAGTCCATGAAGCAATCTGCATTTCCACTAAAGATTTGATGCTTGAGCAGGTCTGTGAGATTGAGCGATTTTCAAGTCTTAAGATGAAGCTGTCGTTATTAGAGGGTAAGTCATGTTATTCAGCTAAATGTCTTGAGGCAATGGTGAATACGTTATAGGACATGCATCACAAAGCACGTCGCCAGCTATTTTGTTGGTTTCTTGGGAAGGTATTAAAACCAAAAGAATATAGGGTCTAAATTCATTTATTGGAGAGCCTCCATTCAGTCTTATGGTTTAAGATATTAGTAGATTTATATCGTCTGTCACGAAAAGCCAAAATGGATTGTGGATCTATCTAATTATTATCTAACCTTACTTGATGTACAAATGGTTTTAACAGCAGTTCCACCCGAAAGTATATAAAATTACAATTAAAAGCGAAACTTGTTCGCAGTCATTTGCCTTCTAAGATCATTCAGATTCTATCATAAAGAAATAAAGTTATCTGGGATGAAGCAAAGAAACAGCCAGTCCCCAAAAAGACAGCCAAGTCACTTACTAAAAACTTTAAATGCATTGCCCGGGATCGTAAAAGTCGTCCCCACCGTGCTGACCAATGTGAAGTGCGGGAGGGGAGGCCCCGGCCGTCGAAGATGGCTCTATGGTCAGCTCTAGTAATGGGTTGTTTGAGCGTGGATTAGTCTCGTTGGTTGTATGCCCCACTAAGGCAATGGGATGCTCGGCATTCTGGGTCGTAGACTGGACAAGTAACCTGTAGAAGTATTATTAACTAGAGACATAAAAACATGATATCAATCATAACTTTTCCGCAATCTACATCTCACTACACTGATCAGAATTGGTATTACTTTTTCACTTGTTTTTTTAGTTTTACTTTTTCAAATTAAAAACCAAACGGAAGTCGAGGATATAGATGATACGGTGGCACATGGCATGTAGTAGCATAGCAATTTTCTATAATTTCTGTCCCAAATATGGAATTCAAAAACCAAAGGCAATGAGAGCTTCCAACCAATACATTATCACCGCTTAAAACCGTATTCTGCTAAAATGATGTCCACTTGAGCTAACTGCTAGATTCTATAAATGGTTACGGAACCTGTACAAGAGATAAAAGAGATAAAGTGGCATATTGGACACACCCTATACCGTAACACAAGTGACACAATATATTGCAAGCATAGATTTAAAAGACACAGACTAAACTACTAAATGGCCCATTCGTGGCGGGTACAGGTGGACTGGTGTCTGCTGCCGGGGATGGCTCCGTGGTCGGTCCAGCAGGTGTCCGAACTTGGATTGGTCTCACTGGCTGCACGTCCCCCATAAAGGCTGTTGGGACACTCGGCATGGTGGGCTTGTCGACTAGCATTTACCTTTGATACGACAGGTATTAAATAGTATAAGTAACCAGTTAATACAGTTTCCACACAAACAATGCTACATAACATAACTTGTAAACATAAAAGAGCATTGGATGCACACATTGTGTGTAGTTTTTTCCTCACTAAGACCATAGATCTATATAGTCTACAGATATTTCGTGAAGCAAATAAATAGATAGATAAAGAAATAGAGTGCTACATGTGTTTTACTTATATTTGCTTTGAATGCCGGTACAAAGGAGCCAAAGTAGACAGCTGCCCAACTCCTGGGAGAGATGATGTCCACGAAACGGTCGTGTGATCCTCCCCGCTCCTCACCGGTATGATGTCGGATGCCTTGCTGCAGGGAAAAATGACTCGTTCCTCAGCATGCACGACTCCTCCATGTAGCATAGACTCTCCTCCAGCGGTGATACAGGCTGGTCTCTATCCACGCTGTCCCCTTTAATACTTTTCACTGACTCTACCCCCTAGCCAATGACAGGAGTAAAAACTCTCTTCAACGCCCAAATGAGAAAATCCCTCGTTTTCATTGGTGCTCACAAAATCAGCAGTTTCTCAATATATTCTGTCACGCGACCCAAAGTGGGTGCGGTTAACATTCCTAGTCAAGGATTCCAATCATAAGTCTAATTTTATTCAAATGCATGCGAATTCCCGCCAACTGATGTTATGTGGGGCAGACTATACTAGAAATAATACAAAAGGGGCAAAATGTCCAATGACAAAATACCGTGTCTTCATTGGTGCTACGAACAAAATCAGCTGTTTCTTAGGGTAGGCCTGGCCTATCACACGAACCAAACTGGGTGCGGTTAACATTCTTAGTCAAATGATTCCTTTCAAAAGCTGAAATATATTCGAATGCATGCAAACTCCCACCACCTGGTGCTATGTGAGGCAAGCTAAGGGGCAAACTGATGCTGTGTGAGGCAAACTACTACGAACATCACAAAATAGGCAACCTGACCACTCGATCGATGCCTTATCGAGAAAATGCCGTGCTTTCATTGGTGCTAACAAAGTCAGCAGTTTCTCAAAGTAGGCGTAGCCTATCACACGACCCAAACTTGGTACGGTTAACATTCTTAGTCAGTTGATTCCTTTCAAAACCTGAATCGTATTCAAATGCATGCAAACTCCCACCACCTGGTGCTATGTGAGGCAAGCTAAGGGGCAACGTGACCACTCCCTGCCTCATTAACAAAATACCGTGTCTTCGTTGGTGCTATCGAAATCACGCAGTTTCTTTTAAAAAAAAGTCGCACAAGGATCCAAACTGGAGGAGGTTAACATTAATGTGCTTGCTTTCAAAACATGAATCGTATTCAAATACATGCAAACTCCCGCCACCTGATGCTATGTGAGGCAGGCTCCCATCTACGGACGGTACGAAGGGGCAACCTGATCACTCGCTGCCCTAATGACAAAAAATACCGTGTCTTCATTAGTGCTATCGAAATCAGCACTTTCTCAAAGTCACCCAAGTATCCAAACTGGGCGAGGTTATCATTTTTAGTCAAGTGTTTCCTTTCAAAATCTGAATCGTATTTAAATTCATGCAAATTCCCGCCACCTGATGCTATGTGAGGCAAGGCACTATGAACAATACAGAAGAAACAAGATGTCCTCTGGGTGCCCTATATGGACAATTCCCCGTGTCTTCATTGGTGCGATCGAAATCGGCCGTTCTTGAAAGATGCCTATCACGACGTCCGTCTGAGAGGTGTTATTTAAACAATCTATCCTTTCTTTTTCATACCCCCAGATTTCTCCGTATCGTTCAGATGTTACACGCTCTATCGCAGGTTTTATACTGAATTGCTTTGACCATGGACATTCATCACCCGTTAATTACAGTTTCTGTCAAAAGCGTTACAATAATATTTTAAACATGCTTTCCTACTTGGATCCCATCATAACCGCCGACAGCCTAACTGAAGGAAAAAAAGGAGGCGTTATAGAGTGGCTTGGAACATGAAACACCAAAGCCAGAAAAATGCTACTTTTTCAATTGTCATCCTACACATATAGGGCCTACGCATAAATATGCAAAATCGCGAAGAGATGTCACTTCTTTTCTAGTAACCACCTGCCTGCGCCACCAAACTGAGTGCAGATAACACTTTCTAGTTAAGTGAATGCTTTCAAAAGCTGAATTTTATTCAAATGCATGCAAACTCTGACTGCCTGTTGCAAGCAACGGTGAGCATTACAAAGGAGGAAAACAAGCAAACAAGTCTCTTCCTTCAAGACAAATTCCTTGTCGTCTCCAATGCTAACAACCAGAGATTCAGCAGATTTTGTATACTATATTACCCAATCAAAACAGCTTGTGCTTTACATGGGGCCTGTCATATGAATCCTGCAAACTGTAAGAAATTGAATTCTATGATTAAAGCGATTATCGGCACCTGTTGCCTTTGAGACCAACTTCTGAAACCAAAGGAGCAAGATGTGTAGACCTACTCCCTGCCCTCATGACGAAATCCTTTTCTTCACCAATGCAAATTGAATCAGCAGTCCCCCCCAGCTCCTATTATATTTTTTATGTAATTAGTCGTAATACTGGTCTTAGCAGCCATATTGGAATTCAAAATGGCGGGCAAACCGTTCGTCAGACAGATCACATTATTCCATTTCCTAACCAAGCGTGTTATAATATTTATGAGCAACCAATTTCAGCGACATTCGTCATTTAGAACTTAAGATAGGGATTTTCAACTTTTTGGTCGAGGCGGCATACTGAAATTCAAAATGGCGGCCATTCGATATGTTTGTCAGACATTTCAAATCCATCCGTCACATGACTTTAAAGTTAGCATGTCCAAAAGCCCTTGTGTACGAAATATTAATGCCACAAGTCATTTAGAAGCCAAGACAAGAATCTTTAAGCCCTAATTGTTTCTTCATGGCGGCCATGATATTGGAATTCAGGATGGCGGCCGACCCAGTGGTCATGTCTCTTTGATCCTGCATTTTTTTTAAACTCAGCGCCCCCAAAATACTTCTAGAAACAAAATGTACTTATTAAGATGCACATAATCAGGTGTCGGCGACGATCATATAAGAAAGACTGCAGTGAACAGTCCATGCATATTAGGTCCATTGAAGGGCCAGCCTCCGGCAAGCTTTGCAACTTTTGTGAATCATAAGCATGCATGATATCTTAATACATTACCTGTCTATTCATATCAACAAAGAAAATATAATAAAAACAGCGAACATTATGCAGGAGAGGAATATGAACTTTTACGGATTCATCATCTCATCTGATTTGTCTATGGTTGTTCATTATGACTTTGCCGGGAAATCATGAAAAAAAGCTCTGATTTCCAAATTTTCCATAATTCAAAAAACATACATCGTTAACGTGTTTGGTTGATATTTTACTTATCAAAAGTCATGTTGAACAAAGACTCGATTTTCCTGTAAATGAACTATAGGGCCTATAATGCAAATGCATGTGGACTTTGCGTTGATTCATGATACCTTCGACGGCATGTGCAATGACCAAATGAATGTCTAAATACATGTCATATGTTTCATAATAGTCTTCTATTATTTTTCTTATACGCCCATAAAAAAAAAAACACTTCAAAACCAAGATCCTACCAGTGGCCTTAGTCAGTCAATTAGGTACTAATGATTAATGAAATAATTTGGAATTCAGCTTTCCCTAGCCTAACTGTCATGCTTCCATGTTCAAAAGACATTGCAGTTGAACACCCAAGTTATTTCCACTATACTGTGAAGACGCATTCCAAAGTCTTTTGTTAATAAAGTAGTTCCTAAATTTGGGAGCGTTGTGAATGTCAGGGGGGCTGAGAAAATAGAGGTACATTTATGTACTGTATACAACAGTTTCGTAATCAAAACGTCACTCTGTTATGACAATCGCGTCTAAAATAACAGATAAATAATGCTGTCCACTACTATACCCCCCCCCCAAAAAAAAAAAAAAGTTGGAGAAGGAGTGGAGTCTTTTCGCAATTTGTGCGAATAGCATATGGGTTCTACAGTATAGCAAGACAAACCCTAACGCTTACCCTAAAGGGGGTATCTCACTGAGCGGCGAACGTTTGCGAACGTAGCGAATTTGGGATTTCGCCAGGGTTCGTAAAGGGTTGCAAAAGGTTCGTTAACAGTCGCAAGAAAGTTCGCAAACGGTTTTTATTGTCGCAAACAGTAACTCTTGTCGCAAAGAAATTTTGAACATGTTCAAAATTTCTTTGCGAACCTTTGCGAATTTGTATTTTCGCTAACAGTTGCAGACATTCGCAAAACATTCGTAAGAATTCGCAAACAGTCGTAATACGGTGTCGCTAACATTTTTATTTGATTCGCCACTGCTAGCGAACAAGTAAGCATAATGGTTCCTATATAAAAGCTTCTGAAACAGACAAGGTTCCACTCTAAGAAAGTTCTTGAAGCTCTTGACATCTCCATCATGTAATTGCTACAAATGCTTTTCATATTGACCAAAGTCTGTCCTCTGCAACAATCACTCTCTGACCCAAACAGTCTTTCTTTTCTTCTTCCTTTCTTGTTTTTCTTTATCTTCCTTCTCTTATGCTGCACGATAGCTGTAGCAGCAGCCTGACAAAGCAGCTCTTCAAGGATAGCAACACGTTGAGCCTCTTCTTGGCAGAAATTTATCTCCATATAATGGAAATCCACCTTGAACGGATGTCACAAGAGATCTGAATTCAGTGGAAGGTTGTACGTTCGTTTTATAGGTCTGACTATGTCATAATCGCCTCGTACTTTTCTAGGTCCCAGAACATTCGCAAATTGTCTGAAAGGATTTGCAAACAGTTGCTAATATTTGCAAAACTGTCGCTAACATTTGCAAAATTGTCGCTAACATTTGCTAACAGTCGCTAATAGTCGCCACCTGTGTTTCACAAACACTTTAGCAAACATTCGCTGAAGTGTTGCTAATTGTCGCTAAACATCGCTAAAAGTCGCTAACTGTCGCTAATGGCAGAAGCGAACCTTGATTTTTCGCAAACATTCGTCAGAAAAGTTGGCGAATCTCAAATTCGCTATACGTTCGCAAACGTTCGCCGCTCAGTGAGATACCAGCTTTAGCATTTCACTGGCTTTGATGTTCCATGCTCCACGCCGCTCTTCCATAGTGTTTGGATATGGAGACCAAAGAAGAGGTTCTTGATTTAAGTAATTTTTAACTGTCTTTCAGAGGAAATTTTGAAATCTTGTATGCAACTTGGTGGTAATCGTGTATGGAATAATATTTTTTTTTCTTCTTCAACTCTCCTTGTTATTAATACCCTTTGACTGAATATTAATATCTCATAAAAAGGTAATATTTAACAATCTTGCGTATATTTAGTGCATAGTTGTATAAAATGTTTGCCGGGTTTAACACTCAATTATCAAATCTTTCGAATTTAGTATTTGGCAATTGCGTGTTTCTGCCTGTTTAGTCGCATTTTACAATTAAAGAAGTACATATTATTTTACTACATTCCTTCGTGTGTCCTATATAGATTTATATTCTTTGCACATTGTACAGTTGCTGCTGAAAATATTGGAGGGGCAGCGCATTGCTACTGGCTAGGATGTTGTATTTTAGGAATGATGCATATACTTAAACAGAAGTGCTGTCTTAGGTGAAAGCAACACCTGCGGTAGAGTGCATAACTTCTCGGCGGCATGGAGCATGGGCGAAAGAAAAGATTCTCGTTTCTTCTCCTCTGACACCCCCATGCTACTGTCAATGACGGGTAATCCCGGCTCGTCAAGTAATGCGTGATTTGCCAAAGCGGGTAACGTTTCTTTATTCAAAATGAAGCCTTCGACCGTCGAATATCATGCAAATAATGCATGTAAAGCTCGGGGCTGTTGCTCGGCACACTGAAATTCAAAATGGCTGCCTTTCGATATGTTTGTCAGACATTTCAAATCCATCCGTCACATGAATTTGAAGTTAGCATGTCCAAAAGCCCTTGTGCATGAAATATTATTGCCACAAGTCATTTAGAAGCTAAGACAAAAATTTTTAAGCCCTAATTTTTTCTTCATGGCGGCCATGATATTGGAATGCAGGATGGGGGCCGACCCAGTGGTCATGTCTCTTGGATCCGGCATTTTTTTTTTTCTTTCAGCGCCCCCAAAATACCTCTAGAAACAAAATTTCATACTCTCCGCCGATGCAAGCATCTCGACCAATCTTTACAGCTACATATCTGCGTTACTACCATACATACCAACAGCATGCATGAATTCCTGAATCTATAATGCCTAACAAACATGCTATGTTTGGTACTTTTCCAAACATAAAGAGTCTGCAATAAACATTTGAATCAAACACATCATTTCTAATCAATTGTCCATTTTGCTACTCGTCCATTTATTTCTATTTGCTATTCGTCCATTTATACTACAGTGTATAAGGGTTTGGAATAAATCGTTCCACAGTATATAAGTAACTAATTACTGTACTTGCTTCGTTCAAATAGCTAACGAATCAGCGATTCCGTTAGATTTTCCATTACTAAGCCTAAACTGCACGTATATGGTATAACCCCCTGTCAGATAAACCCTTGCAATGTCGAATGTCATAAAAGATTCTATATTGTTGTGATACGGAGAATAGATTCTTTGATATCATGCGAAATCAGTGCTCACTATGATTCTCGGTTGCCAGTATATAATTATTTGAGGCACTCGTATAGACCAATTCGGTTTGGGTACTGTTTTTCTGGTAATTTCTAACCGGGGGCTTCAAGTATGCCTGACAAAAGATAATTCATGCACTGACATTGCAACGCACCTGACTTATCTCATAACCCATCGAAAGTGCTTTTGTTCTTCTTTGGAAGCCCCCAGTTACGGCTGCCATTTTTTTAAAGCTACAGTGCTCTGAAGTCAGATTTATCTATACTATTACCATGTGAGGCGGCTTGCCCTCGGGAGTGCTAACATCGCTATAAACTATCTGTTACGAATTAGTCCATGGGCCAGGCCAGATATTGGTACCATCTCAGGTGGCAAAACCTTTTTGGTGTCGGTTTGTTTGTCGGGCATAGATATGCTTATCAAGCTATGATAGCATTTCCAAATGAGTAGCTTAGTCATAGTAAATGAATTTTTAACCAATTTGTTCTCGTTGTTATATCCCTATACTTCTGAATCGAAACTAACCGCTATACAAATAAGAGCACTGTCTTCTGTATGTTCCATAGAGCTGTAAAATGCAGCTCTATGGTATGTTCACAGGTGTTCTATTGTAAACGCGGTGCGCTTAGTCTTTATTCAAGGCAGCGAAGGGAATATCCAAAGGTTATGATGTCCACAGCGCTTAGTCCTTATTCTAGAAGGCGAAGGGAATATCCGAGGCGTATGATACAGTGTATATCCTTTTATCTAAAAACAACAACAACAACAAAAGCAATTCCTCGTGAATTTTACCGTATCTTTCAATTATTTATCATTTTTTCGCGAAAACGCTACGGTGAAAACGCTGATACCACGCCAATGTCGCTTTATTTCCCTCCAACAATATAAGATAATGCAAAAACAATGTACCGGTACACTACGATACATTATAATGAATGATATTGTAAATGAACAGAGTGATTTTTGTTTAAAACTGATATATTTGTTGATAGGGTAGTATAAAAACATTATAGATAATCGTTATAAATCCCTTTTATGAGAAACTTTAGATATGATAACGGTACATTGGTCTAGATAAAGACTAAGCGCACCGCGTGACAGCTGTGGACATCATAATCCTTTGGACATTCCCTTCGCTGCCTTGAATAAAAACTAAGCGCACCGCGTTTACAACAGAACACCTGTGGACATACAGAAGGCAGTGCTCTTCTTTGTATAGCGGTTTAGTTTCGATTCAGAAGTATAGGGATATAAAAACGAGACCAAATTGGTTAAAAATTCATTTATTATGACTAAGCTACTCATTTGGAAATGCTATCATAGCTTGATAAGCATATCTATGCCCGACAAACAAACTGACACCAAAAAGGTTGTGCCACCTCAGATGGTACCAACAACCCATTTTTCGGGTCTTGGCCCATGGACTAAATAATGTGGTATTGTTAGGCAGAACAGTAAGGCCAAACAAGCAGATATTGGTAGAAGTTGAATCCAGAAATTAAAGAATGGAAAGCTTATGACTATCGAAGTTTATTGCATTTTCCAAAACTGCAATGGCCGTCTCAAGCACATTAGTAATATGTGACGAGGACATTGTCATTGCCTCACAATTGATATCTGACTTGTTTGTTCATTAAAAAAAAATCTAATAAAAGTGTGTGTTTTTTTTTCCAATATGGACAGGGAGGTATCACCTCCCTGTCCATATTCACAAACAACATTGTAAAGCCGAATGCCCCGTCCTACTAATTGACGCAGACTAATGGAAACTGAGGCAAACTGATGCAAACTAATGCAAACTCAATGCAAACTACTAGTTAATGCAAACTAACGCAAATTATAGTGCAAACTAATACAAACCGTTAGCGGTGAAAATTAGGGAGAAATACAGCACCTGGACCTGGCTCTTTGTAGGCCACTTAGTTGTCTCGAAACAGATATCGATCAATAGTAAACCATCCTATCAACGAATGACTAACGTCACGTTTACTTCAGTTCTTCAAGCATCTCATCTCAACAGTCAACTAAAACGTGGAAAATCATTTGTATTGAAATACTAAGATATTTTTTGACCAAATAGATGTCACGTAGATTCTATTTTGCTTTTAAAATGTGGAAAATGTAGAACAGACAAAGGTCGAAATACTAATTAAAGCAAACTCAACACAAATTCCCAAGACACAACGCTATCCTATGTGAAAACCACGTAATATCGATTACAAATATCGAAAAATGATACCCCGAAATACTAATTAATGCAAACTCAACACAAATTCCGAGACACAACGCTATCCTATTGAAAACCACCTAAATCGATTCTAAATATCGCAAAAATGACACCCCGAGGCCAAGAGACAACGTTATCCTATGTAAAACTGACCTAAATCGATTACAAATATCGGAAAATGACACCCCGAAATCCTAATTAATGCAAACTCCAAGACACAACGTTACCCTATGTAAAAAAGACCTGATTCGATTACAAATATCGGAAAATAACACCCCAAAATATTTTAAAAATCTAGATATTTGACAACCTAGGTTTCACGGAAAGTTGGTACAATCAAGCATCAAATCTCACTCTAGCAGAAGCAAAAATTTAGTTAGCGCCAGATTAAATGAAAATTATAAGCAAGAGTGGCGCAGTGATGTATAGAAGACATTTTAATCCCCAATGTTTGCACTACCGAATTTTCAAGCAGGAGCTTCATTTTAAGAAATACCTCCAACACTGGAATAATTCGCAGGGAAATTTTCATGCAAATTCCGTTGTGCTAATCACAAATTCCCAGCAGTTTCTGGAAGATATTCAAATACTTTAAAATCAAAGATTGTGTGAATAAAAGTGGTGATGAATTCTATTACTTTTCCATTGCAGCCTCTGAATAAACAGCGAAAGAAATAGACTTGCTTAATAAGATAACACAGAAAAATACCCAAAACGAAGATGGATCATTTAATTGTGAAAAGTATGAAAAGAGGGCAGTTCTTTCTAGTTAAACTAAGTTTTGTAGTTATCAGATGACACATGTTAAGATGACTATATTTCGTCCCTTTCTTAATTACTGCATAAGCTTTTTTTTTTTTTTTTTTTACAGATTGTGACTTCTTTATCTGTAACGTGTCTTTTCACTCTCCCCCTCTTTCTCTTCATTTTTCTTCCTCTTTCTCTCTCTCTCGTTTCCATCTTTCCTTCATTCTTTGTTCACTTATCATATGCATATGTTTCCGTACGTCTTTGTTTTTTTTTATTTTCGCGTTGTTTTTCTCAACTATAATTATTATGTGACTCGTATTTCTTTCATTCTAAATTTGTACAGCTGTGCTCATGTCATCAGTTTTGGGTCCTTCTCACTCTTAGGAATTCCCTTTCCCCTCTTTTTATCTCCCACCGCCTCTCTCTCTCTCTCTCTCTCTCTCTCTCCATATTTTCCTTCTTTTTTTTTTTGTTTACGGGGTCGTGTATTATAACAGGCCTATACAATAACTGTACATTTTCTTGGTTCTTTTCATCAATCGTGATTCACTCTGATTTACTTATATACTTATATTTTATATTTTCAAAGTTACTTGCAACTCTGTTTGTATTATTGAATTGAAATATGACTTTACATTGGACTCCGATACCAAGTATATGGGTTATATAGTGAAAGAAATAAAATTTTAACTTTCCGCTAATCACAGTACTGCAAACTTGTGAAAGGAAAGTGTCTATCGATTAACAGGTTCTGACATGCAAACTCCTTAGCGCAGTTGGTCTTAAAATGAATCTGTTTCCCCACAAATTACTGACAATTACTGTACCAAAACAATCAAAATCACATTGGCTATATTAATAGTTGCCTTTGTATGTTAGTACTTTTATCAATGTTTGTTCACAACATCAGGTTAAACAAAACCCCACATACAAAGAATATTTATATACTAACCAATTTATATTCAACTTTGACACATCGACAGTCTATCATTTATTTTAAAAGACAATTTAGGAACCAAATATCACAACAATGTTACGTTCGAAATGTTAAATCCTTCTGCTCGATATCAGCTCCCCTCTCCATCTCTTCTTTCCCTTCTAATCTTAAGTTGTCTCATCTATTCCTTTGTTTCGTATCCTTCCATCTCATTTTCTGTAATCATTGCGGGGCTTTAGTTTCAGTTGTTATAGTTATTGGCTTGTTTCTAAAGGTATGAATACTTTGCTGTTGTTGTTGTTGTTTGTGTAAATTACGGTTCTGTTATGATGGGATTTTTTTTCGGGGGCCTATCTAATATACTGGCTGTGCTTTTGATTTAGACTCCTCCACTTAGGTTCTTAAACTAGTTATTTACGGTTTGTTGCAAGCGTCTATAATTTGACCATGTTTTGAGATTATTATGTTTTTTACATAAAAGACAGATTTTTACTTTTTTTCATAATCATTGTAACTCATTTTTTCCTGTTCTTGTGAACACAAAGTGGAAATGAATTCAGATCAATTCAATTAAAGTAACGATGTGATTTTTTTTTTTTTTTTGGGGGGGGGCAGTTAATACAAGCTTCGTAGGCTCCTTTGACTACATAAATGCTCTTCTGTTGCAAAAGTTTCATGTGCTTTATCATTTTTTGTACGTCCAAAAAAATGGACAAAAATGCTATTGTATAATCATTGTAAGTCAATTATGTTTGTTTTTGTGCTAGCGAACACAAAGTGGAAATAATTTCAAATCGAATAGAATTAATCAATCATTCATACAATCAATCAATCAATCAATCAATCAATCAATCAATCAATCAATCAATCAATCAAGCAATCAAGCAAGCAAGCAAGCAAGCAAGCAAGCAAGCAAGCAATCAAGCAATCTCCTAGACGGTGCATTTTGTTTTACCTATTGTTGTGAACAAGCATTCATGAAAGTATTAAAATACAAATATAAGTCAATTATCAGTATTGATATTACCTATTATTCCATCGTTTCGGCACAGTAATTGGCAGCAATTTGGAGGAATCAGATACAGTATCATAAAGAAAATCGATCTAATGCGCTCGGGAGCTTGCGTTGCACGATCTGTTAATCGATCGACACCTTCCTTTCATGACGTGTTTGCGGGACTGTAGTCGAAAGTTGAAAGTTCATTTTACTCAACAACCCATATTCTGGCTATCGGAGTCCAATTTAAAATCATATTTTATGTTATTACTTCAATAATACAGAGTTGCACGTAACTTTAAGTCTATACAAACAACTATGATAAAGTAAATAAGAGTGAAATACGATTGATGAAAAGAAACAAAGAAGAATGTACAGAAACACACGCTTTATTATCATAAACGACATAGTGAACAAAAAGGAAGGAAAATATGACGACAGATGAGAGAGAGGGAGAGAGAGAGAGAGGATACACAAAGAGTAAGAGGAAACTGTAAGAAGGACACAAAGCTGATGACAAATTCCTTGGACAAATTAACGAAAGAAATATGAGTAACATAATAATAAAAAAAAAACAACAACAAAGAAAATTTAAAAACGTTAAAACGTACAGAAATATATTCATACGATGAATAAAGAATGTTAAATGTTTCTTAGGGGCAACATGTATGGGTTCACATGTCTACGGGCAATAGTAAATAACTTCTGTGTCCCCTGACCATCATTTTGGCTCCATTTATTTCATTTTATTTTGTGTGACATATACAGTAGGCCTACAGTGCATTCCTTTGTAATGTTCATTCTGGTTTTGTTTCATGTTTGAAATGTTTATATGTATCCTATATTCTTTACTTGATCGAATGATTACATGAAATATGGACACAAGAGCGAGAAGAGAAAGGAAGAGAATGAGGGGAGAGTGGGATACATGTTGCAGATAAGGCACAGGCTGTAAAAAGGGTTATGTAGGAATTAAGAAAAGGTCGAAAAAATATTAGTCATCTAAACAATCATATTTCCTTAGTAACTTTAAAACTTGGTTTAACTAGGAAGGACTGCCATCTTTCCACAATTGAATAATCCACCTTCATTTTGGGTATTTCCTGTGATATATGATTAAGTATTTCTTTCGCTGCTCATTTAAGAGGCTGCAATGAAAAATTAATCACCAATTTTATTCTTATTGCAATGGGTATAAAATCTTTAATTCCTAAAGAATGTGATTTATCTTCCAGAAACAATTGGCAATTTGGGATATGCCCGACGGAATTTGCTTTAAAATTTCTCTGCGAATCATTGGAGTGTTGGAAGTATTTCTTAAAATAAAGCTCCCGCTTGAAAATTCGAGAGTTCTAACATTGGGAATTAAAATTTCCTCTACATCACTACCCCACTCTTGCTGGAAACTGTTATTCAGTCTGGTGCTAATTAAATTTGCGCTTCTGCAAGAGTGAAAATTTGATACAGGAAAATAATAGTGTTCTGGAAGAATGGTTTTACATGTCCTATATATAATATCGTGTTTGTTTGTTTTTTAATATCGAGGTGTTATTTTCAGATATTTGTAATTGATGTAGGTAGTTTTCAGGTAGAAAAACTTTTTGTTTTGGAATTTGCGTTACTAAAGTGTTTCGATGTGTCATTTCCCGATATTTATAATCGATTTAGGTTATTTTAACATTGGAAAACGTATGAGTTTGCATTTGTACATCGGGTGTCATTTTCCGATATTTGTAATCGATATAGGTGATTTTCACATAAGATAGCGTTGTATCTTCGGGTTTGCATTTTAGTACTAGGTGTTACAAAAAAAAAAAAAAACATTTCCCACTCTTGATGCTTAATAGCTCGAAAACTAGGCCTATACCGGGTGTCCCAAAAAAAGCGGAACGGTGGATTTTCGGTACCTTGCGTTCTAAAAGTGATACATTTTTTGACATCATTAGAAAGAGCATCTTCCGCAGAGGACCATGATACCAAAATCATTAAATTTGGTTCAGTACTTTTTACTATACGCCAATTTCTGTAAATGCAGTCATTTTCAATTTTTTGCGACTTATGAGATAATGATTTGGGTGCGACACGCGTTCCATACTTTGAATTGTGTAAGCTCGTTGATCCATGTCAACAAAAGATAACGCTTTCATATTGGGAGCGCGCACACACAGACACACACACACACAGACACACACACACACACTGTTTTTCCTGGCCGTGCCCAATGTGAAAGCTGTATCTTTTGTTGACATGGATCACCGAGCTTACACAATATTCACCGTATGGATCGCGTTGTCGCACTCAAATTATTATCTCATAAGTCGCAAAAATCCGGCGAAATTTGACAATGACTGCATTTTCAGAAATTGGCGTAGAATAAAAAGTACTAAACCAAATTTAATGATTTTGGTATCGTAGTCTTCTGCGGAAGATGCTCTTTCTAATGATGTCAAAAGATATATAACTTTTAGACCGCAAGGTACTGAAAATCCACCGTTCCGCTTTTTTTGGGACACCCGGTATATCAGATAAAACTGTCATTGATATGAGTAATAGCTGAATAGTGTACATTTTAGTTGGAGGTGATTTGAATATGAAAACCTATATTAGTTTTATGAAATCCATGATTAATTTCAAAGTTAGGTTCCAGATTTTGGTCAAATTTTAACCCTCTGTACAAAACCTGAACTTTACATAGGAACTAATGACGTGTATGTGAGTGTGTACATGCAATGACCCTGAACAATGGACCTGGATACCACCTGTTCAGAGCTCTGCTCCAAGGCACATGAATGCTTAATTAATTATTCATGATGGATTACCTGGGCACTGCTAGTTTAAATTCCTAGCAAAGGGTGAAATGCATGCACATGAAAAAAGTAAGCACATGTTTCCATCACCATGCATGTGCTTGCGTACACCACATTTCAGAATGAATAAAGACTATGTGATAGTGGGATTTCTCATGAATAATGTAGCATTCAAATCCTGGTCATTGTCCAGGACCATTGATTGTCTGGGTGTCAACTACACACTTCCGTCAAGGAGGTTTAATACAATGGAGTTCCAACTGGCTGCAGTTATTCAAACAGTTGTCAGATTTCTATTGATGTACAAAAGAATTCAACAGGTGCACTTGTGCCTTTGATGATCGATGTTTCAAGCCGCCGTCTTGCTGAGCAATCTGAAGATTCATTTTGAACGTTATCATAATGTTGGCCATATTTTGTTTATTCATTTATTAAATGAAATGAAATTTAACGTAATGATAAAACATGTAAAACAAAAGTAAATTCCGTCCAGAAATTTGCGCAAAAGTGTAAATCAGAGCTGTATCATGTGAAAATGTTTAAAACTGTATACTATCCTGGAAAGCTGCTTTTATCACTTTTCCGCTTAATTTCAACAAATGAAACTAATGTGGAATAAACTTCAAGTATAATTCTTTATTTATAGATATATCAGATTAGTGCCCGGGTATGCCCAGTCGAGTAATTTTCATCTTTGTTTCAGCATTTTTTGCTCAATTTCTATTCGCGCATCTTCGTGTCTGTACCACCTACCTTTTATAAGAAAGGATAGCGAAAAGTAATTACCATCACAAAGACTTAAGGGCTGGTGATTATGCAATGAGACACGAGTCAATTGTCTTCCTATCTGAGCGGCAGATCCAGTTTGCCACATGCTTCAAATATTTTTGAGCGGCGGCTTCGAACATCTAGCAAAGGAAATAAGACGGTTGTGACTCCATTCTCTAGAACCTCCTTGCTTCCATACACACCAGCTGACTTCTGTGCAAAGTTAAAGTTTTGTATAGAGGGTCGAAAATAGAGCAAAATCTGAAACCTAGCTGAAAAATTAATGTTTAATTTAATGAAACTGAATTATGCTGTCATTTTGAAATTGCCTCCAACAAAATTGTAAACTATTCAGCTATTGCTCATATCAATGTCAGCGTTATCTGATATATAGTTTTTTGACTATTAAGCATCAAAAGTGGGAAATGTTTTTTGTAACACCTAATAGTTAGGGGTGTCATTTTCCGATATTTGTAATCGATATACGTGGTTTTTACATAGGATAGCGTTGTCTTTTTGAGTTGAGTTCGCATTAATTAGTAGTTCGGCCCTTAATGATCGATCATTAAAATCCGTATTTTTGTGCCTCATTCTGTTCTACATTTTCTGAATTTTGAAAGCAAAATAAAATGTAAACGACATCTGTTTGGTAAAAAAAAATATGAATTCGATGATATTTCTATAAAATGGTTTTCCGAGTTTTTGCTGACTGTTGAGGTGAGATGCTTGAAGTAGCAAGTACTGAAGTAAACATGACGTTTGACGATAGGATGGATTTAATTGATCGATATCTGTTTCGAGACGACTATCAAAGTGGCCCAGGAAGAGAAACAGGCCCCAGGTGCTGTAATTCACCCTAATTTTCACCGCTAACGTTTTGTATCAGTGTGCATTAATTAGTATTTTGCGTTAGTTTGCATCAATTAGTAGTTCGCATTGAGTTTACATTGAGTTTGCATTAGTTTGCATTAGTTTGCGTTGCTAGTAATACTACATCAGCACTGATTTTTGACATTAGCATTCACTGAGGTGTTGTCCGCATTTTGTGCTCTATTGGAAATATTTTTGGATCATTCAACAGAAGATCGAGTCTGACTTAAGTGACTAAAATTACAGTGAAGTCCACTCATCAACATCGCCGACAACAACGCGATGACTCACTATCTTCCTTTGATAGTCGGTGTGATTCTGCCGCACTGCTCTTTACTAGGTCTAGATATCGCAGCTGGATCTCATTGGCGGTAAGTATGATCAAGACTCCTTCATATTCAAACTAGATCCATCTTTTGTGCAATGACGAATAACTGTGATGATGAATGCCCTTTTGTTTTAGGCATTTTTAAACTAGATCCCTAATCAATATTGTCTTTTGTTACACCACTTACCCCCATTGTCCATGTCGATCATCCATCTATCTCATGATCCAGGAACTAATAATAGTCACATAAGTGTACAAGCACTCCCTACTCAACATAGGCACAGCATATAATAATAACAATTAATAGGGCCTAGGGCCTATATGGTAAACGCCCAGACTAACACAGCAGGTTCATGAATATCTCGGCATTTGGTGAGAACAATGTGAGAGGCTTCATATCAATTTCAATATCAATTCATTGGCATTCACATCTCTGAACAAAATGTCATAAATATTAAAATACAATTAGAATCTATGCATAAAACAACTACAAAGTACAAATTGGATGGAAACTTCACCTGAACGCTGAGAGAATGCACTGAACTGTCTTGATAGGAAAATAAACATTGAGTGTGTAGGCTACAGACACAGTTCTGGTTGAGGTGAGGATTTAGCTTTTAACGTTTTGCGAGATATTCAGAAACCGCTCTACAAGATGTCAAAGAGCATGCAATTCTAAGCAGGGCTATCAAAAGTTTATTTGATGAAAGTCGGTTTTCAAATGGCTGAGATATCCAAAAACAAGGTGAAACAAGTTGAGATCCTGATAAAAGGCGTGGCATGTCGCCTTTTTTTATTATCACTTTTTTGGATATCTCAGCCATTTGAAAACCAGTTTTCATCAAATAAACGTTGAACCCTTCTTAAAATTACATGCTCTTTCATATTTCATAAGAGGTTTCTCATTATCTCACTTAGAAATGTTCAAAACATGAATCTCCACCTCAACCAGTACTGTACAGTCCCTTTAAAAGGTCTACTGTAATTGAGTAAACAGACCTTTTAAAGTCTGTATTCTTACAAAGTAGGAGAAATGTGATTAGGGCTAGCTATGTAATGTTAAAAAGCAACCTTGTTCAGTCATAGGTCCTAGAACAATATAGCACAGGAAAATATGGAGCTCAGATATTTATTTTGATCATATAATTGAGGTTAAAAAGAATGATGAAAAAAAAACAACAACTAATGATAAGACTCGGAAAAGCCACAGAAAAAGCCACAAGCCAACAGTATCAGTACTACATTGTACATTACTAACAAGTGGAGACATTGACAGAAAAACTACTAATGTCATGATGATTCAGATGGATATGGTCACAGTTCTCTTTAATACTTATCAGGGTGACATAACAAAATGCATAACATAGAACGTAGGATAGTTAGGAATTTATCGGACACATAAATATGACATGTAAACATGAACTATAACAGCAAACAGAACTAAAATTTTGAACTAATCAGTGCCTTTCCTGTTAGAGTGCAGTGTGACAGAGTATCATAATTCTACTAGTTTGTATGATCATCCTGTTATACCCCATGAAACAAAAGTTGTTCAATAGATTTTTACAGCAATGTTGCATACGATTTTGATATTCACCTGCTTCAGAGATTGGCTTATAGTAGGCTTAACACTATTTTTAATAGTCGTGATTATTAATAGTATTGAAGAAGCTTAGTGCTGAGGTGGTGAATTGATGCTGGATCAAGTAACAATACCAATATCATTTTTATGCCTAATATCATGTGATGACAATTGCTTTTTTTACATGACTTGGAATTTTTACAAACTTTGAAGAAAATCATATTTCTTATCATGCAAAGATGTAAGGCTCAGGTTATTTAAAGAGGCCACTTGATCACTCAATTTTTGAGATACGTATAGACATATATTGCATGTAGTAGGGAATAGAGAGATAATGAAGTCTGATATAAGACTTGATCTAACTCCATAATAAAAAACATACAATTATACAGTTGTAGCCCTAATGTAGCAACATGTACATTGTCACTGAGACTTGTCGCCATCAATACTGGTAAATTGTAGTAACTAAACTAGCTGTACAGTCATACCACAAAGGAATTCTAAAATGCTTCCTAAAGTAGTTTAGATTATTTCTCTCCTTCAAGGCTTTCTCCTGACACCATATCTAAACTGTATTTAAATAACTACTGTAGTAGTGAGAATATGTATCAGTTGGAAGTATGATGCATCTCATTTCAGGGCAAATCAAGAAGCTCTCTCCAGTGAGGCAAGACTCTACTCAACAAGATTACCGGTAAGTCTGTAATTTGCTCTAGGACCACTGGTCTAACAACTAGCAAGTGATGTTTTAACAATCCCAATCAGTGAAATTCACTTTTCAGGTTACACATCTTATGATCCCACATCTTTGATAAAAACAATGTAAGTAGACATTTAGTTACTGAAAGATGTTATTATCATACTTATCTAAAAGGAATTAAAAAAACTTTTACTGATATATTCTCTTTATTTGTGCATTTGGAAATTGAATTTTAGATTTCAGGAAATAGTCTAAAGTTTGCATTCATTCTTTCAAAACATTTAGTGGTTTTTAGTCCTACGGTGGTTTGCTATGCTTCACTCATTCAATTCAATTCAATTCAATTCAATTCAATTCAATTCAATTCATTAATTTCATTCTCATTTTTCTTCCAACAAAACATAACACAAAGTGAATCAGGAATTCTATCATGAGCATACATACATTACAAAGTACAAAAAATAAATGATAGTCATCAATCTAATAAAGATAAATTATGTATACATACCAGAAAATACAAAGTTATGTTTATGTCTTACTCCAGAAGTAAGGCTGAAGTTGGACTGTCAGTGCAAATCTATTTATATTACATCAAACGTCTATCACAGAATAAAAAATTTGAAAAGACTTGGTAGACTTTGTAAGTATCTTTTCTAAAAAATATGATGCATGAAATTTTCTTTAATGCTTGTATGTATGGGTTGGAATATATCAAAAGATTTGACTGTATTAAGGCAAATTACACAGTGTATAGTCATGAGTGGTGCCAAGTGCATAAAGACCTATGGTATCCAGTGTCTTATTTCTCCTTGTTGCAAAATCTTTGTTACGTCATTCATCATAATGCAGGGTGATCGTTGATTTTCTATGTTACTCCATGACAATTAACCAAGTTTGACAGTCCCCTATTTTTATGCCTCCGCCACGAAGTGGTGCCGGAGGCATTATGTTTTCGGGTTGTCCGTCCGTCCGTCCGTCTTTCCGTCCGTCCGTCCGTCCGTCCGTCCGTCCGTCCGTCCGTCCGTCCTTCCGTCCGTCCGTAATGAATTTTGTGGACAGGGTAACTACCAAAACCTTTTGAGGTATCCTAATGAAACTTGGCATGTATGTGTATTAGGGGGTGAAGTTGTGCCTATCAACTTTTGGGTGCACATGCTCAAGGTCAAAGGTCAAAAGGTCAAGGTCAAATGCTTAAAATTTTACTATTTCCCCCATATCTATGCAATGCCTGAAGATATTTTGTGGAAACTTAGTGTATACATGTACTACCCAATTAAGATTCTCTGGTGAAAGTTTGGGGTCATGAGGTCAAAAGGTCAAAGGTCAAAAGGTCAAGTAAAATGTTAAATTTTCACTTTTTTCTCTGTATCTTGGAAATTGTTCAAGGTATCTTCATGGAACATAGGATATATATGCATCTACTGACTGGCAGTGGTTATCTAGGGAATTTAGGGTTTATGGGGTCAAAGGTCAGGGGTCAAAGGTCAAGGGCAATACTTCAAAATTTTACTATTTTCCTTATATTTATGCAATGCCAGCAGGACTTTAAAAAAAAAAAAAACTTGATGTATGCATGTATAACCCAATAGAGATTCTCTGGGATTTTTTTTTTTGCCAAGAAGTCCAAAGGTCAAAAGGTCAAAGATCAAGTGAAAGTGCTGAACTTAATTCTTTCTCCATATCTCGGAAGTGGCTCAAGTTATCTTAAAACTTAGAACATGCTGAATTTATGTATGTTCTGCCTGACAGTGATTCTCTTATAAATCAAAGGCCAGATGAAAATGATAACAATTTACTGTTCAATACAGAAATTGCGCTTTTTCTCCATACCTTGAAAATTAAACTTATGAAATGGTCAAAGTCAAGTTAAAGTTCTTAAATCCCCAAATACATGCTCTCCTATTCATCCAATTAAACATAGGTCAAGGAAGGTAAACATTCAATACATTTGTGACAAACATGTCATTTTAATATTTTGCCAATTTTGTGAAAATGTAATCACACATTGTCCACATGTACTATAGACCTATCAGGAGAATCATGCATTATGGCGGAGGCATACCAGTCGCCATAGCGACATTTCTAGTTCTCTATTGGATTGTTTTTATCTTTTGACACGTTATATCACATTGATTTGAAATTTATTCATAAATTAGCCCTAGATTGATATCTGCAACCTTCTGAAGGGTCTTATGTCTAATAAAACACAGTGTGTGGACATATTGCTACAATATACTTTATTCTTTCCACCACAATATTATATTGCATGATTCATGTTCATACATAATACGCACACATAGAGATTTAGTACATCATTTTTCTATATGAAAATTTATCTACACAGATTTTTTTTTTCTCTCAAATAGCATTAACAATGATAAAATAACAAATCTGCACATCCAATAATGCACTTGCACCCTAATTCACCATTGCACTGATGCATTTTGTAGCTGCCTTATTTGGTTACACAATTTGATAGGCATTAAATGATTTGTAAAGAAATATAAGCCATAATATGCTTTTCCAGAGGCCGCCATCAAACTCAAGCTTCAGCTTAAGATGACGGTCTCCTGCATTTTGTATGTATTAACTCGATTGAATAAGTAACGTAGAGGGCGTCAATGGAGTGAGCACACAATTTTTTGCTTGTCTCAAAAAGGCATCTAATTTTTCCCAAATTGAGTCAAAAGGACACATTCTGTGGAACTCACGTAAAGCCTGCTTTGAAACATCGACGTAAACTTTCAAAATGGACCAGCAGCTTCAGAAAAGACCAAAGAGGCTGGCCGCCACGAAACCGAAAAACTACGGCACAACTCACACCATCCGCAAGTCGCCTGTTACTAACTCGAAAAGCCCGCCAAATTCAAATACGTTGCCCGGGTCTGCTGCCGTCGCAAGCACCTGTAGCCCTGGAGCTGAACCAACGCCCACACCTACGGCGCAGCAGGAAGACGGCGCTTCGTACATCGCTGAACCTGATATTCAAGACAACATGGCCGCCGTGGACGACTCTGAAGTCCCGCTCGCACCACCTGATATCTCCGACTCCATCCTGTCTCCTATGTCCCTGAAGCTTGACGCATTCTTCACATCTACAACAGAAAAATTTGAACGCATGATCAGAAACGCGGTGGATAGCTTCATTTCAAAGCTCAGTGACTTGGAAGGAAAAATTGGTGCCTCCTTGGAGTTTGAGCGGGAAAGAATCGACAACCTGCAAACAAATCAGTCCAAGCTGGAGGAGAGAATGGAGAAAATGGAAAGAGAAATGGAAGAAATGAGAGCCAACGTGAGCAGAAACGCAGCAGCTGCAAACAAGAGTGAGCGGTTCCTGAGGAGGAATAACTTCCGTCTTGTTGGAATACAGGAGGTTCCATTGGGCCAACGGGAAAATTGTGTCGACATCGTAGAGGAAGTCCTGCGAGAGAAATTTGATATGAGCTGCAAGGTGGAAAGAGCCCACAGAGATGGACGACGATCCGAAGGCAAGCCGAGGCATATCCTGGTCAAGTTGCTCTCCTACAGGCAGAAAGTAGATGTGATGAAACGTGCGCGTGAAGTCCTGAAAAACGAGCCATATTTCATGGTTGATGATCTCACCCCAAGCGACCTACAGGAAAAACAGAAACATGTCAAGAAAGTCCAAGACCTGTACAAACAAGGTACTAAACTTCGATTTTTTGCAGGAAAGTGGCGCCAAACCGGTGGTGTCCCATTTAACTTTGAGTGAGGATTCTCTTTACACCACTTAAACTTACCTTACTAAATGTAGGTTTAAATTTTCAAGACAGGCAGGAATCCGTTTAACAACCATGTATTGAGTGTATAATTCTGATAGGGAATCAGAATTGTATATAAAAGTTGACGCTGAAAACTTATGTTAAAATTTCTTATAAGACAAACCGACAGTTTTAAAAATAACTGGTACTGATGCAGTGCTTATATACTCACCTTTTTTGTCCTCAATCACTTTTGGGTGATTGAAAAGTGATTTTGAAATAGAAGGAGTATTTTTTTTTTCTATAACATGGAGTGATAAAGTAGAAAAATTACAAATTTACCGTATTTGTTTAAAAAAAAAAACTTTTTGATCTTCATGCCATGGCATGATTGCTTATTTTTTTTTTATCTCTCCCATTCTTGTTGCATTGATAGGAACTGCATAGTTGTTGTTTTTTTTGGGGGATAAATTAGCCTGTCTGTAATCTTAAGATATAATAAAACAGTCACGTTTAATATGAACGTATTCATATTCTGTAAGTATTATTACTAACGGTAAAAACGGTGACCTATAAACGATTATCTATAATTTGAATAAGCCAAATGTTTATTAATTTCCGATTCTCTTTCGTTAAAAGAAACAATAACCAGAGTTAAATACGGATGCTCGGACATTTGATATAAATTGTGTAATTTGTTTTATGGAGTTTTGATATTGCATCCAATCCGTTGTACAAGCTCAAGCTGGTTATACACTAGCTGCTTGGCATTCAGATAGTTTCCTGACACCATCCTATCATGGCAACATTTACTGAATAGAATGGAGTTACTGCATGGATATCTGACACAATATGACAGGTGTACGTAAAATTTTCAGTCATATTAAAGGAACATTCACTATGATTGTTGTTATAGTTGTTCTATGATGTAAATTCATAAAACATTCTAGATAATGTACATGATTTTTTTTTTTCGGAGGGCTTCTGCAAGCGCTATGTTTGATAACATACGCTTGTAATTAGCTGATTTGTGTGTTTTTTTTTTCTTTGAGTCACTACAGTCGAAATGCAAACAACCATAATCGCCTCTTACAATGTATTTGGCCATCCAGGACCGACTATACAGTCTCTCAATCTGTTCGCCCCCATCAGTATTTATTTATTTTTTTTTTTTTTTGCATAATTTTGCTAGGTTGTTCTCATGTATCCATTGAGATCATCGCAAAAAGAAAAAGAAGCTATTTCCCACTTGTTACAACATGCTGTGTTTTTCACTATCCTTTTTTATTTACAGCTGCATGACGGCAGGTGCTCGTTATTGAGTCACTATAGCCCTGTTGTTTTGATCCTTGGTATTCCATCATAGCTAAAACGAAACGGTTGTTTAAAAGAAATGGATCAAACAGGACACAAATTTTATAACTGTTGTTGACCATCACTCAAATAACAAGCGATACACCTTTGCAAAGTTTTCACGGTGACTTCATTTTTTTTCTTTCTCTCAATGGAAAAAAAAAATATATATCAAGTTTTATGAGCTATAAATGAATTTCTTTAGAAGAGCTGTTTTTATATAAACTGTTCCTCTTTCTCATTTATAGATGCAATAACGGCTGTAAATTTGAATTTCCATTTTGTTGCACCCATACAACGTCTATCTGTTTGATGTAAGTTGTATGTATAGCAGTGTCCTAGTTGACTTGAAGTTATAAATAGGAATACTCATCTTCTACTACACCATTATACGGAATAGTTCTTTAGTTGACTCGTAAAACTGATGTGCATGTGCAATCTATAAAGCAAGTCACATAACGCACGTTTATGACTAGGTCGTCTACGTGTACATTACGAATGTCATTTACGAATATTTCTCGCTTTTTTTTCTCAATGACATGTCTACTTTCATTTATGCAGAAACGTTAGCCATCAATCATTTTCTTTTTCCCCGCAACTCGAATATATAATGTTTCTTTTCCATACACGAGCGCAACTATATTTATAGTTATGGTAGACATGATCCACGTTTTAGTGAACTATTGTACAAAGCGACTTACTGCCGATTTTCTCCGTAACTTTGTTTTCTCAAAGTTTTCCATGGTGTTCAGTAAAGCTGGATAAATAGGCCACAGAAATGTCCGTCCTCAATTATGATATTTGTATCACACGATATTTACAGAACGCCCTCGGAAATTTGCACTTTGTTCATTCTTAATTTCCTTTTCATTTAAGTAGTATTTTTACTTATACGATCATTACTGGTCCCTGTCATTGATGATTATCTACTTACCTTGGCAAAGCAATCGGCTCTTTAATCAGTGATTATGAACCCTACCCCATAGTTTTTGTCTGCCGTGGTTGCCCCTCGTGACACTGCAACGACGGGGTCCCTCTGAAATGTATTGTCATACGGTTCCTTTGTTTGTTAGAATTTTGTTCGAGAATGCGGGCATGTGAGTTCGATTTGCAAATTCTTGTTTCGTGTAAGCCTCTGCTGATAAACAACCCAGTATTTGCATGGGTCGTTGTATCATGGACTCATATATAATCAAACGATCTGATTTTTTTTCTCATTACTATTATCCTTATAAGTTTGCATCACAATGTCAACCTGCCACACACACACACGCATCTCATAGTTATGCAGTTCTGTTATAATGTTAATTTGAACAGATTGCAGTTGTGTTAAAATGTTATATAATAGAGATCTGTGTACGGTTGTCTGACACCGGGAAATTTTTTCCAGTTATGTTCTAAGTCTGTAAACACTCTCCTAAAACTTCTGGCTTTGTAGCTCTTTTCTTTCTCAATAGTGATTCGTTCATCGACCCCAAGAATGTTCACGGCTACTTTTCATTTGTTTGAGCTTACGTGTGGGTAGGTTCTATTTGTATGCTGTTCACATTAATGGAGTCGTGGTCACTTACCCTGTGTCCCGGTATGCAGCCTACTAAATTGGGATAAAGAACCCTTTGTTTATAATGTGAACAGTCATGTATTATATGTATGCATGACTGTCCCATTAAGTTATCCAGTTAAGTTTTATTCCCACTACATATGATTCTGATTACCTCACAATAATCAAGGAATATAGTTTGATATATTTGATTTCTTCCCTTTTTTGCGTATACATGACTACCTTTTCCGTGTTTGCTACTGTTTACTAAAAAAAAAAAAACCCGTTAACGGTGTTTAGTTGTCCTTTTTGTCCCCTACTTTGAAAATTTATCTGATTTGAGACTAGCAATGTTCAATTCTCATGTTACGACACGATTTGCGTATGTATGTATGTATGTTGTCTTTCTGTCCTTCTTTCTCTGTCATCTTCCTTATGTTTGTCCTCTCTCACCTATCTTCTTTTTCAGAATTCTATGTTTATGTGTATTTGCCTACTCGCTGTACGATTCGCGAAACCGGAATTGTTTGTGCTTCACCTACATGTATGTCAAAATATCTTATACCTCAACCCCGGCAGTTGATATGCTTTCATTTTGGATTTTATGCTCCTCCTTATGGCTAGTCAACTCAATTCAGCGTTTGATTCCCTTAATGATGATGAACTCTATGATTTGTTTAGATGCTCCCCTACAGAATTAAGTCGGATAAATTCACGTTCTTCCGCTACTTTTGATAACCTCATTGCCAATAATGTTAATTCATCTTCGAAAGATTTATATGATGATTACGATTGTGAATATGATTCCTCCCATATTTCTTCAAAGTATGTTACAGTTGATCAATTCACAGATCTTGTTAAAAGTTTTTCAGAAAGTACATTTTCAATGTTACATCTGAATATCAGGAGTATAAATAAGCATTTTGATGATTTACAGATATTATTAGGTAATCAAATGAAAAAACAAATTTCTGTAATAGGTTTAACGGAAACATGGTTATCTTCTGATATTAATTTACCATACGCATTAAATGGTTATGAGTTAATTGTCAATAATAGAGTGAATAGGACGGGTGGGGGTGTTGCGTTTTATTTATCACAGAAATTTGAGTTTACTGTTTGTGAGGAATTACAAATTATGAATGATACTATAGAGTCCTCGTTTGTGGAAATTTCCATTCCGCAAAATAAAAACATTATTGTTGGTATTGTTTATAGACCCCCAAGTTCTAATCCTAAAGATTTTTTGAGTTGTATTGTAAATTTATTGAAAAATCCCCTGTTGGTAAATAAAAATATTTTTATAATGGGTGATTTTAATATTGATTTGATTAAAAATGACGATAATACGTCACAAGAATTTTTTGAAATATTTTTGTCAGCCTCATATTTGCCATTAATTTCGAAACCCACACGTGTTACAAATCATTCCGCCACCCTTCTTGATAATGTTTTCACTAATGTATTGCAAATTTTAAACTCTTCTATTATTTTATCTGATATGACTGATCATTTCCCTATTATAGCGTGTTTTGATCTCGGGTATTCGGTAGATAAATTTGGTTTTTCTCCAACCAGACGTAGAGCTACACCAGAAAATTTGGCTAGCCTTGGTGCTAGCCTAGAAAGGGCTGATTGGTCTAGTGTTTACGATAGTGATGACGTTAATATATCATTTAACAATTTTTCAGGGATAATTAGTAATTATTTAGATGAGTATATACCTAAATCAAAAGATAAGTTAGTTAATTATAAAACATCCCCCAGATTTCCGTGGATATCAAAATCTCTTCTTCGTTCAATCAATAGGAAAAATAGGCTATATTATAAATTCAAAATGGAAAAAACTGAGAAGTCAAAAGAAAAATATACTTCCTATAGAAATACTTTAACTAAGATTATACGGTTAGAAAAGAGGAAATATTATATGTTTCAGTTAGAAAAATATAAACATGATATGAAGAATACATGGAAGGTTTTGAACCAGGCCATGAATATATCAAAAAAGAAATCAAATATTACAACAATTAGATATGGCAACAAAATATATGAAGATCCAAGTGACATAGCTAATATTTTTAACTCTTATTTTTCAATGATTGGGGAGAATTTGGCTAGAAGGGTACCACAGTCAAATACGCATTTTTCAACATTTTTAGGTCAACCAAACCCAAGTTCTATCTTTTTTGTTCCAACTACGAAATATGAAGTTATTGATATTGTTACTGCAATGAATGACAAGCGAAGTGCTGGTTACGATGACATAAGTAATTTTATTTTAAAGGGAATTATATTTTCAATCGCTGACCCACTTTCACATATTTTTAATAGATCTATATCATGTGGTGTTTTTCCTGATTTTATGAAAATAGCTAAGGTTTTCCCTTTATTCAAAAAAGGCGATAGTTCTGATATGAGTAATTACAGGCCCATTTCTTTGCTTTCATCTTTATCTAAAGTTTTGGAAAAATTGATATTTAAAAGAACAATTAATTTTTTAACTTTTCATAACGTTTTTACAAATTCTCAATTTGGGTTTCGACAAAAACACAGTACCATTCATGCCCTTTTGAAGTTTATCGACCACGCAGCGCATACTATTGATAATCATTCCCATCTTATTGGTATATTCCTGGACTTCTCCAAGGCCTTTGACACAATAAATCATGAAATCTTATTTTACAAGTTGTCTCATTATGGGATAAGGGGGAAGGCCTTGGAGTGGTTCAGGAGCTACCTGCAAAACCGCAAACAATACGTATCTCTGAACGAGAACGTTTCAAGTCTCGAATTCATTAAGTGTGGCGTCCCACAAGGTAGCTTATTAGGTCCTTTACTTTTTATCATTTATATCAATGATTTTTGCAGATCATCCGACGTGTTGTCATTTATACTTTTTGCTGATGATTCAAATGTTTTCTTTTCACATCAAAATCCAGATGAACTTGCGCACATTGTTAATTCCGAATTAAAAAAAGTGACCCAATGGATAAGAGCTAACAAATTATCTCTTAATCTTTTGAAAACTAAGTATATGTTATTTAGTAACTCTACAGAAGTTTTACGTAAAGAGATTATTTTTGATGACATTCAAATAGAACGCGTATCTCATATAAAATTCCTGGGGATTACAGTAGACGATAAATTTTCATGGAGGCCGCATATTATTAACATAAGTACAATAATATCACGTAATATTGGAATCATTAATAGACTTAAGTTTCATATTCCATTGTCTTCTTTGCTAACGTTATATTTCTCTTTAATTTTACCTTATCTTAACTACGGTCTTTTAGCATGGGGTAACGCTCATCAAACTTTATTAGATAGATTACTGGTATTACAAAAAAAGGCACTTCGTGTTATTTGTGGCGTCCCGCCACGTTCCCATACAGATCCATTATTCACTAAATATAAGATTTTAAAAATTAAAGATTTGTATTTTTTTCAGCTTGGACAGTTTATGTTTAATTTCAACACAAATGCACTTCCCTGTATATTCAATTCAATGTTTGCAAGGAATCAATTTTTCCATAATTATCCCACCAGACAATCTTCTGAGTTTCATCTACCTCTTCTGAGAACATTATTGGCTCAGAATACATTTATATACACAGGCCCTAGATTCTGGAATTCATTAAGTAGCGAAATAAAAAATTCTCCTTCTTTGTATTCCTTTAAGCGTAAGTTGAAATCCTTTCTGTTAAACCATCTCTGATGTTCGTTTTTGTTAATCAAGTTCCAACAACCACAGAGTTTATCATCCAACCATCAATCAATTGATTTCTGAATTCATTAATTTATGAAATAGCCATTATAATTTCTACACAGCTGTATGCAACCACCGGCTGTTTAAAGAATTTCTTCAATTCCCTCTTCAATTCTCTCTATCGTTTCTTTGATCAGCGTGTAGGCATTCTCCTTCTTTCTTCCTTCCTTCATTTCATTTTCCACCTTTCTGTCTAGTCGTGTCATGTTATTGTGTGTCTCCCGTTTGTTTCCGTCTTGTGTAAATCATACTTGTGTCCAGCATATACAAATAAGTATTTAGTTAGAGTTTCTTGAGTGGTTCACAATCTACAAGCTTGCTTTTTAGTGGACCTCTCAGTTCTCCTTTTTTTCAACTGAAACAAAGACTTATATTATTTTGCGTATACATAAAATGTTACTTTATTATTGTATCATTTGATATCATTTGCAAGTTGTGTGTATACGATTGTGATAATAACCTAATTCATACTGTGTTGTGTTTTGTTGGAAAAAGGAGAATGAAATAAAATGAAATAAATAAAATAAATAAATAAATAATCAATGATTTTCCAATTGTTTTTGTATGAATATAATTCACCTATACATTATTTCATTATTGGTACATTATGACTGTATTTCTATTCATCTTGTGTTGGATATAATATGTTATAGTACTGGAAAATTGTTTGTTATGTTGTATAACTTTGGGCAAGTCCAAGATAACACGCGCGTTACGTATGGGACATTCAGAGACTTTTATGACCTGAAAAATAGTGTTAATGGCTTTTGATCATATTAAACTTTATCATGGTGATTGATATCTAGGAGAAGTATAATCATGCAAAAAATGGAGAAAAATGACCTTCACAATTATATTCTAGAAGAGAAAATATGTGCCGTTACGTATGGGACTAGAAAATTTTTGTTTTTTTGAACATTTTTTTCAACCTCAAAACTCTCTGAAAGTATTTCATTCTACAACTTGTAACTCACTGTGATGAAAGTCACAACACTTAAGATTATCACAGGTAAGTTTTGTGTCATTAGGTAAAAAGCTCTAATTACAGGTTCTAATTAAAGACGGACATGACATGTTACGTATGGGACAGTTACGTATATGACAGTTTGTCCCCCATTCATTTAGTGTGTGAACAACCATGTTTATGGGTATTTTGCATAATTATTGAAGTAAAATCAGTTGAAACTACTCAAATACTGATCCAGATTGTCAAGGAAACAATATTTCCCAAAAATTCACCATCCTAATCATATTCAATCATATTTTTATATTTTTATGACCAACCTGAGTATGCATGCCCTTTGTCCCCCATTCGTTTAGTGTGTGGAGAGACATGTTTATGGGTATTTTGCAAAATAATTTTGCAAAATACCCAGAAACAAATTTTTGCATAATTATTGAAATGGAATCAGTTGAAACTACTCAAATACTGATCCTAATCCAGATTGACAAGGGAACAATATTCCCCAAATATTTACCATCATAATCATATTTAATCATATTCTATATTTTTATGACCAACCTGAGTATGTATGCCCTATTTTTATCAGGATAGTTACTACTGAAAAATTGAATAGTTTAAAGTGTTTACTTCCATTGATGAAGGGCAGTTTGCCATTTCGTTTCAATAAAAAACAACTTGACACAAGAAATATTAATTTTTATAAATAAGCAATACCTGCTGCGTGGAACCCCAGTGATCAAGTAGATATACACGTGTATGATGTCTGTCTAGCAGTCAGGTCATTGATTCGAGTCACACCTCAGTATGTATACCCATGAATTTTGTCGTGGCTATTATTGAAACCTGAATAAGGACAATTTGTGTATCACTTGCAATAAAAAAAAAAAATCATTTTACTTTATATTCTGTTTAAATATTTATATCACAACCATTTCAACTTGGATCTCCATCACTAAACTTTGAATTCCTCTAGTCTTAGGATTGTATGCTCTTTAGTAATTCATATAATTGGTTTCCAATCATCTCATTAAATGTTGAAAACTGAATCCCCATTTCTACAAAAAACTATACCATCCCTTTAATGCTGATTTTTCATTGTGTATTTTGCCATTTTCCCCTCCCCCTTTCTGAAAATTGTTCAGTCAAGTACATGTATTGTTTAAAGTGTCTATAACTCAAAAAGTAGCTGCAATGTTGGGATGCTTTCTTCAGGATGATTGACCATTTGTGTACTGAGAGACCTTCCCAGCTAGCTACATGCATTCACATGCATTATGTATGAGTATGTCCCATACGTAACGCATTTGTCCCATACGTAACATTATTTCAATGCCTAATAAAAAATATTCCTTTTACTGTTTTTATGCCTCCGCCACGAAGTGGTGCCGGAGGCATTATGTTTTCGGGTTGTCCGTCCGTCCGTCCGTCCTTCCGTCCGTCCGTCCGTCCGTCCGTCCGTCTTTCCGTCCGTCCGTAATGAATTTTGTGGACAAGGTAACTATCAAAACCTGTTGAGGTATCCTAATGAAACTTGGCATGTATGTGTATTAGGGGGTGAAGTTGTGCCTATCAACTTTTGGGTGCACGTGCTCAAGGTCTAAGGTCAAAAGGTCAAGGTCAAATACATAAAATTTCACTATTTCCACCATATCTTTGCAATGCCAGAAGATATTTTCTTGAAACTTAGTGTATACATGTATTACCCTATTTAGATTCTCTGGTGAAAGTTTGGGTCATGAGGTCAAAGGTCAAAGGTCAAAAGGTCGAGTAAAAGTATTAAAACTTCTTTTTTTTCTCTGTAAATTGGAAAATTGTTCATGGTATCTTCATGGAACATAGTATATACATGTACTGACTGGCAGTGATTATCTAGAGAATGTAGGGTTCATAGGGTCAAAGGTCAAGTGCAACACTTCAAAATTTTACTATTTCCCTCATGTTCATGCAATGCCAGCAGGATTATTATTTTTTTTTTACACTTGGTGTATGCATGTGTAATCTAATTGAAACTCTCTGGAGAGTTTTGTTTTGTTTTGTTTGTTTTTTTTTGCCTCAAAGGTCAAAAGGTCAAAGATCAAGTGAAAGTGCTGAACTAACTTTTCCTCCATATCTCAGAAGTGGCTCAATTTATCGTGAAATTTACTGCATATTTATGCATGTTCTACCTGAAAGTGATTACTAGTATCTTATGAATTTTAGGGTCAAAGGCCAGATGAACATGGTAACAATTTACTATTCAGTACAGAAATTGCACTCTTTCTCCATACCGGTACCATGAAAATTACTCAATGCATAAATGTATGAATGGGTCAAAGTCAAGTTAAAGTCCTTAAATCCCCAAATACATGCTCTCCTTTTCATCCAATTAAACCAAGGTCAAGGGAGGTGAACATTCAACACATTTGTGACAAACTTGTAATTTCAATATTTTGCCAGTTTTGTGAAAATGTAATCACACATTGTCCACATGTACTATCTAGACCTATTAGGAAAATCATGCATTATGGCGGAGGCATACCAGTCACCATAGCGACATTTCTAGTTTCTTTTTTCTATGGTATTTAATTTCTCTAAACAATAAATTAGAACTTTCCAAAAGGGCATTAATATAACCTTAGCAATTTCAGAAAAAACCTAAAAAAATGACCTCAATTTGTTACGTATGGGACATGTCATGATAGGACACGAGCTAATTTGCATAATTAATTTGCATAATCCCTAAATTTTCATACCAAGTTAAACTATTTGATGAACTTCTTATGTCCACATATTAATCAAATATCATTTGCTTTCCTTTGAATTAATATGAATTTTTATAAATGTCCCATATGTAACACTGTGTTTCACATTTATGCAAATGAAGTCCTTGAAATTTGCATAAATTTACGTGATATAATTTTTTTCCTCCATGGAAATAGAAACTTCAACTCATAAGCTTCAAAATGATACCAAACATGTCAATATTGAGCAAAGATGAAATTTTGCCTTCTGAGGGGACCTTATCTTGGACTTGCCCCTTTGTGAAAAATGCAGAAATAAATCAAATTACAAAAAAAATAATAAGATCTACATTTTTCTTTGCAGTACTTTATGTTTGTACTGTGCCATCATCAAGAAAATGTATTGCAATCAATTTGACTTTGTCTTTCTTGTAACACACCTATTGTGTATAGCTACAAGTTGACTACTTTGGAGAACGAGAAAATTTCCTCAGATGGGGAGTGCCGGCTCAGTGCAGGATTGCAAATGCATCGTAAGTCCTTCCGTCTCAATAACTTGTAGAGGTTATGGGCTTACCATCTATTTGAGTACATTGTTTCAACCATGAAAGCTTTTATGTGCAGCAGTAGTCTAGACTTTTAAAACTAATGAAACGATTTAATTCTTTTATTCTGACTCACATAAGCCACACAAAATGCGTGCTTAGCCAGAGAGGCTTTATCATCCATTTTCCTTTTCTATTTTATGGCCAATGTTTTGACACAAAATCAGCTTGTAGAGTGTTGATTGAAGAGTATGAAGAAAATTTTTATCTTTAAGATCTGATGTGAACATATAATATCTTGATTTTAAGCACATGAACAGGAACATACTTGAAGGTGTATCCACATTATCATTCATTTAATTTCATGTTAGTACTATGGTTCTCTTAAGAACTAAAATGTTCATACTTTGACTATATTGTTTAGACTTGGAAATTTAGATTGGAGAAGATTTCAAGCTTTTAATGTTCAAAAAGATAAGACCTCAGTTTGCCCATTTTTCACTTAGATCATTTCATTTCACATCTTGCTTGGCTTTAGGGTTTACAACTCTATCAGGGCAATGTAGTAGTAGGTCACATTATTTTGTAGTTGAAACCTTACACACATTAGATTCTGTTGACGTGTATTGAAATAACAATAAAGACTTTTTTCTTTCCTTTACAGTCACTTGAACACCAGGATTAATTGTAACAAAGCTGGCTTACATGAAGTGAAATTGCAGTATATGGAAGGAGGTGGAGAGGTATGATTGTTCTTGATTGTAGTACACTACAATCTATTCAAGTAAATGCTGGTTTCGGAGAATGATTTCCTTGGAGTAAAGTACAACATTTCTTATTGTAGTGTGTTGAGGCTTATATGCTACAGGCAACTCTCGTTATAAAGAAGTCCTTAGGACTGGAATTTTCTTTCACTATTTCAAAATTTCATCATTGCTGAGCAATTAAAGTATATGTAAAGACATAAATAATTTAGATTATAATTTGGGGACGTGATGTTAACTTTGGTGTAACAAATATTTCATTGTAACCATGTTTGTTGTAATGGGAGTGCACAGTGGCTATCATCAACTTTCATTGATCACTGTTGTTGATTTTTATTCTACCTTAGTTCCTGGTATTTCTGATCATTAAAGAAATGTCATCACTTTTCCTACAAAAAAAAAACACTGCTTGGAGATCTTGTTGTACAGAAGTTGTAATCAATCATTAGCCCTCAATCAAAACTTGGATAGAACAGCTTTGCATTTTATTTGAGATCATTCTATAGAATGTTTTCATTATCATTTTTTTTATTTCAGAAAGAAGATAGCCGAATCCTGATCATGAAAAAGAGTCCATTATGCTATGACTGGTATGTGGCTGCACTGGAAGGGTGAGTATGTACACAAGCCAATTATTGACAAAGTAGTCTGCCAGATTGATTCTCCTCTTTGACCTCATGAGGCTAACTTTCAAAAGTTCATTCTTTTGTAAAACAAAAATGTTGTTTATACATCCTTTGCAAGTAGGTTCTGCTATCTCGCTGAATATTATCTCAAAATGTATATATTACGAGTCAAATATCTCAAATGTTTAGTTCACTTCTGTTAGTTGAATTTGTTGATGTTTGTTTTTAATCTTACCATATTTGTACAAGTTATTTGGGTATATGTATTGATATCTTCTCTGAATAGTAGAGTTCATTTATAAGGTGATTTTGTGTATTTTTTACACAAAACAGGCAGTGTTGACCTAACAAACATAGGTTGGATGGTGTCTGGCTTCTTTCAAGATTTGTGGTCAGTTAACTTGACTCATTCAAATAAAATCACAGACCATTCAATACCAGTGGATTCATTAGCATGTAATGGTTTTCACATGAGCTTTGTTTTTGTGTTTGTTTTTACTTGTTGATGTCTCCATGTGAAAGAATATCTACCAAGAAATGTCAATCTTATGCTAACATCTTATGTTGAAAGTAGAAACCAAACAGCAAGACAACCTTCAATCACTGTGCGAGTGTGGATAGTGGATGCTTTGCGTATGGATGTGGATGAGGGGAAACACTCTGCCGACACTCCTTCAGAGGTAATCTTGTGGTCTTCCAAATTGAAAGGAAAGACATACTTTTTTTTCTAAGATGTGTTGTCAAATGCTAGATAGATACATTGTACATGTAGATAGTTAGATAGATAGATAGATAGATAGATAAATAGAAGATAGGCAGATGGATAAGTAGATCTTAATTTGAGTGCTTGTAGACATGAATAAGTAAATTCTAAACTTTATGCGTGGTGCATAGTTGTATATAGCATAGACCTAAAGGGATGATTTATGGGTAAATTCTTACATGTTCTGCTAAGGTAGGCGGCTGCAGGTTAAAGAGAGAGAGAGAAATAGAGAGAACTACCGTAGGTTATGTATGAGTTTTGTTTCGTTTTATGGCATTTGCAGTCATATGTGCTGACTGACTATACATGCTGTTTACAAGATACAGAATCAACCATTTTCTTTGAGAGGAGGGGGATTAGAATTTTGACTGATGGGCATAACAGAAGATATTCTCTTTTATGAAATAAGAACAGATATTTAGGAGATCATGGCACATCGTTGAGAGAAAAGTCCAAGGTGCATTCATTTCCTCCTCCTTTCCCCAAACAATATGAGCCCCTTTTTAAAACCAGCTAGAAAATAATTATATTTACTGCTGCTTGTTTGTTTGACATCCCCTCAGTTTTCTGCCGATTTGTCTGCCATCTTTGCTGGCAAGGGTCAGATGCCCCACCTCACAGAGCTCAACCCAGACCCAAGATTTTCCCAATGGGAGTGGTCAGATGGGGTTTTCCTCACTCAACAAGGGTAAATATTCACTCAGCTTGAAAATGGATACAGGCATATCTCTCAGTGGACATCAAACCAGTATTTCAAAATTTGTATGGAGTGCACAGCAAGTGTTCAGGAGCTACAGAGGAAGAAATTTAAAACAGACAACCATTATAATCCCTCTTTCCTAAATGTTGATATTCATGCAAAAGTTTGGACGAAATGATAGTTTCAAAAATGTGGTGATTAAAACATATCTGCAATGTACTGTCAGAATAGCATAATTTACTTTGATTTGTTTGCACTACACACTCATCTCCACACAAACACACATGATTCATTTTATCTTCATTTCAGTGTGTGTGACTATGTGACTTTATAACAAACTATGATATAATATATGCACAATCGTAAGAATAATTTGATTCTTTTCCCCAAGTAAGAGAAAATCTTGTCATCATACCGTAAAATAGTCACAGATGTGCTTCTATCTTTCTGTCTTTGTTCAATTTCAACTGTGGTTCTGGATATATGCTCTTCACTGCAAGGTTCTGGGAATTCAGCATTGATGCATCAAAGAGTAACACCAGGACTGTGTTTGTCACTGGCAAACCCAGCATAGCTGCACGTGGCTGCTTTATCAGGTGATCTTAGCTAGATGTATTTGTTTGCAAACTATTATATTGTTGCTGGGGCAACAAGACCTCGTATCTATAAAATGTCAAATGTTTACGAGAGCAAAAAAAACCCCCCAAAAACATGGCAGCCAAAGCATCATATCAAATGGGATCGCCTTTCCTTTGACATGCTGTGGTGGCTTCATTTTTGGGGTAAGACAGCTAGGATTTGGACAGGACATCACTTAACTGATTATCTGACCATTAATCAAAGAATGTCATTTTCACCAAAATTTGAGGTACAACATCTTGCCACCCCAGCAACAAAATGTAGCTTTAAAGCATATTTATTAGTTCTTCTTCCTCGTTATTTTCTGTTAAGTTGTTGTTTTGTTTTGTTTTTTATCTGGAAGAGCCTTGCCAGTGATCAAGCACACATTTTATCGAGGGCCCTGTTTATCAGTGCACCTGTGTGCATACATATGATACTCATCATCCAACATTGCCCTTTATTATAAAAATCATGTCAAGTAAATACTGTATTCACAAAACAAATCGATTTTTTCAAAATATGGTTTGAAGTACTAAGTAGTTCTTTTGAAACCAGTACATACAAGTATTTGATTGCCTGTAGTTTGATATTAAGACTAGATAATTGAAGACATGATTTAAGTATATGCTGATGCAGAATCATTTTTTTATTTTCTAGGAGAGATAGAACATAGTGGAACTATTGTAAAATGAATACAATAGGGCAATACCCCTACAAGAATGCCCCTTGTGCAGTTTAATCGTGGACAAGGAGTCCACTCTTACGCTGTTCACAGTGTATGTCATACACAATTTGCTGCATTTCTTTCAAATGAACTTAAGAAGAAAGTCTATTTCTGACAAGGCGTTACACATCAAATTGAATTGTAAAATTCATTTGCTAGATTATGAAATGTAGACAGTATGAGATGTACAGCTCCAACAATGAGAAGACTGGTAAGGTAACAATCCATCAGATAGTGAGAATGTGAATGATGGAATTTCCGTCTTCATACAGGGACACTAAGGAGCTCATTCCATGGCCCTATGTGGATGAGAGGAGAGAGCTACTGAAGGGAGGAGGTACAGTAACCCTCAGGGGACAGCCCCACATTAGTCTGGTTGTTACAGACCCTTGTGAACTCAACACAGCTGCCCTCATCATAAGGTAAGTGCATCTTAGGAGAATGCTAATGTAACCAGCTCCACTAAAAGCATAAACACTTCTGGACACTGTTGCTGAAAGTGTTGCACTTCAGTGCAACTTTTAGAAATTAGATGCAAGTCTCCCTCCACCCCCCCCCCAAAAAAAAATATGTTCAATCTTCATTATCATACTACTAATTACTGTAAAACATGATATATTCGCGGCATGAAATTTTCGCGAATTGGAGCTGACAGCCTTTTTCGTGGCATGAAATTTTCGCGAATTGCTTCTGGCGTTCAATGCATGTAGTGTAGACAAAAGCTTTTGCGTGCATTTTAATTTCGCGAATTTTGGCGCTCGTGAAATTCGCGAAATTAAAATGCACGCAAAAATTCCTCGTTTTACAGTATTGTTGCATGTATTCCACTAGATGACAAATTTTGAATCACATTTGGTAAAACCTCAGATATTTTTTTTCCAGCACATTGTGCAAAAGTGAAATGTAATTTGCAACCAAATGCATCTTGCAGTCTACAACGCTTAGTGCTTACTGGCAATTGATTGCAAGTTGTGTTTGATATTTGCATCTTATCCACGTTTGAAAGGTTCAGAATCCCCTGGAAAAGGAGATTGACCAATTTTACCAAGAATACACAGCTGTGATATATGAAAACTCTTTGTGAGTGCTCCATCCATTTACGGTATGATTTGTATATTGTTGCAGCAAAGAAAAAAAATGGTTCCTAAAAACTTGTGTATCATTGGCAACACTGACTGCTTCTAAAGCTTATTGCTGAATGTTTCTTTTTTGATCTTGTGATAGCTGCTGTGTAACCCATATGTAGCACAAGTATATTAATTTGCAAATTGGAACTTAAGTTATGATTTCATGAGCGATTAAATTTGCAACTGATAGCCATTGTGATATGGAGTGATAAGTAAATTTTCCATTTTCAGGAGAAAAGTTTAATTATTTCCCACCTTGGCTTACAATACACAGCGTATTTGTAGTTACACAAGGCATCAATATAGTGAGTTATCAATTTCGTGAATTTGGGATCTTTGTTTGAGCAACAGCTGTTTCCTACTGACTGGGCATATTTGTCTAGACCTTGACATGGCTTGTTCTATAAATAGCATCTTTCTATGCAACCTTCACATATTCCTTTCACAATAAACAATGACATGCCCTACAAAGTTTCTCCTTTCTCTTGTCAGTGGGAGATGTGTTCTTACTCTTGATGGATTCATATCTACTCTTGATGTTGCAGTCCCTGACATTGTGATAACAGTGAGTGTACTTCTCTAAATATGCAATCAAACTCAATAAATAGTGCCAATAGATTCAAATCAAAGTTTGTAAACTGATTCAATTTTTCCTCTCTCTGTCTCTCTCTTTCCCATGAAGAACACATGATTGAATTATTTTATCAAAGGTAAAGAAATGTAGTGTCATGTAAAGAGAAAACGCTTTAGAATTTTTGCTCCCATTGAGAATTATGAAGAACTACAAAGAGTACAAACATTCACAGTTCTTCCTGATGACTTTACATTATATATTCCAGTGAATTAATATAGATATTTCATTTTATGAAATTAAGTAGTTGTTTACTTGAGCCGTTTCTCTTATATAATGCATTTATCATGCCATAAACCCTGACATATTAGGCGTTTTCACATCAGCCAGATAAAAATCTAAGCTCGAGATATTTTTCGCGAATGCGAATTAGCGCGCTATTTCATTTCTTATTCACATCAGCCCTAAGAGAAAGCCCGAATTTTTTTCGAGCTAATTCGACAGCTGAGTATGTGCAAACAGCATCAGTAATGTGTGTGCCCTCTCAAAAATTCCTCATGGTTTGTGTGCAGTTTGCCTCGATCGATCGGGTCACACACGCTAGGCATGATGGGATGCATCGCGCTAATTTCTCGAGTCGTTTTCACATTATCAAATAGCGCGCTACTATCCCGCTATTTCAGAAATTTCCCAAGTTGGACTCGAGAAATTTTCTCCATCAGAGCGATACAATTAGCGCGCTAATTTGTGTTCACATTATGAAATAGCGGCTGCGCGCTATTTCGCTATCGGGATAATTTCTCAAGTCAGAAAATAGTGCGCTATTTTGAAACATCGGGCTGATGTGAAAACGCCTATTGAAAGTTATTCAATGTATTTACCCCAAGTTTTTTCCAGATTATATTTCAGTCATTTATGTTCATATTGCATTGTGGTGTATAACGAGAAAGAGAAGAAAAGCCTGGAATCAGTGTGATATCTTTCTCTATGCTGTACTTTCTCAGAATGGTATGCAGAATGTGACAGACATTGCCATTACCTCATCACACATTTTCTACCTGATGTCTGAAGGGGCTCTTCTAGCACAGAATCGCACATCAGGGGACTTCAGCCTTGTAGAAGGTATCTGAATGATAAGTGTTGATGTTGACATTTTTATGGCTGCATTTATCTAGAGAGAGAATCATGTTTGAAACATGATTTACAACACGGTTTGAAAATGCGATTATTGGGCTGCCGTGTGTATCTAACCATTATATAATTGCAATGCTGCTTTGTTCCGTTCGACCCTGGAAGTAGAGTTCAGCTGAGGCCCAAGCTGTAACGTGCGAGGTGTATACTGCATGGAAGTTGACTTTGCAGCTGGAGATATAAACGCGGCTCCAAACAGCATTGCATTTACCAGAAGGGCGATCATGGTCTCAAACGCATTTCAAATTGCCCTTCCAATGGCATTTCAAATCGGCGTTTCTAAACACGTTTGAAAACACGGTTGCATCTATCTATTGCCCCAAAATGCCTCAAATGCGTTTAGGATCGTGATTCTGCCTCAGATAATTTTAGATAAAAGCACCCTAAGTTATCAATTTGTTCCGTATTTGATCATTGCAAAAAAAGTGTTGTTTTTTGGTGGATGGGGGGGGGAGAGAAAATTGAATACAGAATTTCAAGAACAATCAGTGAAGTTACCAAAGGGACTTTTATATTTGAAAAGAAAATTGATGTCAAATCTCTAATAATCATGGTATATCTGTCCAAGGAAATGAGTGTTGCATACACAGAGTGCTTTAACTTGAAACACATCCAAGGTAACCAAATGATATGAGTGGTAGTGGTGATTATGTGTGTGAACGAGGCTTTGATGAAACATTACTCATAACACATAATTCTTGTTTGCTTTTGACTGTTAGTTCCACAGAGTGTAGTACTCCGACAAATTCAAGGCAGGGAATGGTGCCAACATTCTGAAATACACATGGTAAGAGTTTTAACTTTCATCTTTCTTTCTTATTTCATTTCATTATCTGAGGTGTGTCTTGAAAAAAAAAACAGCAACGAAGGTCTTCTCTTTCAAACTATGAATAGATGTCACACAAATAAGCACATCATTATACTTTGACAAATCATTTCATTATCAGAAGGAACATGGAACTAGCTGAGAGGGGTTAATTTGTATTGGTGTAGCAATGGCAAAATTATCTGACAGTTGATTTGATATTGTTGAAGAGACTATACATCATGACCCTAGATGTGACAAATTCATAAGGTACATGTACATATCCAGTTTTAAAATGCTATCAACAGGTGGATATACAGTGTGTCTGTGATTTGTGCCTGAACATCTCTTTTCACATGAAGTTATACAAATGCAGGCATGATATTGCATGTTTTTTGTATGAGGAGATATACATGTATACCTTCAGAGAAATTTATATGATAATTTCAATGATCGTATGATTTTCTGTATCTGCATGATGTCTGTACAATTATGCCATCACAGCATAGGTGTTACTGTAAACATATGAGGTCAGTTACTCAGTAACAATTTGCATTAAATGTAATCTTGACATGACAGATGAAAATGTTAAGGAGGGTGAAATGGTTCAGTAAAAGCTGGATTAATGACTGAACAAGGGATCTGATATTCACATGCCTTCTGACATTCCAGGACTTCTTCCATCTGCATAGTGATGCATCAAAAAGGCCTTGCCACTTTGCTGTCAAAAGCCTTACCTAGTTGTATTAACAACTTGGCTCGTTTTTCCTTCTTCCTCCTTACAGTTTGAAAATGCCATGTTCATTGGGTGGAACGAAGAACAGGTGTACATCTGGGAGGGACCTGAAATGAAATGGAAGATCCCACTACACCAGCAGCCCTGGCCTATTCCTCTGTGGCTAGATCTTGATCACCTACAGGCAGGTGTCATAGGTCACAGCAGGGTCAGGTCATCATTAAATAAAGATAATTGCATAGCATTCATGGAATACCTTATGATTTTGGGATAGGTAATGTGGTGTATACATGCAACTACGTCCTATCTATTCTTTTAAAAAAAGTAATAGTAAATCCAAATGGGATACTGCCTTGCTTCAAAAAGATATCTCAGTAATAACTGATGACAGCTATATTTGTTGGAAATTTTTGTTGTATCATAATTTGTAGAAAGTGGCCTGTTTTGAAATATAGTCATTGATCAAATATGATTTGCATTTGCAATCGCCGTAAGTGCTAACGATTGTTTAATAAAACGGGTTGCTGAAGTGAAAATTCTCAAGATACATTGGACTAGCTTGTAATTAGTGCAATATTGATTTTTAACCACTACACGTCCTCTATAGCCAGTGTGTAAAATGATAAACAGCTTGAGTAAACACAAGGTATGATAGTTGGAGCCTGGTTTTTCATTTCACAGACACCCCATCCCAAGAAAAAGCCCAGTTTTACAAAGATGGCAGCTAGCTGAAGTCTGATACGTGACTAAAGTGCATGTGTTTGTGCCGTTCTTTCATTGACTATAAATTGCCTTCATTCCTATAGATCTCTGTTGAGAATGCAGCATTCACCACTGACCCCCAGGAGGTTGCTATTCTCCTGAGACTGAGTGATGGTGATCATGTTGTCTTCACTGTCATCAAGTTTGACATGGTGTCTGTTGGGTGGAAGGACCATGTGCCTCTCTTTTACAATCAAACACGACCAGGGAATGATAGTGGTGAGTTGTCATGCTCATTGGTACTCTTTGTTTAGAAGAGGACAGTTCAATACTAACCTTCATGTCTCTCTGTACTTTGCTACACTGAGTGCCTATGTTTTATGTGACCATCATTGACATCTTAAGAGTTACTCAAACTTTATCAAAACATACGACTCAAAATTTGTGAGACGACAACGTGCACACTGCTAACACACATTAGCGATAACGGTATGCAGCACACAAGTTAATAGCTTATTTCTGTCACAGCAGATGAATAACTTGTGGATATATTCCTTTTTATGCCTCCACCACAAAGTGTTGTTGGAGGCAATATTTTTCCATTTGATGAATCTCGGTCCCTCCTTCATTCCCACAGATTCTCAGAGATATGCACCTGTCAGTTTCTTTTCTAATCTAATGTGAAGAAAAGAAATCCCATCATGTGAAGGCTATGACTATTGTATTGATGATTGAAAACATTTAGGGAAATCAAGAGAACTTTGAAGTGAATGTAATGTTTGTCAGTCAGTTTGTCAGCTTCACCTTGTAATTGGTTTTTGTTTCCTGCAATGCTTAAGTTTTACTCCATCCTTTTGCATGAATGTGACTGTCATGTTTACACCACCACATTTTAATTTTGACCAGGTCTCTCACTCATGTTTATTCATGGATCAGAGGAAAATCTCATCATCTGGGACCAGGAAAGTGTATACTACAGCTATCATGCAGGTTAACATGCATTTTAAGCAATACTGTATAACCAGAGATTTTCACATATGCAGGAAGCCAGGATTCATGAAAGTAAAATGCATGCGAAAGGTTTTGTCTGCACAGTGCATTGAATGCCAGTGGCAATTTACGAAAGTGTCATGCCGCGAATGTTTCTGGTTTTATGGTATTGTACTCTAAATGATTTAGTATACCTGGGGCCCCATTTAATCAAAAGATAAAATCAATTTCAAATTTCCTTACCACACAGGCTGCCATAGACTTAGAGTTGAATAAAACAGGGCCCAGGAATACAGTCATAGAATAAACTCAATCAAATGTGAGCATTCCTATGGTGAGGACTCAGTTTTGATAGTAATTTGAACTTAAAATGATAACACATTTGTCTAAGCAGTAATCTCTATTGCTACATGTTAACATTTCATTTTAGAAATTAAGCTAGATAGGTAAATCTAGATCATCATTCAAAATATTTGAAAAATCAGGAAAAATGAGGAGTAAAAGAAACTTTGATTACAATATTGCAGTCTGGGAAAAGCACTTCAATATCATGCAAAAAGACATCTGTTTTTTTTTTTCCTCCAGGTTCTGATCTTGGCAAGATGGCTATTCTCAATGACCCAGCTAATGACTCTTTGGTAGAGTCTTCCATCCAGCAGGTCATAGTGACTGAGAGCGGTCCAGTAGCTCTTCTCTCCACCACCAATATCCTCTATACCTCCATGAAATACCAGCAGAATCTCATTAAGGTAAAGAGACAAGGATCAAGATGATGGGAAGTCTGTCATTGATGATTTGCCTTCTTTATGAAAGTACATATTACCACACCCTATTGTCCTGTGCCGTTCTTATGTGTAGTGTATTTGTATTGATCTTTTTTTTTTTACTGTACTTAATTGTTTGTTTCTTGGTCAAATAGATAATGAGAATGATGATAATGATAAGAATGCACACCAAATGAGGAAAATATCTCAAAAGAGTGGGCAAACAATAGGCCTACATGCAATGGTGGATTATAGCAAAATTTCATTCTGTGGCACTTCTTATTGAAAGTGAAGGGTAGTTGATAATAAATTCTGTGCTGTACGTGCCAGTCATTCAGTAATACAGCATATACATCGTAAAAATAAACAGTAAACTTTGCATACTCTGAAATCATTGAAATATGGACAATATGTTAACCTAGATATTTTGGACAAATTCATTATGATAATGTGGCCTGTTCCAGGCAAGAATGAAAACGCAGAAGTTATAATGCAATTAATTAGGCAGATCTTAGACCTGAAAATGGTAGTCGGGTATTTCCAGCAATTATTCATTCATCCATTTTATTTTTCCAGTGTTTAAAATGCCCATCTAGCTAGAAAGCTGTTTTCAGAGGGGCAGTGACACTGTGTACATTGTTCAATAAAGTGAAAATTATTTTCTAGCACAAAACAATGCTGCCAAACAATACTGTAATGTAGATGCTGCAGTCATACATCTCAATTCAGAAGGAAAATGACCATATTATTACACGTACCAGCCATGCAAGCAGTACATACGAGAAAAGTGACAAGGTTGTTCATCCATCATTGTATTCCACAGCATTCTTCTCTTGCCTCTCCTGACTCTGACTTGGCTCTGTATATTGACCAGCTTGATAGAGTCTACCTCCTTTCTTTCAATGAGTGAGTACCTCCACTACCTTTACCTGCCACATGATGTTTTATGTCCACTCTGACTCATGTATTAGTCCTCTAACGATGGTGGGTAATATGAAGTTTTAGCCTGGACTTTCTCTGAAGTGACACCTTTCAGACTTTATGGATGTTCTTCATTTATTGACATGCAGGTCTGTTGGTTCTATCTGCTTGGAACTGTTTTGGTATTTAATTACATATGTGACTTTAGAACAGATCAAGCCTTGTTCTCTCTTTAAAATGAAACAGTGACATCAAATGCAGTCATAAAGAGTGACATGAAAAATGAATGAAAAGAGGTACCTGTCTCCTACTTCATTTGAGAGGTGTGTTTTAATAACATGGTGATACATGGCACATCTCAAAGTTGTCCTTTGATGATATTTTTTGATATTACATTGTGATCTACAAACTTATCCTAAAGATTGATAGTTATAAGTCTCTGCAATCAAACAAAAAAGTCATTGTGCAAATCTGATACTAAGGCATTTGACAGAGGCAGTGTCGAATTGAATGAAATGCATGGCACACAATCTTTACTCTCTACATCCTTGTACGATGTACTATTGTGTTAATTTTTGACAGGTCTGATTTAGAGAGGGTGGGTTATGCCTTGAGGCCTGACATCAAGACTACCGTGGATCTGATTGACCCAAACTTGTGTGCTGTAAGATAACAATCTTTGTGTATTCATTTCAGTCTTTACTCCATGTCCATAGACTTAAATGTGCAGAGCTGGTGTTTAGAGAAGTTTAAAAACAGCTTTAACAGTGATGTTCAATTCTGTACCATATCTGACTTTTGTAAACTGTGAAAAAACTGATGAAGAGAAGAATGAAAAATTAGAACTAACAGATATCTGGGCCCCATTTCATAAAAGATGTTAGGATGGCAACTCTTGCTGGAATGGCAACTTCCAATAGCAACAGCCAATCAGGAAGTTGGATTCTAGTCGTTACCATGACAATTGCCATTCCAGCAAGAGTTGCTATCATATCAACTTTTTGTAAAATGGGGCCCAGGACACATGATTGTGCAGCATTGCATGCTGAAATGTTTCAATCATAATCATGAAATGGTTTATCTCAGAAGTTTTTAATAGATGATGGCAAATTTTAACAATTGTAGGTAGGGCAAAGTAGGTAGTGGTTAGGATAGAGATGATCCTTGGGATTGGATTTCTATTGTATACCAATGTCAATTCTTTAATTTTCATTCCCGTCTGTATAGTTTATCCAGTTCCGTCACAGTCCCAAGTATCAGGTATACTACATTGACATAAGGGACAGTGCAAGTTTCTGGGCTGAACTCATCTTCACAGCAGACAGATATAATGACATTGAGGTGAGTTGAAAGACCAGGAGTGAGGCAGAAATTCTAGATTGCATTATGGAATTCAGCTGATCTCATTTGTGCTTGCTGTCTACACTGGTAATACTGCAAATATATACCAGCTACTTTTTTTGTCTCTGCGTGGATGCTTGGAATCAGTAAGTCAGAGTATACATTAGGGAACCTGATTGCCCCTAAAACTTCAAACTGTAACCAGTAAATTGTTCTATGAGTAACATACATTAAATATGATAGCCATCATTTGTGTATGCTACTGTTTGTTTGTTGTCTTTTTCTTATTCTTGTTCCTTTCTTTGTGTCTTCTTTGTTTTACTCTAATGAAACAGATTGTTGCTTCCAAGCCAGAGAAAATAAACATGATGAAGGACACCTTTAGGGATTTCTATCCTGGAAGACGATTGATAAATAAGGTGACATGATGTAACTTAAGGCTTCATGATATAGTTTATATCATTGTCATTTGGAAATAAGTAAATATATAAATTTGCCGTCTTAGCCACGGAACATTCTTGATAGACTCATATGATGCACAGGTCCTCAGGGCTACAACACACTCTGACACGACAGTGACCATGATCTTTTAAGCCATGGATCGAGGAAATTTGTTCTCATTTTAGCATCTTTTCTAGAGAAAAAGGTGGAGTGCAGAGTGAAATATTTTGAACACCCTGCATTGAAAAAAAGCCACCGTCCTTCATATTATTAATGTGTTTGCAGTTGGGGAATTTAGTTGAGTCATTTCCATACAAATACAGTGTTAAAAGAACAAAACTAATGTAGAAAGTAAATTTTCTTTACAAAGTGGTTAAATTTTCAACTGAGAAAGGCTTAGGTGATAAGATCATAAGAGTTATTGACTTTCGAGTTTTGGTTTTGTTTTTTGTTTTTCGAGTTGATATGCTGTCAGGAATGACTCATTTAGAGAGAAAAAAAAAGGAAAATAAATGAAATACACATGGAAGCTATCAAAATGCCTGTAATTTTATTCAATTTAAAGGGTATACAATTACACATTGTTTTCATGTGCTAACGTTGGTATAAGGTTAGGTCTTTGGATGTGATTTACAACAAAAATCAGAATATATATGATATGTAGTGGCGTCATTCTGCATATATCTTTTATCTTGTTAAAACTCTGCACATTTCTGTACATAGACTGTGACAGTTACTAGCAGTTTTCAGTATGTGCAGCCTGCAGTGTATCAGGAAGCTTTAGCACAAAGCACAGGATTCGTTACCATGGAGATGAGACCAAGGAGACTGGGTACTGGCTGCAATTCTCCACTTCATATGGTATGAACAAACTGTCCTATAAATCTTTATTTCATTGAAATCTATTCATATTTCTGTATGACTCTAACAAGTAGGAGTTGATGGTATTGAAACTTGAAAGTGACTGTGATGAGTCCATTGGCCAGTAGCATCGTATCAACATCGGAAACTCCAAACTTTCTTCTGAAATGAAGCAATGATAAGAAACAAGCTGGTGAGTTCAAAAAGCATGGCATGCTGTTTCCAGCACTAAGAGTCAATCACCCCGAGGAGCCGTTTAGTTAAATTCTAAAACCATAGCATTAGAACCAAGCATCATGAAGACTTCTCTGAAGAGAAAACCAGGCTGTGCTGTATTGCAAAGGAGAATCAAATCATTTTGTATGATAGTTATCAATTGCATCCAAGAAATCAATACACAGGTCCTGCTCACAATTCTTAATAGTTGGACCTTGACCTGGTGAAGAACTTACTTCTTATACAAGGAATGCACAAGTTTAACATTCTTCTGGTAAAGTTCCACATGCACCCTATTTGTAGACTTGTGTCTTTACACTGAGTGGTGACATGTTTGTATATGATATTGCTGCAGATTGCTCACTTAGAAGTTGGCTGTCCCCCACGGAGACATATCAAGGTGCAGAAGCCAGCAGAGTGTGATGATGTGGGTTCTTTCACAATAAGCAAGTAAGACTCTTGGAGAAGTTATACTTCGTATTTTTGAATTGCATCTTCATGTTAGGGAATGGAAATGCAGATTTTGTTGTGGTGTCACTTTCTATGGTTGTGAATGTTTCATCACTATTGCAAAAGCACATTGAAAGTAAAAAAGTATGTGTATTACGATGATTTGTATCTCCAGATGTGGTTGATTCCAGAAGATTCTCCTAATGAGGATGCTCCACCCCCACCCAATGGGGATAATCTCAAGGCGGAACCCTCAAACATCATGGGTTTCGTGTTGTTTTCCTTTTATTTCTATTCTTTTAAAGAGCTAAAAGTCTGTGTGTGTGTGGGGGGGGGGGGCAGTTTTGTGGCCCCCATGATGTGCAAGTTGTATTTGTATTCAGTCACATAATACTGATAATAACATGAGGATAAGAGTGACTTTATTGGTATTGATGTGAGATGATAACACTGTAGCTGTGTAAGCAATTTGTACCTCCAAAGTATAACATTAAGTGTATAATATTAACAATGTAGAGTAAAACTTGGAAGGTTGATGTCTGATGTTTGAACCCCTTCTTTGCTACCTCTTGCAGAGATACATTCTGGCTGGCCAATGGACAAGCACCAACTGAGGATATGGTAAGACAACACATTGAATAATTCCCAAACTTTTTCACTTGTAGTCACCTGCACATGAATATCGTGTCATTTATGACGTGTGCCAAATATCACCATATTGCACCTAATGTCTGTACTTTGTAAAAACACAGGAATAAACTAGTACATAGTGCTTTGTTTGAAGAAAGGCAACTTGAAGCAGTGTTTGTAAAGAAAAAAGCACATTGTACTGAGTTGCTTGTTTTAAGTAATTACTCTTATGTGTGTCAAAGAGAAATTACCAAGTATGGTTGAAAAGTGCAATTGTGGACTGCAATGGAGAAAGCATATACTTATGAAACTATAGTGCAAAAATTGCACAAATGTGTCTGCTTGTAATGTGTAATAATATTTCATCTACTTGATTCTGTGGAATTAAAAAAACAACAACATTTGTTTAACCCGACTGACCGTGAAAAATTACTCAGGCAAAATGTTCACTTTAATAGTACTTTAACATCTTCTAAAGATCATTCATGTACAACACAACATTACCGCGAACAAAGTATTCATGCACAAATGTTTACACACACAGAGGACAAAACCAAGCATATACTTTCACATGCCTTGATGCTCAAGAAATAGCCATAATTTCCTAATCAGAGCTAGCTCCCATTTTGTCACCTCTTTGTTTGAGAGATACAATATCGCAATTTATCATACAGGAAGTAACTTATAACCAGGCAGTGCATGGATGCCCTGTGCGACTCTTGGCTGGGGAGACCTTGTTCAAACCTATCATAGAATTGTGAGTATCTGAAGACATAACTATCATACGCTGAACAGCCGAGAGTTCTTATGTCAACATTTTGTGTGTGTGTGCCATTCTGTACGTATGGAAGTAAGTTCTGTGGAAGTCACCGAAGTCATAAAACCTATTGGTACAGAGAATACTGGTATTGACCAGAATAGCAGCTTGTTACCTTTCATTTAGAAATGAGGCAAATGCATTCAAAAAGCAGCAACTTATGTCAGTGCAAAGCAACATTTGTGGATGTAAATTTGGACTTATGTAGCAATGTGTGGACATCAGAGACAGTAACTTTTTACATTACCATCAGGTACAAGGATAGAGAAAAAATACTGGCTGCACTTCTAAGGAAATAGGAAATGTAGTATTATAACGTTCTCACAATGAAGAATTCATTTTTGTCACTGCCGACAGTTGAACTAAAAAATGTTGATATCACAGAGTGATGAATACTGTTTATCATTCAGTGCAAAATGGGACTTAATGTCAAAAATTGTTTGCTTCACTTTCTTCCATCGATGCACTTTCGAGAATGACATATTGCGTTGATAATTGTGTCTGTTACATAGTTTGATGAGAAACATATTTCATGGAGCTGGCATAGAAAACTATTTCTACCGTCCCAGCACATCGCCAATGACTAGTCCACAGCTTGGCTGACAGGATGCTAATGGCGATGATCATTAATTTCAACTCATCTAAAAATATTAACTTCTTAACACAAGAAATCACACTGCACAGCATTGTCAAGTAGGTATATGGTAATAGGATTTACAAAATCAAAAGAATAAAGTGGTGCAGTTATTGTAATTGTGTGATGCTTTTTTTGCTGTTGTTTTTGTTTCCTCCCTGAGATATGATGGTGACACCATGGTGGAAAATATGACTGCAAACTATGTGATCTGGGAAGACAACAGAAGACATGATTTCATGTACACTTTATCCATGAATACGGTAATAATCCTCAACAGATATAATTGTTTGCGCATGCGTGAACATTTTCCTAAATATTAGTATTTTCTCTTAGCTTTTGAGAAATATCTAAAGTGTACAAATCAGGACAGTGGCCAACTGAGACTAATGAAATTTGTCACATTTATGAATACATTGAGGATAGAATACTCATTATTCAAAGGTGATTTTGCTACACAAAAAGTGTTTTTATAACAACCTAGATTTTGTAAAGGATATGTGGAAAACTCACAACAAATGTGTGAAAACAAATTAATTGTGTGTACCCACATGGCAAAGGGCCTATTGATATTGAAATGTACTTTGATGTTAATTTTGGAATACAAAATGATGTCTGTGGACCAGGGCCATGTCAAGAAATGTTGGTTAGACAGGAAGCATTTCACAGAGTCTGTTTATCAAAAGAAGTAAAGTTACACAGTTTCAGGCATTTATAGCACAAAAATTCACAGAATATTTCATGATAAACCTCTGCACATGCAGAACCTGATTCTGTGATGGAATTGATGACCATGTGTTCTTCTTCACATAGGTTGGATGTCTGAGAGAGGCTCAGACATGGGAGGAAATGACCAATCTAGCTGGAAGAAGTGGGCCGATGCAGGACATATGGGGTCCTCAGGTGAGTGTAATAAAAAGGAGATATCACTGCTGAAATTTGAATTCATTGTAGGTTCATGAGAGATTGAATCTTCTTACTAGTTCAGTGAGAGTTTTGTGTAATCATAGACAAAGTTGTAGGGTGTATTGCTAATTGATTTTTGGTCCAATGTGAGAGTGCTGTATTGCTCAGTGTGTATAGGACCATCGTACCTCTTCTCAGTCCCTTGCTTGACTTCGCTGCTAGCAGTAGAGGTGCCCTCAGATAAGGCAGTACCTTATCTCTATTGCCTAGTCTTTTGGAAAGGAATTAAAGATATTGGTCTTGTTGGATTGCTAGCTTATAAGCACCTAATTGCTTTCTTCACAGCCAAAAGGTAAATCCTGACTAAACTTAATAACTTTGATTGGGGGGGGGGGGGGGGGGTGATAGGCGTGTACTGATTTCTTTTTGTGTGTGTGCATTTGTGTGTGTGTGGGGGGGGGGGGGAGGGGCAGAGATGTGCACAGTTACGTGATTGCAATTTTTATACTGCGTTTTTGATTATTTCTTTCTACCCCCAGAACTATGAAAGCTGCTTCATCTATGGTGTCACTGACCCACCTGTCCTGGAGAGTCCCTATCAGGTTCTGAACCACTCCAGTGAGAACAGAATCCAGCTACGGCCACGTGGGGGCACAAGTCTCTTCCTATTCACAGCTCAGGTTGTCGACCCAAACTACAGGTATGTGTTTGTAGATCTGCATTCTACACGGCCAAAGTTTCTCCAAGTGACTTCATTTGTGGGAGTCATCTCTGTTCACGAATCCTTTTAAGGTTGTAGTGATAATGGAATGAAATAGATAATATTAGAGTAGAAGTAAACTCTATGGGACACTATTATGCAGTATTGCTATTGATATTTAAAGGGTGATCTAGTTTCTTAAATTCATGCAATTACAAATCCCTGTAGAGAAGAGTAAACAGGAATGTCATACATTTGCTGTACATGGTTGTGAAGAAAGTGTAAATCTTGGAACTAGCATGTTGTGATAAGTTACAGTATACCTAAACTCACTCATCACTAGATAATAGCAAGCTAGTTGCTTCTTCATTAAAAGCATTGTTATCACTGTCATCCATATTTGTGTATATTTTCAGTATGGCATATATTCAGTAGATGTGACAAGTCGTTGTTCCTTGTACACTGCCACCAGACATATTTAGCATTTACCCAACAGGGGTCCCCCCCCCAAAAAAAAAAAACAACAACAACAAGTTATTCATCTCGAGTATTTCTATTCAGATCCATTTCAAATCATGACTCAATCATTTCCTGTTTGCTAAAGACACCATTGTTCTCTACTAGTTTGCAAAATACAAGATACATGCATGTAACATTCATGCAGCAGCCAAGCAAACCAAACATTTCTCTCATTGCATTCTGCTCAGTTTCTGTCGTCTCCTGGCCAAGTTTGCCATCGTGGTAGAAGACGACGTGGTGGAGTTTTCCACAGCCACGCCCGTCATGAAGATCTCCATCGGTACTTTTGCTGCTGTCACCTGTACAGTGGGAATCCTCTCTTACCTCTACTACAGACAGAAGCACATCCAAGACCTGGACCTCGACATCCAGCGTAAGTATCCGAGACTTTTGTCCTCCTCATAACATCTCATTCACAAAAGCCAGAGTCAAGACTACCAACCAGTATATTAATTCATCGTGGTAATCTTTGGCCAGACTGCATGAAAACATTAATCCATTGTGGTGTATTTAACCTGTTGAGGATGAACTAATTTTGCTATAACATGCATTTCCCATAGACACCTTCCCGAGTATACTCAGGACTAGTCTCAGGTTAAGTAACTAAGAGGCATGATATCATGGCTATAATGGCTAATGGCATGATATAATGGCTATTTGTTAGTGTTATTTCTTAGTTTGCTTAACTTTTGTAAAATGTCAAGACTTATTTAATGAAACAAAGGACAGTCTTGATTCTATACATGATACCTATCAAACTATGGGTGCAACAAATTACATTACAGGTCCATCTGATCAAAGTTCATGATCTTTTTATCAAAATACAAGATGAAATAGGGTGTCAAATCAAACATGCAAATTCATTAAGCCTTAGCAACCATTTCAGATGTTTGGGGAGTAAGAGATATATATTGATGAAAGCAAAATGTATGTCTTCTTGAGGTTTTCTCATCTAAAGGCATAGGCATATCATTGTGATATAACTCAACATCTAGTTTATGTATTTCGGGAGTGTGTCTTGTGTTTTTAGCGCAAACTACGTTGTCCTGTACTAAAGTGCACTCCCGTAATAACAAACATGGTTACAACGAAATTCCGGTTACAACGAAGTAAAATTTTAGGCTCCAACCTTATAAGGTCTATGTTTCTATTGTTTATTTGTTCAAATATAATGAAAGAAAATTGCCGGTTCTGAGCACGATCATTATAACAAGAGTCCACTGTACTTCATTCTCTGACAAAATTGGCAGAAATCTTCCTCACAGGAAAGTGAACTCGAAATTTAAGATTGGGGACTGTGGTCACAATGGAGACCCAAGGATGAGGCCACTATGGAAGAATAAATACAAAATGAAACAGAATACAAGCCTGAATGGAAAAGTTCTTCATTTCCACAATTCCATTCAAGGTTTTATGTCTGGCAGACCGTAGAAATGAAATAACACATCATAAATATCTGCACATCAACAATTTTTTTCAGATAACTATGCGGACAGGACAGAAACAAGGGATACGGTGGCGACAGGGCTGGGTGAAGAACCCGGGGATGACAGTATCCCAAATACTGACTGATGACACTGCCCATCAGAGGGATGGTATTATCTTGCCACTCTTACAGACGGCGGAGCTATCATGGCATTCCAGGTGTTATGTCTGTATGATCATGCAATAGACTCTCTTTACGGGAATTCTATGAAAATGTAAATGTTATAACCTTGTGTATGAACAGTAAACAGTGTTGGAAGCAAATGGAATTCTTAAAAGATTACTTTTACGATCTAGATAAAAAAACCTCCTTGTTTGTTGTCAATTCTTATATTCAGTGTTCATCATAGGATGAGTTTAGCATGTTAACTTTGTCAGAGTGCTTGCATCTATGAAAAGTATTTGCATGAAATAATGGCAACATATGAGAGGTGTTGGAGGAATGAATTACATTCAGACACTGCCTCGAGAAATTTGACTGCTCCAACCCAAGTGGCCTGTCTTAAATGGTATGGTTAGATTGGGCAATTCATACTGGTAATTAATTGCATTTACTGTATGCCCTTTATGTTTTGCAAATTGAGACCTGTTAGATGATTTTGCAAGAGGTTGAATTCATGATCGAAAACCTTATTGACAAAACCATTAAGATGTATTATCCCTTATCCCTTAAGAGGAAAGTTAGAGAGTTCCCACCTTGGATACGACATAGAATGAATTTATGTTACAAGGGGTAAATATTTTCTGGAGTTTTTAATTTAACAAATACAATTGTACATGTATTGGTCAATTTGTAAAACTTGTGAAGCATAAAGTCACCAGTTAACATTTTGACATACAGAGTACAGTATCCGGGTAACAGGGTATATATTCATAGCTGATAAACCGTAACCTAGCTGCTCCAATGAAATAACTTACGATGATTATACACTTTGTTGTGAAAACAGGTACCAAGTTCTTCTCTGCTTCCATTGGAAAAAGGTGATTTCTCACATTTTACTGCAGTAAACAAATTTATCTAATCCCAGCATATCACGATCTGGCTTTTAAAGACTCATTCTATTTCATGTGATATACATCAGTCTTCACTGCAACTGTTCACTAATGATGCACTACAGTGGACTCGCGTTAAAACAAAGTCCTCGGGATCAGCAGTTTTCTTTTGTTATATCGAAATTGTGTTATAACTGAACAAATAAACAATAGAAATACACAGAGCGGATAATGTTGCGGCCTGAATTTTTACTTCGTTGTAACCGGAATTTTGTTATAACCGTGTTCGTTGTAATGGGAGTGCACTGTATAAAATCTCTTGAACTAACCAGTAGAAGTTATGTACTTGAGTTTTCTATGTGTGTACATGGCTATGTCTCAAGTGTCAAGTATTGGTGAGTGGTATTACACTTTTTGTCTGTCAGACTTTTATGTCTCTTTGGAAACTTTGCTTGTATTTTTATGCCAGATAACTGAAAGAGTTCAATGTTCATGAGCAGAGTAATTATTCTTCATAAATTATGTATGTACACATAACTTAGTTTGCATATTTTGGTAAAAATAAACAGATGGATTTCACTACAATGAGATGGTTTTTCCTTCCTAATAGAATAAATATATGTGTTTGCATTGATGTAGTAAGAGAATTTTCCATTACAAAATTAGGAATATCATCATTTAAGAGGTTTGTTGAGTGTTACAAATGATTTTGTCTAGCTAAAGAGTCAAATTATAGTTGCAAGCAGTGGTAGCTGTATGTGAAGGAATAGCTTTAACATTGTCTACTTTTCCTTCACAATTCAAATGTACCAAATATCACATAGATAGTACAATGCAGATTTAGTTTCCATGATTCTTAAATTGCTTTATAGCTTTTTTTTTGCCAAAGCAACAAAGATGTCATTCTCCAGATCTTAATTTTCACTGAAGATTTGCAAATGTGCTGTTGTTGTTATTAGCTGTCCAGCGTAATATTTTTAAAGATATCATAAAGTGCATGGTTTCCGTGTTCTATACCTCTCCCATGGATAAAGTACAAACTATAGCTGGAATTCAAGAAGGTATAATTCAAATTTTGCCCATGGATAATGCATATTTTGATTACATTTATACTCATGACATATTGCATATGCCAAAAGACATCCAATAATGAACACATGCTGACACACACATGTATGAGATATTCCTGCTTTAGTCAATGGACTGCATTTATTAAACCATGGATCTGACTTATAACAGCCTTTGTTTATTTGAGATTATTTGTTCTAGAAGACATTAAAAGATCACAAAAATGCAGAGTAATTGGCGTCTTCAAATTCTTTATTGTCTCATACAAGGTGATCGTGAGTACAAAATAGTGTATTATATTAAAACATCTTATTTACAGTGGCACATGGCATCAGATGACTTCCTAAGTCACCTGGTATGGGCATTTGAAATAAGTGCCTACCCCTTATATACAAATAAATATAATTTATTTATCTTCTAATTGACATGTATCCTGCGAACAAAATTAATGTTCTCATCCAAATAAAAAACAGAAATACCAGTGGCAATAAAAACTTACTCAAAATTTCCAAAAAACAAAACTTTGGTATTTTCTTTTTCAAGTACGTCTCTTCAATAAACTATACCCCTCAAAGCTTTCAATATTATTGCAAAGAAAACAGCATACTTAAATGTTTTTAATCAACTTGACTGATGCCTGCCATCAAATATTTGTGTAGAATAATACAAATGTGTCTGTCTGCTTCATACATCTGTCCATAAATGGTCAATAGGAGCAGGTCATGCCTGTAAACTCATGGGGTACAGATATTGAGCTTGTGCATTTTTTTTTCTTACAAAAGAAAATTCAATAAAATACATAAATTAAAGTGTACATTTCATTTTATGAAACCAAAGTACAAGTGAGGAATAACAATGTCAACTGAAAATGAAATACTCAAAATGTACTACTGACATTCATTTGACTTAAACCTTAAAACCAAGAGAAGGAAAAAACACATTGATTACTACTTCTAGCATAAAAACGAAAACAAATGATTTCAAAGGGTTTTGTCCTTTGTTGATTGACTACAATTCTGGAAATTATTTATTCACTTAATCATGCCTACGTCTACAACCAGGACTAAGGGATCACAGTAGACTAACCCTGTTGATTTAAGGTTTCATAAAAGGCTTCTATCTCGAAAGTAATAATGTTGAGTTGACAGAAGTGAAATAACTCTGTTCATAATGTTTGAATTACTCTGGGTATTATGAAGAGGGAAAAGAAATATTCAAACAGCAAATATATTGTAAATTCCTGTATCAAATACATCCTGCAGATTGACTGAAATATTGCGCATGAAGAAATGTTAATGTGATATAGGTTGGTATATTAGATGTTTATAAGACACGAATGCTTGTAAATATGGAAGCAAGACTGTCCGTGAAACCATTGGTATACCAGTATATCACTGTGATTATCAGAGACTCCATGGTGGGATGATAATAGGTCACATGGTCTAGATGGCTGCTAACAGAATTCTGGCACGTGTGGGGCTACCAGCTCCTATGCATCATCAACAGTCTGAAAATACAACGGCATAATGAAGAACAATTCAAGGTTTAACATGTAAATAATGTTCCACTCAAGAGGAATAGATTATCTGTGACATTGCATGACAATAGCACAAGGAAGGTGATCAGGTGAAAGACCAAGAGCATATCTCTCTAAAGAAAGTCAAGGTATGACAATAAGGGTTTCTTGTATTCAAAGCAATAAAACAAAATGGGATTTTACCAAAAAAAAAAAATACATGTACACATATGTACACACACACACATAGACACAGGTACATACATACATGCATTCATTCATCTTTTTATCATGATAAGTAGATGTCACACACACAAATTAAAAAAAAAATAATTTGATGACAATAATTTTGAGGAAACAGTGCTGCATGTACAAATTGTACAACAAACAGCCCCATAGTTTCACATGGGCAATACACAGATATAAGAACCACCTTTTTTTTTTTGCTTGTGCCTTCTGGGATAACTTCACACTCATATTTAATACATGTGTGCAGTAGTTGAGTGACTTTAGACTGCCAACAGAGAGGTCACACTGTACTTCTAAAACAAAGAAAAATAATTTTACCTCAATATCTTGCATATAATGACGTAATTCAAACCTTGACATGAACATGCATTCAGAGGACATCAAAAACTTGTCACTTTTTATTAAGAGTTGATAAAAGAAAGAGAAAACATGGCCATGACAGCGATTGTGTTATATTTTGGAAACAGTGAGCTCAATTTGAAGTAGGTAGGCTTCGCCTCTTCTCTTCCTTCGGTAACGAAATTGAAAAGTGGATTGACATTCCACCAACTTACATCTTGCACAAGCAGCACGACCTTGTCTAGAGTACCCTGCTGGTTGCGGAGAAAGTGTCCGTTCTGTTCGATGGAGGCCATCAATTGCAGGAAATGTGACAGGTATTTCTTGTCACTAGCCATAGACAAGAACACAGAAGAGAGACAGACAGACAGACAGACAGAAAGACAGACAGATTAAACATGCATGTCAGACCCTTTGAAGTTTTTTTTTTTAAAGAAAACTAGAAATATCACTGAAGGTGATTAATACCCCCGCCCCGTGACGACAGTCTTACCCAAGGAATGATCTTTCCTTGATCTTCTGCCATTTAAATGCCGTTACCATGGCAACGCAGCTTCCGACACGTCCGAAAAATATGTCTTGCACATCTTCCCACCAAGACTATTGTGTGTGCCACATTTCATAAGCTTTTGTCAAAAACTGAGGAAGTAGTTCAATCCACAAGATCTTTCCTTGATCTTCCGCCATTAATATGCCGTTACCATGGCAACGTAGCTTCTGACACGTCCAAAAAATATGTCTTGCACATCTTCCCACCAAGACTATTGTGTGTGCCACATTTCATAAGCTTTTGTCAAAAACTGAGGAAGTAGTTCAATCCACAAGATCTTTCCTTGATCTTCCGCCATTAATATGCCGTTACCATGGCAACGTAGCTTCTGACACGTCCAAAAAATATGTCTTGCACATCTTCCCAACAAAACCAATGTGTGTGCCACATTTCATAAGCTTTGGTCAAAAAACTGAGGAAGTAGTTAAATCCGCAAGATCTTTCCTTGATCTTCTGCCATTAATATGCCGTTACCATGGCAACGTACTTTCGGGTACTGTCAAAAAATGCGTCTTGCACATCTACAACCAAAGGCACACATCTGTACCAAGTTTCATGGAAATTGGGCAAAAACTGAGGAAGTAGTTTGCAACACGAAATTTTCCATCATTTTGGCTCATAATATGTGAGCTGTTACCATGGCAACATACTTTTTGTCACTGTCAAGAAATGTGTCATGCTGACCTATATCCTCAGACAAACATTCAATATGAATTCCATGAGAATTGGAAGAACACTGATGAAGCAGTTTTGCCATGAAGCATTTTGCCCTATATTTTACCAATAACATGCCGTTACCATGGCAACGCACTTTTTGCCACTGCGGAAATATGTGTCTTGCACATTAACATATTCAGATGAACATCTGTACCTAATTTCATAAAAATTGATCAAAAACTGTGGGAGGAGTTCGCGACGCAAGATTTGTACCCATTTTTGCCCATAATATGCCGTTACCATGGTAACGTACTTTTGGGTACTGTCAAAAAATATGTCTTGCACATCTACAACCCAAGGCACACATCTGTGCCAAGTTTTATGGGAATCGGTTGAAAACTGAGGAAGTAGTTCGCGACGCAAGATTTGCAACGGACCGACCGCCCGACCGCCCGACCACCCGACCGCCCGACCGCCCGACCGTCCGCTGATTCCTATATACCCCCTTCAAACTTCGTTTGGCGGGGGTATAAAAAAACTCATGAATTCAGAGACAATGGGGTCCACTTCAGAGAGGGTGTCTTGTTGCTTATATTTGTTCTCAATTCTTTCCACATTAGCTCTCATTGCAATTCTCGGTGTCGGCAATACCTAGGTGTCGTGCGCAGCGCAGCGTTATAGATGCATTATGGCATAGCTCACGGGACAAACTTGCCCCGGTTTTGGCTGCACATGCAATCAGATCACGCTCTGTCGTCATCCAGAGATATTTTTGGTGAAGATTTCTTTGCTTTCCATCATGTGACTAGCACATTAAAGCCTTGCAGTAGTGAACCATGACTCGAGTGACCGCAAATCAGTAAAACTTAGACACTTTCAACTCTTTTAAGCTGAATTATAGCCAACAAAAAAAGGGGTAACAACAGAAAAGCAGACAAATAACTCCATCGAATCGTATGGGAACCGCGACTCGCGTGAGACAATTATTAACCAGAAGCAAACAAGGGCACTGAGGAATCCCACAGTGCATCTGTGACAGAGCTCTTCAGCATGCGCAGAAATTTTCTGCGCATTGGCGAGACCGAGAATTAAGCAAGTATGAACAGTTCATACTTGCTTAATTGCAATGCCATTTTGTAGCAAACTATGCAAGGGAGACACCCTCCCTATTCATTGCACTTGAAATGTGTGAGAGTGAAAATTAACTGAAAGTAAAATGTGGCCTAGCTAAGGCATGAAAAAGTTCTAGTACAATAACGTAATGGAAGACTGCTCACAGGTTGACCAATGACTGACGGCTCAACTCACTATTGGTCAATTCCATTGTGACTTATGGGACAAAGTGACAATTTTTGGCAATTTCAAATGAGTATTTTGAGAAAATAGTTGCATCAAATGCATTTTTCTCAGTTCATGGTTAGATCCATCATATCACAGTTTATTGAAACACGATACTTAGTTTGAAAAGTATCATTGCATTACGTACAGCAATGAAAAATTGCTGTCGTGACTTATGGGACATTTGAGGACCACCGTTTTTCACATGGGAAAGTAAGTTCTGAAATATTCTTACACACACAGTCTCTGGAAAGATATTTTCTTTCCTGAATGTAGCAAAGGGTTGGTACTTACCCTGAGCCAAGTGGTATGAATATCTACTCATTGGTACAGTAGCAGGATAGGGAAAACCAGTGTGACTGATGGGACACAAAAACGTGACTTATGGGACGCTATCAACTACCACATTTTGAGATTGAGAGAATAATATTTACTGATGCCGGAACAAGTTCTAGAACATCATAAAACCAATCTATGACCAAAGAACATTCAGAAAATAAGCCATCTGAGAATTACACAAGCTGTATTATGGTCATAATAGTGTATCAGAAATGACAGTATAAATTCTGCAAAAATTCGCAATTTTCATGAAAAATGAAGGTTTTTTGGACATAACTGAACTCCACGTTCACTGATGTTCACAAATGAGGTATCAAAATATCTGTTGTGAAAGGCTGCTTTCAGTAAACAATACCAGATCATCTAATTATGCTTCATTAATCATCTATACTCAATAGTTTGATTTTCATAAAATGCACCCTATCCGTGGAATTGACCTATTACATGAATGCTGATGTTGCATTGTTCAATGAAAATCACTACCAAATTTACAAATGTTCTTCCTCAAATACTTTTAGGTATAAACATAAACTGAATATTATATTCTAAACACCTACAGTAAGACTACAGTGAAAAAACAGATACCACTTGTTATTACAAAATACATCATTGCATTGTTTTGTCATTCACATACACCCCTCTGTGTTTTGCCTGTGTTTTATTCAAAAGCAAGCATAAGGTTTGGCATCAGAACATTTTATTATGGGATAAAACATGTCATCTCACCCATCCGTGTAGTCTTCACTGCTGTAGTAGTCATCGATGCTTCTCATTCTTACATTGGCGTGTGTGATGGAGGAGACTATTTGGTTCATTTTTCGAGGGGAGAAATGAAACAATGCACAAAATTCATTCCCTCTTGAATAATGAGAAGGCATACATGAACTCTGAAACCAATGCAAAGGGTTGTGTCGGCACAGCTGGATTTTTTCAGTTAAAAAAAGTGAAATTATTGGTATTCTTTTACATCAATTTTGTGTTTTTTCAAAGCATCATAACCAACAAAATGTAAGTAGTTTTCGAATAATGTGAATCTTCCAATATCAATGCATATTAAAGAGTCTGTTGCACAGATGAATCATCGGCAAAAAAGCAAAAACTTCAGGTCTCTGCCTTCATAGACATGCTCATGATATCATACATAGACATTTCTGAGGATCTAATTTATGGCACCTAGCCAATGACTTGATTAATGATGCTTAAATAGTTGCATATGAACATACATGTATATCTCAATCATATCCAGAGCAGTCTTTTCTTTTTGACACTATCCTAACTGTTCTTGCATGTTACGAGGACTTTCAAAGAATGTTTCCTGTAACGAACTTGACTAGATCATTAAACATGTGTCATGTATGGGATTGAAACGTACCTGTTGGCTTCATTTCAATTGGATGGCTTTGTGTGCCATCGTCAAACAGGGCATCCTCTGCAGCTTTCTGAGGTGCAAGGGATGACACAGAAGATGAAATAGAGGCATATCATTATATCTGCTTTGTGAATGTGGTGTAACAAAAATGAAATAATGACAGGTCAAAACACTTTGCTGAAACAATATAGCACTAGAACAAGGTCATAACCAGATTGAGTCCACCCCATCTGGAGCAATTTCAATTCAATTTCAATTCAATTCAATCATAGTTTATTTCCAATCAACGAAAATCAAAAACATAGTACAATGTATACATGTCATTAAATGATATTGTTCAAACGCTTGCAAAAGATTCATGTAATATACGAGACAAATTATAGAACAACATTATATGTACAATAATAAAGAGGAAAACTGTACAAATACTACGTGGGCGAGCGGAAAATAAATTCGATCATGGAAAATAGTGATCCACTAAAAAGCAAAGCTTGTCGGACGTGGATCGCTAGATAAATAATGAGTGAATGATATACTATTCTATAACAATATACATGTAGTTATTTTGAGATACACAGGTCGGGAAAAAAATATAGAATACCAATGCTATAGTGCCCGGACACTGTTCATTGAACCACGTGTACCGGGAAAATATGACAAGGACAATACATTCGTACACACATTCATTTACCCAGACGCATATACACTGTTGGACGAGAGACAGTACCGAGAGGAGAGAAGACGGTAACAATACATGTCTACGAAGAACAATAGACAGGAAAGGAAAAGGAGAGAAGAAAGAAGAGAGGTCTGCACACAGAACACGCCAAGTGCTGCGATATCAGGACAGGTGAAAGCTCAAGCATAAATTATAACAATTTAAATTATCTAAGATTATAAGTAGAAAGTAAATGTTTTCTGAGTTTATATTTAAATGTGACAAATTTGGGGGAATCTTTTAAACTATTATCTAATTTATTCCAAAGTCTGGGTCCGGTATAAAGAAATGTATTTTGGGCATGTGCGGTTCTCATTAACGGAAGATGGAATTCGTCGGATCGTCGCGTGGGATAGTTATGAACATGACTATTTCGATGAAATAAATCGTGGAATATTTTAGGTAAAAAGGTACTGTTGTAATTAAACATAAACTGACCAAGTTGAAACACATACAAATCATTTACTTTTAATATTTTATGGTCAGAAAACAAAGCATCTGTATGTTCTCGGGTATGTAAATTAAAAACAATTCTAAGCGCTTTCTTTTGCAATAAAAGAAGTTTATCAAGTAACATCTGATATGTATTACCCCAAGCAAGAATCCCGTAGTTTAAATAAGGGAGTATCAAACTAAAATAAAGAGTTAATAATGCAGATGAAGGAAGATAATATTTTAATCTATTCATTACGCCAATGTTACGTGAAATAATTTTACATATGTTATCAATATGATTCCTCCATGAAAGCTTGTTATCAACGCAAACACCAAGAAATTTAAAAGAAGAAACTTCTTCTAAGGGAGTAGTATCAAATGTTATATTGCCTGGGAGGCTATCTAGAGAATTACTAAAGAGCATAACTTTTGTTTTTTGAATATTTAATGACAATTTGTTTGCGTATATCCATTGTATGACCTTTATCAATTCTTCATTGACTGTTCTTATTAAGATATTTGGGTCAGGGTGGGAAAAAAAAAGATTAGAGTCATCCGCGAATAATATGAATGATAGTTTCTCCGACGATCTATGAAAATCATTGATATAAATAATGAATAACAATGGGCCTAATAAACTCCCTTGTGGAACACCACATGCAATTGTTTTACTTTGAGAGTCAAAGCCGTTGACATGTACAAATTGGGATCTTTCTGATAGGTAACTCGTGAACCACTCCAAGGCCTTTCCACGTATTCCATAATGAGACAGTTTGGCGAGAAGTATTCCGTGGTTAATCGTGTCAAAGGCCTTGGAGAAGTCCAAGAAGATACCTATTGTGTGTGAAAGTGTGTCGAGTGCGTGTGTGACTTTGTCGATGAGGGCAAGTAGTGCGTGTGTTGTGCTGTGATTTTCCCTGAATCCAAATTGAAAGTTTGAAAATATGTCGCAGGTTTTAAGAAAACGTACTGTCCTGATGTAGACTATTCTTTCAAGAATCTTAGAAATAGAAGATAATAAAGATATGGGTCTATAGTTATTGACATCATCCTTCTCCCCTTTCTTATAAATAGGAATTACTTTCGCAATTTTCATGCTATTTGGCACATGGCCAGTTGCAAGCGATGAGTTGATAATATGCACTAAGGGATCCACTATTTGAGGAATTATGTTTTTTATCAAATAGTTGTCAATTCCGTCGTGGCCAGGACTTTTACCTTCTTTCAAATTGGCAACAATCTTTATTATTTCTTCTTTATATGTTGGGTCAAAAAATATAGTTTTAGAGTTAGGTGTATCTAAAAAATCACTAAAAGATTTACTAGAAAGAGGAATATTTTGAGAAAGATTTTTTCCAATTGAAGAAAAGAAATCATTAAAAATTTCAGCCATGCCAGCGGGAGTGTTGCTGGAGGCATTGCCCCACCGAACTTCAGAAATATTAGATGAATTGTTAGGTGTATTCATAGCATTCTTTAATGTTTTCCATGTGTTTTTAATGTCATTTTTATATTTGCTTATCTGATTAACATAAAAAAATTTCTTCTGCGTACGCAATAATTTGGTGAGTGTGTTTTTGTATGAAACGTATTTTTTCTTATTTTTTTCAGTGGGATTACATCTATATTTATAAAACAAATTATTTTTCCTATTTATAGATCGTAATATAGACTGGGTTATCCACGGGAGTCTTGGAATTTGCTTATATCTATTTTTTATGTTACGCAGGGGAATATGGTTATCGATTTCAGAGGTAAGAGTAGATATGAAATAATCATAAGACAAATTGACATCGGTAGTGTTGTATACAGAAGACCAATCGAGTTCTTTTAAACTGTTTTGGAGACTTGTAAGATTATCTACAGTAATCTTACGACGCTTATAATAATTATTTTGTTTATTCAGTTTAATTGGAACCTGAGCAAATATAGGAAAGTGGTCAGTGATGTCTGAGAGGACGATACCAGACTCAGGAAGTGGAAGAACATTACAAAAAAATGTTGTCTATGAGGGTAGCCGATTGGCTGGTGACACGGGTAGGCTTGGAAATTAATGGTAAAAGTGCATATATATTATTTTGATGAGCATTGGATGGATGGATGGATGAATGGATGGATGGACCAAAATATTGCAAGCAGCACATGCATATTATGGTTTCAGTGGATATTTATATTGTTGAAGACAAGTACCATACCAGTGATATTTACCAGATCAAAATTATCTCCATTGCAACAATTATCTTGTAAGCAAACTCTGCTACATAATTGAAGGGTCATTCAAAAGGCTCTTAGAATACAAGGAAGGACTTGTGCTAATATCCACCTCCCATGAAAATAAAATTTAGAACTGTGCAACATTAAAGGGTGAACAAATGGCTCAGAGAGAAGACCTGTGAGTAAAGAGGTTCTAAAAAGTGGGCAGGTCAACAAATGGCACATACGATAAAAGGGCTAGAAAATGCTAAGTTACAGGGTTGATGCAAATGATCTTCAAAATGAAAAAAATACACACAAAGGTTTTGTAGAATGGATAAGTTTACAAAAAGGTCCTGCAAAATTGAAAGATTAAGCATGGCATGGACAAAGAAGAATAAAGAAACAGCTACAATAATTGGTTACAGACTCTAGGTAATGACTGCTGAGGGAACAATGTCATATGTCCAAAACACTGATAAAGATATCAAATCCTAACAGATTTTATCCTATATTTATTTACCACCTTCATTCTTCAAAGACTGCTATCCTTTACCTGGCATCAACAAGATTATATTTTCCACAATGCTGCAGAGGTAGGAAAATGGATGATGCATTTCAACATCCACTCACCTGGGCTGCTTTCCTTTGGGCATCTCTCTTTGAGGCTGCTTCCAGGGTCAGCTGAAAGTTGTCCACTAGCACAGCTACAAAGAGGCTGTGGGATATAGCTCGAATTATCAGTTCGTTCTATGTGTGACGTACACAAATATACCATTTTCTACTGATTCATCATTAAGAAAAAGAGGACTGTAGACATAATACACATTATTCACCAAAAATGGGAAGAATTACATTTCACACAGATTAAAAACAAACATGAATTTTAAGTGATATATATATATATATATATATATATATATATATATATATATATATATACGTACAGGTGTATGAATTATAGTGGTTTACTATCAGCTATTGATAAAGACATATGTGATATCAACTATCAATATGAGATGTCTCATACCAAAAGTATCAGAAAAGCCAAATAACTGTTTGGTGTTTCTTTTTTTTACAGTTATGTCCATATTGCCAACAAAATACATCTACTATTGCCATCTTCTGATGACTGGAGTAGTAGAAACATGAAGGCGAATTTGTAAACAACGGTCAACATCAATTAATATCTAGGAGGGATAAAAATCTATTAAAGCCACTCTTGTAGATTAACAGTGATAATTTCAGTACTCACTTGAGGAAGATGAAGTACTCCAGAAAGATGTATGTTATCAAATACAGAATGATGTGACCATTCCCTGGAAAGATAAGAACCACAGATTTGTGAGGCATGGAATTCATCACGCTATCAGCTGTATTGGCTAATTTTCGATTGTCTTCCCATTCAAAAAGAAACATATGTAGAATAAAGTGATTACATATTTGTTCAGATCCAAAACATTGATGCCATACTAGAATCTTTTGTGCTTAGAAAATTTCTCATGTTGGAAAGCAACCACTATGAATGAAAAGATGCAAGTGACACCAAATTGACAGTGTATTCACAAACGAAAAGAAGACACTGTGAATTAATGTATGATCACACTAAAATCTCAATCAGCCAAGACAAGAGAGTTCACCCACTTGGGTCTCTGGCCACTGCATCACGATAGATGTAGAACCAGTCATCCAGGGTCAGTAACTGGAAGAGAGTCATAGCGGCTGAACTCAGGTTTCCAAATCTTTCCTTGTCAATTTCAGAGTAGAGACCACGCCCGATCACTGCAAACATATCTGGACAGTTTGCTGGTCAAGATCTGAAGGGTCATCCATATCTGTGCCAATACTAACAAATTCAAATGACAGATGTACATCATCTCTGAAAGAGACAGAGGAAATATTAGATTACATTTGAGATCTTGAATATCACTAAGTTAAAAATACTCATCACTTCCATTGAGATGTTTACTATGTAGCAGTCATGACATTCAGTCAATATGATGATGTAAATATAAGTCTGGAATAGTCTCAAGTAAGGCTATACAAGACAACCTGAAATTGCTCATGCAGGAAATATTTCATAATTTCTCTCAGATCTTTTAGTCATAGCTACAAGAGCAGTGGGTCAAACTCCAAACTATACTTTCCTAAACTATACTGTACTATACTATACTATATACTACACTATGCTATACTATACTAAACTATACTATACTGTACTATGCTATACTATACTATACTATATACTACATTATACTATACTATACTATATCATATTATATTTTGGATAAAAAATTTATCCTCTGGTGATTGGTTGGAAGAGCTTCACATGATAATAGGTATTTTCAGCTATTTCTGAAAGATGACACTCCATAAAGTACTATTTGCAAAATGACGTCACTTCTATGACGACATTTTGCAAATAGTATACTATTTGCAAAATGATGTCACAAAGCAATTACGAAACTGTGCACAGCTTTGCACCGTCACTCTGTGAAATGTATCAACTAATTTCTAGCAAAACAATTGTGACGCCACAAAGCAATTTTGACATTGCGCATTACTAGTTCTGTCACTCTGTGAAATATATCAATTTCTAACAAAACAATTGTGATGTCATAAAAACAATTCTGACACTGCGCATTGCTTCGCACCTCGCGCGTCGCACTTGTAAATGTTACATTTCAACAAACATCACAAAGCAGGTCCGACATCGTGCGCAGCAACCAATGTAGGATCCCTACACAACATCGCATCCATCATACGACTTCTTGCTTTGCATTATGATTTCCCCCCATTTCCCCTTCTTTTGTTTAAATTTTTGATCCAAAATATAAAACAAATATACTTTGCCTAATTTTGAGTTTCTTGTTAAAACTATAGGCCTCGGTGCCTAAAAAAGAACTATTCACTTCGGGGCTGCGCCCCTCAGTGAATAGTTCTTTTGGAGTCACCTCCTGCCCATAATTTTAACAAGAAACTCTCGAGGCAAAGTATATTTGTTTACTATACTATATTGATACTATTTTTTCTTTATAAGGAAAATAGGTTGTTTGATAGACTCTCCAACATTTAGAAGAATCTCCCATCAACAGTGAAGATGAATAATATTCATCTTCACTGTTGATTGTGTTGCATTCAAGAGGATACACAAGAAGAGTGAGATGAGCATGACGATAGCACCCATAGACTGGACAGACTGTAGACATGTGTTCATGATGACCTGGAGGCTTCGCAGAAACCTGATGCACGTACACACACACACACACACATACACACAAACAGAGAGAAGGAATGAAGATATGATACTGTATACACGATACGTACGCCATATGTTCAGCGAGTCAAAATTTTTGCGAAAAAGGACTTGACGACGATTCCACGAGTGGTTAAATTCATGATCGTGTAGTTTTTTACTGCACAGAGATGTATGAGTGCATGTCAAAATCATGTCGGGATTTTTGCATGTCTTTAATATTTTAATATTTTTGCGTGTCTTTAAATTCGCAAATAGCACCCAACTCGCAAAATTCACAAAAATAAAAAAGTCGCAAAATATTCGGCGTACACAGTAGTCTCAGTTGTATATTACTGTACTTTTCTATAACTTGTTTCCCATTTATCATTGACCTTATTGTTTGTAACAAATCCAGACACATTTTGCAGTCAAGTTTAATCTTTATTTTGTATAAAATCAGGCTTAGCTCTAGTCAGAGAATTTCTATGTCCAGCTGCAATTTGTACATTTCCACATTCTGAAGTTCTTTCTTTTTACTCTTGTTTTGCAAAACACCAAACTTTGTTCACAGCCATTATCTTCATTTTGAAAATGCAACTGCATACATATCAACATTTTGAAGGTGTTCCTTTGGGCAACACCATGTAGCAGACTTTATTGAAGATGAAAATCCACACAACTTTTGACAAACGGAGCAAGCCACAAAAACGATCCCACTGTGCATACATATGGCACAGATGAGTGGAAGTTAAATGCAAAACTGTATCCAAAAATGTTTTTTGGACCCATAAAAAACAACAACAAATTTGTCCCATGTGCACCATCAACCTGCATTCCGCATAAGGTTGGTGTAAGTTTACAAAAGGATATGTGTTGAAAGCTGCTACTATCTTCATGTTTTGTTTTTGTTTATTCACCACTACCTTCTACCTTCTACCGATAGCCTCACCAAAAGAGTTTATATATGAGTAAGTACTAAAGTACTTACCCGCCATATGCCCTGTATAATTGCTATGTGATAGCATGGAGAGATACGGGGCACTACGCTTACCCCTCATGCTAGCATGCTAGCATATGGGCCACCAAGGAGCAGCAAAATCAATAAGTGCGAACTCGCATAGAAGTTCGAAGTTTATGCAAGTACATCATGTAAAAATGTAACTTGAGCGTACAGAGCACACTTGCACAGAGAGAAGTCCACCATTACTAAATAGGGCATATTATGTGCAGTTTCCTGTGATCACAGACATTACTTTAAAGTTCGCCCTCTATAGGTAGTGGGAAAAATCTCTTTGGTCTCACCTCACAGTGCGGAGCACTCTCAGGGCCTTCAGTGCCCTCATGGCTCTGAAGATGCTGAGAATAGCCAGAATCTGGACCTCGCCTCCGTAGAAGACGTCGATGCTGAAGTCCGCCAAGTTGGACAGGACGATCATAAAGTCTGGGGAGAAACAGGACGTTGATTTGAACTGAAATGAGCTCTAATCATATTTACAGATAAATCAAGAAAGTATATATGCTAAGTGGTGCTAGGTGGTTTATACAAATGTTTCATCATGACACATTTGTTAAAAAACATGTATAATCTCTCACAAAGCATGGTGCTATAGAACTGCTGAAATGATAATGATAGCATGGTTAAATCAGAGCATACAAACATTCACAGTCTGGATGGAATTTTGCCAAATAGGGCAAACAGATCCTTGTAGTATTGCACATATCGGTATTTGAAATTCCAATTGGCATAATAAAATGTGCATTTAAAATGCACATGTGGCTTAATTCAATTGTAACATTTGAAATATACTTTCTGCAGAATCTGTGATAATGCAGGCCATTTGATACACAAATGTACAGAACCTCGCACGTAAAACGTTATTTTTGTGTGTATACTTTGAAGAGTCTAGGGCAATTACCCCCTTGGCAATTACCCCAGACCCTTCCCCTGATCCTAACCCTAATCCTGAACCTTATCCTAACCCTAACCCAAACTCTAACCCTAAACCTAACCCTAACCCTAATCTTTACTCCAATCTTACCACTAACCAGTATTTAGCTGGGGGTAATTGCCCTGATAAGGTTTTTTGAACACTGAGCTACTTCTCATGTAATCAAAGTCTTGATACTTGTGGTATACCGTCGCTGCAACGACTTCCATAAATCATGTCTCCCACCTCTATTTTCGTTGTTGCAAACTGTCATATTATGAGGAAATTATACACACTGTGCCACCAAAGAACATTACCCATGACATTCCACTGCTCCTTGAAAAAGTCCAGCCTCCAAACATATATCTTCAGAACACACTCCACAAAGTAGATAACCAGCAATACATAGTCCACAATCTTCATGTGCCATCCTGGAAGATTCAGAGAGAGTCATGCACTGACATAGTCAACATTTCTAGTGCTTCGAGTACAAGTATCAATTACTGAAGGTCAGTTCATTCAAACCAAAATGATTGTTTATATCAAATGCAAGTAAAAATGCATCTGTTCACAACTTCAAATATTGCATGTACCTACTTTGATATAGTGTACTTGTAAGCTTCCAAAAGGTACAGTATTGTCACATCAACTGGGTCATTGCAGACAAGCATCACAGATTGGCTGCATATGTCATGTGAATATTATTTGTTTGCTTTAAATGAGCATGTAATCTTTCTTTACTGTATTGTTACTATTAAGGTATTTTTTCACTACATATTACAGTCAACCTTGCTTAAGTCAACCTCGCACAAGTCGAATAATAGCCTAAGTTGAAGGTCTTTTCAGGTCCTCTTCTCTTTATATTCTATCGATTTTAATCCCCCATAAGTCAAATTTTCTCTATTGTTAAAGTCGAAGCTATTTCTTCAGTCCAAATAGATCTGCCTTAGGCAAGGATGACTGTATATTCACTGTCACAACAGAAACACACATACACACCAAAGTCCACGCATTTGCAAAACAAGTGTAACAATTGGTTAGCAAATTTGATGACAAGAAAGACAGTATTCCCCACACAGAAACACATACACACACACACATTCAAACATACAAACACAAATACTGGTGTCAAATACCTGGTATTTTTGTGTGTATCAACAATCTTTTATGTTCCTGACAACTAAATGTCTGAATGAGCAACACACACAAGTCACTCTGAATTCCAGAACTTTCTTCAGATCTACTGAAGATAACATTTTTTTTTTTTTGGGGGGGGGGGGTGATATTGGGAGGAGTTGTATCAAAAGCAAACACACGAATACAAATGCACGCACACACACACACACCACCACCACCACCACCATCAAACAAAGCAAAAGAATGTCTGCATGAATAAAAACATGCAAATCTCTGTAAAGTTGTTAAAAGTAATGTAGAAAGTACAATGCTTGCCTAATGCTACTCTATATTTTCCCTTACAAGAACAAATTCCACATCTCCCATGGAATAAATTGTGGCAAGTTAAGATTTTTCTCTTCAATTGTGTCAGCAAGAGTACAACCCAATGCAATGCCAGTCAAGCATTTCGTATTGGAGAGACTAGTAATTGACTGTGGTGACTTTATGATTAAGAGCTACTTTATTCAAAGAAATACCAAATAATACCGTGTCAGTGAAGAATGGGAGCCACTCTCATAGGTCTAAACGTAATGATGTGATGCTGAATGTACTTACCATCTGTTTGACAGTGTCACAAAAATGAGATGAGTGATAATCTTACTACCACCATTATCATCATAAAGGCCCCCTTATTTAATACAAATTGTTTCTATGACTCGATGAGACGTAATGTTAGCTAAATTTATGAATTTGTATAACGGTCCCCTATCTCAGTTGTCTGCACTTGTTGCTAGGTCCAACAATCACACATTTATTGGAACCACATAGCACAGATGTTAGTGAAGATTGCTTTTTTTTTCTGTCGTCAATTGGTAGAGCGCCATCTCTTGGTGAGGGCAATATTCACATCTAGCCACAACATTTAGAACAGGAATGGAAAAACATACTGCATACTATGTGCATTTAATTGCTGATGACAGGGGTAGTGAATATCTTTCATACATTTAGCTCTACAATGTTGCTAAAATCCTCACAGATATGTGGGCATGAGAGGATTGTCACCCTTGCTGCTTATATCTCTTATTGAATGCTCTCATTTGCTACGAAGCAAAATATTGGAATACCTAAAATGCAAGCAACAACGTTGGTCAATAATTAACTCAAAAGTAAAACATGACTTGTGCAAGTGTAAAGATTCTATAACTATCAAGAACTATCATTAAAGAGGAAGCAAGGAAGATTTTTTTCTTTTTGTTTTTGTTTTTAATTCATACTTTTTCCATGTTTCTGTGAACTTCTGTATGGAGAAAAAAGAAGGAGATAGACAATTAGATATACTGGTAATACAGAAATCTTACCCAATGAAAAGTCTGGTGCATTTTCCACAATTGTCAGGTGCATTTTGGAGAACTTAGCATGGCCATAGGAAAATCAAAGGCGTGCACGAAACCTGTAAACACGTGACAAGCCACAAATACTTTCATAAAAATTCATTACCTGCTCTGACCTGCACCACACTGAACGTGAGTGCGCACAGAATGACCGTGTTGAGGAGGATGACGGTCATGATGAAACCATTGAAGAGGGTCGACTCCGTCAGGTCGTAGAGCTGTCGCCGGAGGAAGCCCGCCTGCCGGAGGACCTTGTTCCTCCTGGCCTGCATCTCCTCCTCCTCCTGGTCCTCTTGCATGTTGATGTTATTGGCCTGGAAGGCATGGGCACTCTGCATGGACTCCATCCTAGGGAAGCAGCAACGGATGGGGATGGGGGATGCAGTGAGAGGTTGAGCGGGGTAAAAGGCACGTGATTATTCTATTAGTGTAACTGACATCCTTGATTCTCATTTTTAAATTCAAACTTGACATCTAAGGTAGACAGTTTCACTAGCAATATTTCTTGAGAGTTGGTGATGAAGAGGTCCTTCACCCTTGCTCATCCCAAGTAGACAGCATCATCTACTGGTACATCCAAGCCATGGTTGACATATATAACACAAACAAGGTGCCACTGATTGTGTGATGAAATAGATAGATGCATTAGTTTGGGCACAAATATCTCTATACACCATGATTAAGTACTGCATCCAGCTTGCATCTTCACACGTTACAAAATCTTTATGTACCGGTATTTGTAATGATTAAGAAATTATGCATATCCTAGGCCTAGTCTACTTATTATGGCTGCAGTGGTTCTTCAGAGATTTAAGTTTGTGCCATTTTTGAAGAATTTGTCTGCATAACACAAGTGTACATTATTCAATGTTCCACTTGCATGCAATCAGTTAAACCATGAATACTTTTAAAAAGATTTACTTTTTGAGTGCAGTACCCGTGCCCCCATCCCCATCTTGCTTGGTGCCTGGGCCGGCCCCTTGGAGGTGCTGAAGGTGAGCTGGAAGAACAATGTTCTGTGGTCCAACAAGGGTCTGCCTCCTAGCTGCCAACCGGGAATAGGGCTGGTTGTTGGCCTTGCGGCGGTGGTTGCGCAAGACATTGCGGTGGTATGAGAGGGACAGGAGATTATTCCCCGATTCGGCTGGTGGCAGATCATTCTCGGCCGTGCTGGAATTTTCTTCAATCATCCTTGGACGCAGAGAGCTCTTCACAGAGTTCTATAAACTTCTACTTGTTCACGATTCCTGCATTAGGGTAAATGGATGAGCAAAAGCTGAAAGAAACTTTCATGAGCTTTGAACTTTGTTGACCTAATCCATCCTTCAGTATGTGTTCTGCATAACTCTGTGATCAATTAGCAGATGAAAAGAGTGGTTTGATCCACCATATGAATTCATACTTTCACTGAATGAATTGAAAGTTAATATAAGATATAGACATGACAACCTAATTTCTTCTGCAAAATGTTTTTGCCATATCACTCAGTGGTGAATCCAGATATTCTCTCAAGGCTGACAAGGGGGGTGTAAAAAATCTAGTGCCACTTCCTGGTTTAATCAGCTGACAAGCAAAAAAACAGGCTCCCGTGCAATTTTTTCCGTTTCTCATGCCATTCCCGAGTTTCATGGGCTGTGAAGCAAAAAGAAAGAAAGAAAGAAAGAAAAAAAAAAGCTTCAGCACAATTTTCTGGTGCAAAATTTGAAAGGGGGCCCATGCATCCCCTTTCATTTTTTTTTCCAAAGAAATAAAGGGGGCACACGCCCGTTGCTCCCCACCCTGGACCCATGCACCACCGTCACTGCATAAAATTCTATTCTCAAGCTCAAGGACAACACAATAATTGTTCGTTCCATTTTCTTTTCTCTTTTTTGTAACCTTTGGAATAAAATCTAGCTCAAGATTGGTGTTGTATTTGTAAGGATTGTAACGTTAGAAAAAGAAACACCCAGACTGGCCAGCCACTGTCTGATCGATTTTCCCAACAGAAATAGCTAAGGCCACTACGGCTCAATATCATGATAAACATACATTATAGCCAAGAGAAAAAGGAAAGGGGACAGGGGACATCCATCTAACCTTAACACGTTTGTTAGACTTATTTTTGGAGTTTTTTAGACTGTGGTGTCTAGAATTCTATAGATGTTTATGGCGATCCACTGGCACTGACGCCACTGTGAATGAGTTCGATCGATCCAGCTAATAACATAACACCGGTACCCATAACACCTTGTTAAGTTTGTTTGTTTGTTTTTTTTTAAAGAAGAAAAAACTAGAAGGCCCTAAGCCTAACGTTATTCAGTAAGTTTTAGCAGATCTACGAAAGACCAGCTGATACTTCATCCACTTACCATGGCCCTTGATGAATACTGCTAGATCATAAAGCGCTAGTAGATCCTAATTCCTATGACCTAAGCAGACTTCAAAATCAAAACAAAAATCGAACTTCGCGCGGTCATGACCTTACCGGGATGCGTCCGCATCGGGATACCGTACTGTGTAGCTAGCTAGCTAGCTAGATGACTTCTCTGAGATCTCTACGATTCATTCCGATCCGCCCCGACCTTTCTAATACATACTTTAGTAGCATAGCAGCACGCGCGCATCCCATATTATAATGTATGAATGTGTGTAAAATAATCGGTGTGTGCGCGCGTCTATTCTGCCAAATGTATGTAATTACTGTGAGCTGAACTGTGTGTACTATCTTGTGTGGTGTGTACCGTGTCGACACAAACACGCAGTACGCACGTTTCACCACACTGACATCATACGATTTACATCCTCCGACAAGGGTGGAACACGGCCTTTTTACTTGATAAATAGTATCGTAAGCTCCCCAAATTCTACCAAAATGGCAGATAACGAAGCTAAAGGCAAGCAGTTTATGGCAGAAGCCGACAAGAAGCTGAAGTCCTCACAAGGATTCTTTGGTAGCATGTTTGGGTAAGCAAAACCGGTAACGTTATAGAAATCTAGGCATAGGCCTAAACGTTAGTGATTCACAATCAGCTGCTTCATGATCATCACTCTATCACTATCAGTGCAGTGCCAGTGCTATCACTACCAACGTTAAACTTGTTCGTACATAGAGTTTTCTTAGTGCTAGTGAATCTACAAGTACAACGACGCAGAACACTAACAATCTAATCTTGCTAAGTTCTATTGAAGTATTAGACCAAGGGCCTTCTTGACTTACAATTGTACAGTGCAGTGTAGTGAGCAAATCAATAAATATTACCCCAAATTGGGCATCTTCGCAGCAATGAATTACCATTTGTTTGGTCAGAGTGGGATGATCATGTAATATGTATGTTGATGTATGGTAGCCCTACTACATATCATCGACCACCTTCTTTTAAACCGACCGCGTATAATTCGCGCACTGAACACTTAGTATGCACTTCTCTACGCGCAAAGCACATAAAAATGGATTGGCTGTGTACAAGGAGCGCCCCGGGGTTAGGGTCCATAGTGTACAGCCCCTTGCTTGCCTTGGCCTTTAACCTCGTCTGAGCTCTGCCAAGGAAGGAGGAGGTTAAGTGATCTTCGGCTTTGGTTTGTCTGTTTGAAAATTAACTCTAAAAAGTTGAGTACAGATTAGAATGAAACTTGCATTATAAGTCAATATTGACCCAAGGAACACCTCATTCAATTTTGGTAGTGATCCAGGAATTTTTATGGAATTTTTGAAGGATTTTTCATCCTTTGGCATAAGGTCAACGAACTTGGGGTTCAAGCTGTGCGTACTGATTGAGGTTTACATACGTGCACTAAGGCACATGATTTGCTCGGGCAAGGCGCCGTGCAATGACATTTATAAACAAAATGCTTCTATTTTGGGAAATTTCATGCATGTGTGTATAAAGGAAGGAAATGAGTTGCTGGCTTGGCGGAGGTCTGTGCTCTCCGAGTGTGCTTTTCTAGTGATTCTTTCTTGATCTCATATATAGCAATGAAATTCTATTTGAAGACAAAGTGCTAGAATCTTTTCGACATCTTTTTGGGCTGTGTAAAGTTATTGATTCATGGGCAGCCACTACATGGACACACATGTGTACACACACACACACAAGCCTCACCCACGTGGGTGGTTTGCGCGATTTGTGAGGGGGTCGGGATGGATGAAGGAGACATAAAAATATTCAACATAATTGTTGTGGCTAGCTAAGCTAGGATGTTCAGAAATGGAAACTTACTGCCAACTTTCTCACGCTTTGTGCCATAATCATGGCAATTTACTGCGATGCAACATTATACATGTAGAGCTTGATAATCGTGCAGCGGAGAGCAAAGGCATGCAATATCGCGCAGCGGAGAGCAAAGGCATGCGAAATCGCGCAACGGAGAGCAAAGGCATGCGATATCGCGATTGCACAGTGTTCGATGTGTCAGCTACGCAGCTAGAAGCGCAGTGAGTGAGGCGGGCTTATAGTGACCTTATCACTTGTCAAACGGCATTCCACACTGCAAGAGAAGCTCGCCAGCTGCTTAGTGCGTGGTGGTTCATGGGATATCACCGTGGCGTACAGGGAATAAGGTACCGATAATATTTATCCATATCGCAACATCGCCGTTCGCTAGCTGTAGATCGCCATTTTGAATCTGTAAACCAATCACATGCGAGGTACGTATTTTAGCAAAAAAAAAGCCGTAGAAACTACCTCGCATGTGATTGGCTAATAGATTCATACTGTATGTTTCTGCAGTTTGAACGTGACGACGCGACGGGCTGGTTGATGTGTGTTTTGCGTTGAAAATTCTACCGAAATATTGGATTATTCATTAATCTGGTGAGTGTAGTCTATTCTTGAATAGTTGATTTAACTATTCAAGCTTAAATTTGCAGACCTAGGGCCGTGAATTAGACGCAATCGAGAAGGGTGAGGTACCTCACCCAATTTTCCATAGAGACAGTGGTTAAGAACATCCACACAGCAATGGGTACTGGTACCTTCCGTCTGTCTACGGAGGACAGCGTTAATGGCAAAATATAAAAGAGTCCTCCGGACAGACGGATCTTTCTGTCTAGTCTGTTGGTTGCACAAAAGGGTGGTCCTTTTATTTCTGACCCCATGCATGTTTCACCTCAGACTGCACTAATTTTTGATACGCTGTCATCCTCAGTGGCACATGACATCTTGATGTGACTTTCAAGGAGCAGCATGTGGTTTTACTGCCACAAGTATTTCAAGTACTTAAAGGGATGATACAGTATTGGTGGAGATGACAATTGGGCTTTTGACTTTTTGCGAGATACCAAGAAAACACTTATGATATAGTACAGAGCATACCATTTTAAGAGGAATTCAAAGTTTATTTGATGAAAATCGAGTTTGGAATGACTGAAACATCCAAAAACAAATTAAGATAAAGCAATCACAATAAAGTGTGGGTCCCACACTTTATTAGAATCACTCTTTTTTGGATATCTCAGCCATTTCAAAACCAATTTTCATCAAATAAACGTTGAATTCCTCAGAATTACATGCTCTTTCATATTTCGTAAGGGCCGGGTTTCTCATTATCTCACAAATAAATGTTAGAAACCTGAAATTAGGTCTCAACCAAAACTATACGATCCCTTTAAGAATTTGAGGAAGATAGGTTTGCAATAACACCATGTGTTCATACGAGTACAAATGTATACTAGTAGCCCTTGCAGGGACTGTTGCATTGGCAGAAGAAGAGCCTAATAAGAGGAGAGTTAAGGAGGGATGTGACATAGGGAGCATGTGAGGAAGGCAAATAGTGACAATCAAGGGGCAGCAGAGAGCGGGAAGTTGAAGTTGCCTTGGTGGAGATAAGAGAATAGGGGACAGAGAGAGTAGTAAGGGAAATAGAGTGGAAATCAGGTAAACGATTTGTGAATCATTGGGAGGAGAAAGATGAAAGAGAAAGGAGGGGGAGGAAAAGAAGTTGAAGGTTGGAAAATCATGGATATCAGAGAAGTGAAGTAGATGTGAATTTCTGACAGATGCTTGACAAAATGAAGGGTGAGAAATGAAGCTGGTGAGCGATGTGGACTATGGAATGTGGAATCAAAACAACGAAATGGAAGAAGTAAAAGAGGAAGGAAAGAGGCAAGACGAGGAGAGATGGGACTTACACATATATGTACAAACTGTGCAGTGTATGAGAAAGAAAGGAAAAGGAGGAATAAAAGCCAAGAAAGTAGGGGGGGGGGGGGAGAGATGAGTGGATGTGGGAGGGATTGCTGTAGGAGAGAGAGAGAGAGAGAGAGAGAGAGAGTAATAATTAAAGCAATATTAGTAGAACACATCATTGAAAGTTTGAGGAAAATCAGACAATCCGTTCAAAAGTTATGAATTTTTGAAGTTTTTGTGTAGTACCCGCTGGATGAGAAGACTACTGCAGTGTATGAATAACTTAGATGTCACATGCGTACAACAATATAAGGAAAATATAAAGAGAATTTCACAAAATTCCATCCTTTGAAAAAAGTACACATTCCCCTGACTCGTTACCGATAAATGTTATGGGTAATATTATTCCCCCTGCCTTTAGAAAGAGGCAAGTCAATTGCTCTTTTATTATGCGAAAAAAGTGAAAATATGTTGAATTTTCTTTTATATTTCCTTTATACTGTTGTACGCATATGACTCACAAGCTGTAGTAGTCTCCTCATCCAGCGGTTCCAACACAAAAATTTAAAAAATTCATAACTTTTGCATCGATTGTCCAATATTCCTCAAACTTTCACTGATGTGTTCTACTAATATTGTTGCATTTTCTCAATCCTATTTTGGTCCGAAGAAGGGCTCCTGTGGAAGAAGGAAATGGAAGAGAATATGAAGTGAAATGTACAATGTAGTCCTTGAGGGGAGGAAGAACTACAGGTGTAAGAAATAATCCCAGTTAAAAAACATATGTAAAATGGTGTGAAGTGGTTCTGAAAAGGACTGTTGGGTTGTAATGAAAGCAGGTAATAAAGGAGGAAGGAAAGAGGGAAGTCAACAAGAATTATTTGTAAGAGAAAGGAAGGAGTGAAGTGAAAATGACTGAACAAGAGCTCTGGAGATCTAGTTATAAAGAAAAGCTAAGATACTCAAAGTACTTAACGTTTCAGGCAAATTGATTGTCCTTCATCAAAAGTAAGACATGACCTAAAGAGGAGGTGAGCTTTATATTGAGGATGCAGACCTAGTTTGGAGATCATCGGCCAAAGCAAGCAGAGTGGCAGGTGTTGACGTACTTAGTGGTGTGTTGTGATCATTGATGAGAGTCTTATCATTATCAACGACCACATATGTAGTCCCCTATTTACCTATTATTTTGTATATGAACATTGCTAAGAAGTTTTTTTTTTATTTAGCAGTAGCAGAGTACTTAATTGAGATACAAGTAGTACACTTGTTTTTTTGTTTGTTTGTTTGTTTGTTTGTTTTTTTTTTGGGGGGGGGTGTCTAGGTTTTTGAAGAAAATGTGCAACCCCATTCCATTACTCCAAGATACAGTGTATGTTCTTGAAAACAAACCTCATGCTAATAAAGTGCATTTAAAAGTGATTGTATGATCTATGATCCTGATAGCATATTTCAAATATTGATTGACTCTTTGTGATCACTGAAGATAGTGCTGTCAAAAAAACAACAAAACTAAAAAAAAAAGAGATGGTGATTGCTGAGTATTATACATTTGTGCAAAATGTGTGGATGATATACTTATGGCATGCCAGTTGTAAAGATGGTAAACATTCTGCCCTCTCCCGTTGTACATGTATGACATTTTTATTCCAAAGTTGTAAAAATTTGTCTGCAAATTTTCAGTAAAGCATTCCATGACATGAATGTGTCATGTTGGAAAACTGATTTGAACCAAAATCCCAGCTAATCAACCAGTTGTAGATCTCAAGGGTGTTTTATGCCAAAGTTAAGGCTCTGTTTCTCAGCTGCAGCATGTACTGTTTTTGAAAAGGCAGCAGTCATAGTAACCTGTTTTCTTGTCTTTTTTTTGTGGTGGACAGAGGGACCCAGAAGCAGGAGGAGGCCTGTGAGCTGTATCAGAGGGCTGCAAACATGTACAAGATGGCCAAGAAATGGCAAGGTGAGACTGGATTCTGTGTGCCATTTTACAGAACCCCTTGACAGGAAGTGAAACAAAGATTGCTGATTGGTGATGTCACTCATGTTTCTGTTTTTTCACCTTTTGTGCACCTGAACTTCTATGAACAACAAAACATTCTCTTCCAAGTCCTGCTACTTACACTGTATTCCCACATCCATACAAAGTTCATAAGTGGATCCGGGGGGGGGCACCCTGGGTGTGCGCCCCCCTTTTTACCTTCTTAAAACAAAAGAAAAACAAAATGAAAGGGGGCTCGGGCACCCCCCTTTAATTTTTGAAGAAACCATCATTGTCAGCGGATGTAGTGGCAGCAGAAAATTGTGCTGAAGCCTTTTTTTTTTGCTTGCTTGCTTGCGCTCCCCCCCCCTTTTTTTGAATCCCTGGATCTGCCCCTGAAGTTCACTGACTTGTCATCCATTTGCCGTTGCACCGTAAAACACTGTAAATCATCGTAGCAGGCTATTGTTTTTTGTTACCTGAGTGTTCACAGTGTTTTAATGTGTCATTGCTTTGCAGTCACAACAAGACCTAGCTTCTGTAATTGGATAATTCCTGTTTTCCATGGATTACCTCCCTTATGTAGTCAAAACCAAACAAAAGCACAGGAAGTGTTAAGATGGAATGTAAGCACTTATCACCTACTTATCACCAATTTGTGCCCCCCCCCCCCCCCATTTGAATTCATAACCCACAATGTAAGCAGAGGATGGGAAGTGCATGCATTATTGCATATAGACAAATGTTTCTTTCACATATATGATACAGAAAAAAAAGAATATTAAATCCATTTGTAAATTTCATTTGATACAATGAAAGATAAAGTGCTTTTTACATATTTCCTGCAAAAACAGACTTTAGCTGACACTCAAATGTTGCCTGGCAACAGGACATTGCTTCGAGTGAAACCAGCTCCACTTTGTTTAAGTACTTGATTATGTAGTTGTTTCATGAAATGTTTATAAATTTTCATACTGTTTGAGATCATGTGAAGTGAAGAGGATATCACAGCAAAAGAAAATTGTGAATGCACTGGTATTATGCTTTGTGAAGACTTTGTGTGTAGACTAGAACAATTCGGCTGACAATTACAAAAGCATTGATATTCAAGTTGTGAAACTGTTCATGCTGTAAAGAATTGTAGTTTTGATCCTAAGGCGGTCTTCTTGACTAAGCCTTGTGCTCAAGAGTATACTTGATGCTTTTGGGATGTTCTTGTTTTGTTTTTATTTTTTGTTATAATCAGCTGAATATGATACAAGGGAGATTATTTGTCTTTTGAATATATCCGAAACTGTCTGAGTCTGATGTGTGTAGAAAGATCAAGGGTGATAAAAATTTGCAAGTTGTTATGGCAACAAAGCTTGATTTGTGAAGGGGGAGATTTCCATGTTTGATGCATGCATAAAGGAGTGCTTCATTCGGATCCACTGCGGATCACTAGAGTGTTGAGTTGTGTGAGGACTACTAGTATACATGTGTGCTGCTGCAACTCCACTGCGGGCAAGGTGTGGTGTGATGTCAGATGTGGGCAGGAAAACCTAATTGACATTGGCGGGGAGAGAGAAGGAGACGACTGTGCCAGGGTCGGCCTTCCTCTTTGAAGGGAGATGGACTAGATGATAAGGGTGCATCTACCATCCTCCAAGGGGAACAGTGGTTGATACACCTCAGTTTCACCCCCTCTCCTTAACCCCCCCTACGTAATGTGTCTCTTGCCTTTGTGCATTGTACTTAATACATCGATCTATTACTAATTTTACTGTGTAACTGTACCTGGTTAGAATCTGAGCCATCACATACAATATGTGTTGATAATAACTTTGCCTCACTCGTAAGTCAAAAAGTTGGCTATAAAGTGGAAGAAAAAGTCAACCCCTAGATGAATAAATCATTTAATTCTAATGATAAATAAATCTATAAAAAAATCGGACTACTGCATATAATTCTCAAGCTGAAAACAAAATATGCAACAAATCTCTCACTGGCTGTGAAATATGTTTATGATATACAAGCTGATAAGCCAGACCTAATCTTTGAAGTCAGAGGATTTTCTTGGGTCCCTATAGATTTGACTTAGGGAAGATTGGCTGTAAGTATTGAAGTGAACAATATCAGCATTGCCTCAGAGATAGATAAAACTGAAACTATAATGAATGGTGTTGCACAGCAAGATTTTCTCACTCCCCCTGGTGATGTTGCCTGTCAATTAAATGGAAACAAATCTTGTGCCAAAATCTAATCTCCTTGTTAGAGCACTACAGATGTATGAATTTTTTATCATATTCTACTATTAAAGGGGTTTTGTTTCCCCTCCCCTTTCCCTTCCCCCTCCCCTTCCCCCTCCCCCTTTCCCTTCCCATGCCTCATCCTCACGTTGCCTTTCCCCATCTTCTCTTGTTTTGAATGAATCATTCTCTTTAATACACTGTAGGTATAGGTCTGTTCATAATTATGATTTGTAGCTCATGTGCACAGATCCCCCAATGACATTCCTGTTTCCTCAGTTGGTTAGCCTCTTTTACTTGTTTTTAAAGTGACATAATGCATTGGCTTGCCCAAAGTAACAATTTATGGAATTCATGATTAAGTAAAAAATATATGCACATGCATACTACATGTAGACCAGGTGACCAGAATGGTATGTCAATTAACACATGTAGAAGGATCCATTTCATTGTTTTGCAATGAATGCATTAATAATTTTGTCTTATTATTGCCAAATACTACGTGTAGGCTTCCATTAACAATTTGTTGATGTCAGGTGAATGTGCTGGCAAGCGCCATTTATAAGGATTACATCAATGATCATTGCATCACAGATCTACCAACTGCTTTATATGTCTACCCTGTGCCTGCTGTCACAAATGACCTATTTCTGCTCATGCACACAGTGGAACTACACACCGGCTCAGTGTGACATGTGTGCAATTTTCTGTGCGTGGTTCATTTGTGGAGATGCAGTGATATTTAAGAAGACTAGTCATATTCAGATTTTGTTGCCAAAAAGTGCCAACATGCATTGACAAGAACTGTACATGAATATTGTCTATGAAAATAAAATAACAATCTGGCATTCGATATTCATGATTTTTTGGTTAGGGAGATGACCTTTAAAATTGTCTTGTTACTTGTTTGGTTATTGCATGCCATCAATTATGTCATCTGGAAGACTAGGCAAAAATCGATGATATCACCCTTTTTTATGCCTCCGCCAACGAAGTGGCCGGAGGCATTATGTTTTCGGGTCATCCGTCCGTCCGTCCGTACGTCCGTCCCATTTTGTTTTTGTCGATATCTCAAGAACCGTGAGGTGGTTTTGCATCAAACTTGGTATGAGGGTATATCCTGGGGGGATGATACTTTGTTTGGATTTTAGGGTCACGGGGTCAAAGGTCACAGGTTATTTTGTGAAAAAAAGGTTGAAATTTCATGTTTTTCTCCATATCTCGCAAATGGTTCAAGGTATCTTCATGGAACTTAGTATATATGCATGTACCGATGGGCAGTGATTATGTAGGGAAGTTGGGGGTCATGGGTCAAAGGTCATGGGGGTCAAAGGTCAAGGTCAACTCCTCAAAATATCACTACTTTCCTTATACTGTACTTATGCAATGCCTGAAGGATTTTTTTTTAACTTGATGTATGCATGTATAACCCAATATATATTCTGTGGGAAGTTTCTTGCCAAAAGGTCAAAGGTCAAGTGAAAGTGCTAAATTGCACTTCTTCCTCCATCTACATATCTCAAAAGTAACTCAAGGTATTATCATGAAACTTACATATTTATGCATGTTCTACCTAACAGTGATTCTCTTTGGAACTGTGAGGCCAAAGGTCAAAGGCCAGGTTTAGATAATACTATTGTACCATTTGATACTGAAATTAAACTTTTTCTCAATACCTTGAAAATTACTCAATGCATATGGGCAAGTCCAAGATAAGGTCCCCTCAGAAGGCAAAATTTCATCTTTGCTCAATATTGACATGTTTGGTATCATTTTGAAGCTTATGAGTTGAAGTTTTGATTTCCATGGAGGAAAAAATTATATTACGTAAATTTATGCAAATTTCAAGGGCTTCATTTGCATAAATGTGAAACACAGCGTTACGTATGGGACATTTATAAAACTTCATATTAATTCAAAGGAAAGCAAATGATATTTGATTAATATGTGGACATAAGAAGTTCATCAAATAGTTTAACTTGGTATGAAAATTTAGGGATTATGCAAATGATTATGCAAATTAGCTCGTGTCCTATCATGAGATGTCCCATACGTAACAAATTGAGGTCATTTTTTTAGGTTTTTTCTGAAATTGCTAAGGTTATATTAATGCCCTTTTGGAAAGTTCTAATTTATTGTTTAGAGAAATTAAATACCATAGAAAAAAGAAAAAACAGTAAAAGGAATATTTTTTATTAGGCATTGAAATAATGTTACGTATGGGACAAATGTGTTACGTATGGGACATCCTCATACATAATGCATGTGAATGCATGTAGCTAGCTGGGAAGGTCTCTCAGTACACAAATGGTCAATCATCCTGAAGAAAGCATCCCAACATTGTTGCTACTTTTTGAGTTATAGACACTTTAAACAATACATGTACTTGACTGAACAATTTTCAGAAAGGGGGAGGGGAAAATGGCAAAATACAGAATGAAAAATCAGCATTAAAGGGATGGTATAGTTTTTTGCAGAAATGGGGATTCAGTTTTCAACATTTAATGAGATGATCAGAAACCAATTATATGAATTACTAAAGAGGATACAATCCTAAGACTATAGGAATTCAAAGTTTCGTGATGGAGATCCAATTTGAAATGGTTGTGATATAAATATTAAAAAAAAATATAAAGTAAAATGATTTTTTTTTTTATTGCAAGTGATACACAAATTGTCCTTATTTAGCTTTCAATAATAGCCACGACAAAATTCATGGGTATACATACTGAGGTGTGACTCGAATCAATGACCTGACTGCTAGACAGACATCCACGATACAGTATCTACTCGATCACTGGGGTTCCACGCAGCAGGTATTGCTTATTTATAAGAAATAATATTTCTTGTGTCAAGTTGTGTTAAAATTGAAACGAAATGGCAAACTGCCCTTCATCAATGGAAGTAAACACTATAAACTATTCAATTTTTCAGTAGTAGCTATCCTGATAAAAATAGGGCATACTCAGGTTGGTCATAAAAATATAGAATATGATTAAATATGATTATGATGGTAAATATTTGGGGAATATTGTTCCCTTGTCAATCTGGATCAGTATTTGAGTAGTTTCAACTGATTCAATTTCAATAATTATGCAAAAATTTGTTTATGGGTATTTTGCAAAATTACTTTGCAAAATACCCATAAACATGTCTCTCCACACACTAAACGAATGGGGGACAAAGGGCATGCATACTCAGGTTGGTCATAAAAATATAAAAATATGATTGAATATGATTAGGATGGTGAATATTTGGGGAATATTGTTTCCTTGACAATCTGGATCAGTATTTGAGTAGTTTCAACTGATTTTACTTCAATAATTATGCAAAATACCCATAAACATGGTTCTTCACACACTAAATGAATGGGGGACAAACTGTCCCATACGTAACTGTCCCATACGTAACACGTCATGTCTGTCTTTAATTAGAACCTGTAATTAGAGCTTTTTGCCTAATGACACGAAACTTACCTGTGATAATCTTGAGTGTTGTGACTTTCATCACAGTGAGTTACAAGTTGTAGAATGAAATACTTTTAGAGAGTTTTGAGGTTGAAAAAAATGTTCAAAAAAACAAAAATTTTCTGGTCCCATACGTAACGGCACATATTTTCTCTTCTAGAATATAATTGTGAAGGTCATTTTTCTCCATTTTTTGCATGATTATACTTCTCCTAGATATCAATCACCATGATAAAGTTTAATATGATCAAAAGCCATTAACACTATTTTTCAGGTCATGAAAGTCTCTGAATGTCCCATACGTAACGCGCGTGTTATCTTGGACTTGCCCATAAACTTATAAAAGGGTCAAAAGTCAAGTAAAAATCATCAGTTCCCCCAAATACCTGCACTCTGACGTTTTAATCATTCATCCAATTGAACCTAGTTCTAGGAAAGTGAACATTCATCACATTTGTGGCAAACCTGTCATTTTAATATTTTGCCAATTGTGTGAAACTGTCATCACACATTGTCAAGACATTGTACTATAGACCTATTAGGAGAACCATGCATTATGGTGGAGGCATACACCAGTCGCCGTAGCGACATTTCTAGTTTTTTTCTTTTTTGTGTGTGTGACTGTAATTACGTTCTCAGCAGGAATTGGAAAGTGACTTGCCCATTTAAGGCTCCAAAATTCAGATTGCTACCTCTCACATTTACAGTCTGTATGCAACCAAAAAATAGAAGTTTGCGATAAACTGCTTGTTACAGGTTCATGCATATACGTGTACCCTAGTATCTTAAAAGGTATTGCAACTGGCAAAAAGGCGGAATAAACTGGCTATGTTTTTTTTATTATATTACCCAATTTTTAGATAGCTTTAAGCATTTTACCCTCATGTGATGAAAAAGAAATGCATCTCATGAAGTGAAGTTGACTTTTCCTCCTTGTGTGCCTCAAAAATTTTCTGTATAAATAATTGTACGCTCAGACGATACCCCACTTCACGAGAAATGTCCTGTTTGCCAAGACTTTCCCCGGCAATCCCATCATCTGAACCCACGGCTGGGACATCCCCCGCTCCCCCCGGCAAGCTTGTCGAGTCCAGCAACAAATTCTGGCAGGGGACTGACCTTGATCTCGCGGGCAGCTGTTTTTATCATAAGTGCGCATGCTCAAAATGTGGTGGCAAAGAACTACTACACGTGTTTGCAATCGCGCGCCCTACAGCGCCACGTATGGTGACCTAACACACAGCTGAAACCACCAGCCGTGATTTTGTCCCCCTTTCAGCTGGGGTTTTCAATGCACATATGAACGGTCAACCGTAAAAAAGATACAATCCCTCCAAACATCCCCCGCAAAGGGGGGGGGGGGGGGATCGTCTAAACGCAGGGTATATTACTAACTGGTTCATTAGTATACAAATGATGCACAGGACAGAGTGGATCAGTGAGAATTGGATGCGAGAGTTTAACTTTGGAACTGTTTAAACCCACGAGGGCAGCGAGTGGATTTTAGACTGTTCGAAAGTTAAACGAGGGCATCCAATTCTCACCGATCCACTCTATCCTGTGCATCATTTGTGTATAAAATGGGCCCGTAAATTCATGAAGTACAACCATTTTCTCCATCATGCGTCCGGTACACCTACAACACTGTACAAGACTTGAGCCATGCGTGCAGATTTTACCGGATGCATGGCCATGCGTTCGGATTTTACCGGACACATGGCTCAGTGTGGATCGGTAGAAATCAATGCATGACAATTGGCCAATCAGATTGCAGAGATTCTAAAGCCCATCTTATAATAGCATTTTGTTTCATGATAAGTTTTGCCAAATAGTTCCTTGCCGGCATCTACCAGATTCCCCCCCCCCCCCCCCCCCCCCCCCCCCCGACGTTTAAAAAAGCATATCATGCTGCTGATTCAGGAGCACTCTGTATCTGTTGGATGTTAATTTGCTGTGGATGTGTACTGCACTGCATTCTGATTCTAATCAACATGCTACAAAAGTTATGTTGTCATGCCTAGGAATGAATGACCTTGAGTAGTAATACATGTTCTGCATTTTCTGGCTGTGCACCACAGGAATGCTCTCATATTTGTAGGCACAGAATACACGTAAGTGCAAATGGCTATCACTTACATGTATGTAGACTTCACTTTAACACATCACAGAATTGGAGTGTAAGAGTGGCAATCAGCATTCTATGTGAAACAAGGCAAGTAATTAAGCATATCCTATGGTAGCAAAGAGGTATGACCACTGAATTAAAAGCCCCCACCCCCCAGGGATCTATGTACCGGTAATCACAGAGGTACACATCAGCCCTTGTGTGTTTTGTGCGTACCTAGTGATCGAATTTGTCAACCAGTGTGTGTGTGTGCTATGGATTCTAATTACTGCATGTACTGTATGTTAGAGGAGTGTGTGTGTGTATAGGACTGTCAAGGGTTTGTTAATTGTGGGTGATATCATCATGTGACATCCAAACACCATATCATCCCTGTCATACAGTGAGAGAGCTGCCTGGCTGAGATACAATGGATATATAGCTACAGCCAGTCAGTAGGAAAATCTTTTATGCCTTGGACATTACATAGAATACAATAGTCACCATATTACAATGAGGACATGATACTGCTCTAAACATGTTTAGGTTGTTTATCTTTACTCGCCATTTCATTGGGTTTCTGAGCTAGCACCTGTAAGCCACAGTTTCATTTTCATTGTTGTTGTGGTTAACATCTCTCAAGAGAAAACAGAGATATTTGTACAAGGAGAGAGAGAATACAAAACACTGCAATACCACATGTTTTGGCAAACTCTGCAGTTTAGTTTCCACTTTATCCAAGAGAAAGAACAAATTCAGAAGAGTAGCAGCTCTGTGTTTTTATCTACATCTTCTAGTGATGTTTCCCATCCCACTGCAATAAAGTTTAAAATCTGAATTTGCTGTAAAATCATCATTCTGAACAAAGTCCACTGTGCAAGTGCATGCAAGTGTGCTTAAAGTACTGTACATGTAAGTTTGATGCCACACGTGTGCCCTGTTGGGGTATGTACATGTACTGCAGTATGTAGCACACAGACAGCAGACAATAATACAAAATTTTAACATTTGAGGGTGGATACTGTACGGTGTATGAGGCTAAGACCTGCTTCAGATATTGAGAGAATCTAAAGGCAGTCAAACCATGAAGAATTTGAAGATAACAAGGAATACATGGAGAACCCATTGTGAATTTTAAGTATTATGTTTGCTGTCTCAAGATACATGTAGCTGTTGTGAGGAATTGTTATGACTTAACCTTGTGGATATTGGTGCATAAAATCTATGAAATTTGTCATTTCAGAATAAGACTAAAACAATTCATTCAATCCACAGCATAAAATAGTACATTGTCTGTGTGTTTTTGTTACTTAATAATTGAGAGATATGAGGAGTTACAGTGCTATGATATAAGTCCCAAGTACCAGTGTTCATGAATGACAGCCTAAGCAGATATTGATTTACTTACAAATCCTCGAAATTTAATGACCCAGTGATACTGTGGCTATTGTGTATCATGCCAGTGGCTTCTGGGATCATTAGAATACTGCGCTTCTGCTTCACTCTAATTTCTATTGTTTTGTTGTTGTTTTTCTTGACAGAGGCTGGCGATGCCTTCTGCCGAGCGGCCACTGTGTCAATCAATTTGGACAGCAAGCATGAAGCAGCTACGAGTTATGTCGATGCCGGCAGTTGCTACAAGAAGGTTGATCCTAAGAGTGAGTTCCATGAAAACACGGTGGATATGGAGAAACATACTATCAATACAAAGCAAGATATTTAAGTGGCATGAAATTTTCCAAAATGGGAGCCAACGGCCTTTTTCGCGGCATGAAATTTTTGCGAATTGCCTCTGGCACTCAATGCGTAATACACAAGAACTTTACCTTAAGTACATTTTAATTTTGTGAAGTTTGGCTCTTGCGAATGCATGTGAACATTTCTGTTTTACTGTAATTGACTGTTTGCACATTCTTTAGGTGCGTGTTGCAAATTATCACAATTGGACCACCTCCCCCCCCCCCAAAAAAAAAAATAAATAAAATGAAATAAAAATATTGATAATAATAATAATGAATGAATAAAGAAAGTTATCTGGTAAATATTTCTTACAGTGTACATACATTTAAGGTATGCAGGATATGTAGTTGTAGTTAGAGTATAATGATTTCTTTTGCATCTACTGAATATTAAATGAGAGTCAGCAAGCACCTCAATTTCACTTCACATGTGTGTAGGCTGTTAAAACTTTGATATATTTGGCAATGATTAGGTACACCCATGTTTAAATCCATCTGCAGCAAGATTTTGCAAATTGCATTTTTGTGCACATTTGAGTGACTGTGCAACAAGATGTGGTAATTTGATGTGTGTATATTTATTATTCTATGCCACTGTAATACTCTATTAATTTATGGCCTGACAGGTTATCTAATCAATGCAATTCAAATTTCTGCAGAAACAAATATTGTATTGTCTCTTACCATAGTCAAACAAGGAGACAGATCTACTAGAAAATATTGGTTATAGTGTTATCCATGTTATGGCGAATTTTTATTCATTCATGGTTGTTTCACATTAATAGTATTATAAGAGATGTGTATTTTACGTATCCATGGTTGTTTTAAGCAGTATTGTAAGGGCAGTGTAATTTATCGTCCATTGCTGTATTTACTTGGTATTTTGAAAGGCAAGTATCCATACTTTGGATTAGACTCAGATCTTGGAACATACATGTTTGTGAAATACTCTGTGATTTTCATAAACCGCACAGAGGCAATATCGGCTCTGCAGCAGGCCATCGAGATATACACGGACAAGGGGAAATTCACCATGGCAGCAAAGCACTACATCAGCATAGCAGAGATCTTTGAGAACGACCTGGTGGAGCTAGACAAGGCCATAGAGAACTATGAGAAAGCTGCAGACTTCTACAAAGGGGAAGACTCAAATAGGTGGGTGTGACCATGACACTACAGAACAGCTTCATCACTAAACTAAAAAAAAAAAAATAATAAAATAAAAAATTATATATCGTCGCTGGGGCCACAAGACCTCGTATCTACAAAATGTCAAATGTTCAAGAGAGAAAAAACAAACAAACATGGCAGCCAAAGCACTGCATCAAATGGGGGGGGGGGGGGGGGGGGGAAGCATTTCCTTTGACATGCCTTGGTGGTTTTATTTTGGGGGTATGAGGTAAGACAGCTAGGATTTGGACAGGACATCACTTAACTGATTATCTGACTATTAATCAAAAAAAAGTCACTTTCACCAATTCATTTTCAGATAGATGGTCTTTGTCGTCCCAGCGACGATATGTATACTTTACATTATACTCCTCACGTGCTGTGCATTTGGTCATATGTGTCCATGCATCCCTGATCTTGTAGGCATATATCTAGGGAGTCCCTTTTGGTGAATTTTATGAACACTTACCCTAGGTATGCCGCATAAAGAGTTGATGTGCTGATTGTAAAATTATGGTCAAAATCCCTCAGGGTCCGACGTCTCTGGCCTTGGTGTAAAATGTCATTTTCCAGCCATAACTGCAGCTAGGAAAGTCCAGTTAAAATGGTATTTGGTAAGATATGTAGAAAATGTTGGATGTAGATGTTTGAGCTTGGTGCTTCTTGCAGATAGTGAGAAATAGATGAATACAAACAAAAGATAAGTTGACCTTGCAGAATCCTACTAAGATAGACAGGAGAAATCAAATTACCAGTATATGGACTCAAAGTTCATGTAAGCTTTTGTGCTGTACTAATGCACCATGAATGCATCCCACACGGGATCACTATTTATAACCGTATTTTCTAATCTGTGGGTAATAAATGACAGTCAATTTGTTTCTCAAATGAGGGGCTTGTAAAGTTCATAAAGCACCTTAGCTGCTAAAGACAAAGAAAAGAAGAGAAAAAGGCCTTCACCTGAACAACATCCTAGACTGGATCCACATAGAATTCCATCGTAACCTGATATGTGAATTACTCTCTATCACCCATTTGCTGCCCACAGTTCGGCTAACAAGTGTCTGCTGAAGGTGGCCATGTACTCTGCACAGCAGATGAACTACTCCAAGGCCTGCCAGATATATGAGGAAGTTGCTTCATCAGCGTTGGAGAATTCCCTTCTGAAGTATAGCGCCAAGGATCATTTCTTCAAGGTTAGTTGGACTTCAACCAAATGGGGAACCCATACCGGTCATATATGATAACAAAAGCTTTTACTTGTAAAGCAATTTTTTGTTTACCTGTTTGGTCTCGAGTTTGATGTTCTTTATAAAGCATCTTTTGTGTGTGAAAGAAAATCAGGATCATGATTCCAAACAACCTTTTTACCATCACGTTCAGCAAATCATGGTCGTGATGTGCTTTCCAGTAACGTTTTGTGCTTTCCAGTAACATTTTGTGCTTTCCAGTAACGTTTTGTTCAATTCTTGATGCACATTTCTCACCTGAATGGCTTGACTTTCCAACAAATCCACTTTCCTGGAGAATCCACCTGTATGGAGCTGTCCCTCAGATTGCAGAACATAAATGAAGTCCTGTGTGTGAGAGAATCACGCATCCAGTGCACATTAAAAAAAAAAAAAAAACAGAAATCCTGCTGTATTCACTCATCACAAAGAGCAGGTTGCACAACCCCAATGAAAAATGAAAGCAAGCTAACAAACAGCTTGCATTCATGTACTTGTTTAAATGCATGTATGAGTATTAAGAAACTTTTAAAAGCAATCGGAACTATTGTAAAAAGAGAAGAGCCTTGTGAATTTTTTCAAACACTAGTATTGATGCTGATTTATTCACACTAGATTTTGCTTTAGATGCACTCAGTGAAAAAAAAAACCCAACAACAACAGGAGGCATGGTTCTCTGTGAGTTTGATTGGAATGTGCATATGGAAAATGTTGATAAATCAATCAGGTTGGAGGAATCATTGTATGGTTTCTCTGTGCTTTGATCACATGGCAGGCGGCCCTATGTCACTTGTGCATAGATCTGCAGGACACTCAGATAACCCTCCAGAAGTATGAGGAGTCCTTCCCAGCGTTTGCTGACAGTAGAGAGTACAAACTTTTACAGGTATGGTACATGCTGTTTTGTTATATGTGTTGTGTGTGTATTTGTTTTATTTTTGTGCGTGGAGGGGGAGGGGGGAATGGGTGAGACATTTGGTTTATTGATCTTGTGCGCAGTTCCCTAAAATTTTGCAAGGATCGGTTTTCATAGCACACACAAAACATCTCTGAGGAATACTGTCAAACCAGAAGTTTTTGCATGTGTGAAACTTTTGGAAATTTAGCAAGGAGCAAAGATTCGCGAAAGTAAAATGCATGCAAAAAGCTTTGTCTACCCAATGCATTGAATACCAGGGGCAATTCGTGAAAGTTTCTTGCCGTGAAAGAGGCTGCTGGCTCTAATTTGCAAAAGCGTCTTGCTGCAAAGGTTTCTGGGTTTACAGCACTTGTGACTTTTTCTTTATTTCTGGGCATGCAATTAGTGAAAATACTTGCACACCAAGCATTTAGTTTGGCTGGACCAGTAATACTGCTTTCATGGCAGTTGGGGGTGTAATGTGATGCGAGTGCTGGTGCACATGTGTACAGTGTGTGTGTGTGTGTGTGTGTGTGTTATGCGAATGTGTGTATGTTGTGTGTGTATGAGGGGATGTCCCATGGAATAAACAAGAAGAATGACTCACTTTTCAAGGCCACGTGGAGGATGCATGGGACTGGGTACAGACTTGTCAGACTTGGGCACTATCAGGTGCTGCAGACTGTATGCCTTGCCCCTGCTGCCTGCTCTTTAAAGGGAAAGTTAGCACCCAGCTAGAAAGTCACATTTAAAATTAGAAAGGATAAGTTTTATCAAGAGATTGGCCAGGAAATTGAGCGAATTTCTATGAGCACTAAAATTATGAGTATTTATGCGTACACATGTCCTTTACTAGCATCAGCTGCTGTAATTTCAAAGAGACGACGACAACAACAACAACAGAAACAAAATCTGACCAGGAGGGTTAGATGTTAAAAGATGGAATGATTGGACTGGATTTTATAACTTTCTTGACAATTTCATGTTCATGATGTCTAAGACTTTGTCTTCTTTTTTCAGATTTGCTCAATTTCTAAAGGCATTTGCTTTTCATTGATTGAATTGAGTAGAATTTAAGGATAAGGATTTTATCTTCAATCAATGGATGGCGATCAGATTATTTTTTTCCCCTTGCTTTTAATCCGTTGCTTCCATGGTGCATGGATGCTCCATAAAGTTGATACATGGCACAAGCTGTTCCCGGTCAGCATATGGGCAAAGAAAGGATGTTGCAATGAGGAACATGCTGAATTAATAGACCGGGGGCCCAGAAGATTTATTCAGCTGAAAAGGGTCACACTTTTTAATGGTCTCATCATGTAAGGATGTGTCCAAGGGTCAATAAAATGAATTGCTGGCAAGTCACATCCTGTACCGTAAGCCTAGGGACCACAAAAAGGGACCCCGAAAAATGGATTTATTCAGCCGAAGGGGGTCACGGACAAAAGTTGGTGGATATTGTTCCTTTGGGTGTACTTATCATGAAAACAACAATGCCAGCTATTTTATCCTGTACGGGGCCCCAGACAGTAGCCCCAAAGGGCCCCACAAACATAGTGTTATTCAGCTGAAAAGGGTCACGGCTAATTTCTTTTGCAATGGAAGTAGTTCCCATCAGAGATATCCAAAACACCAATGACAGCTATTTTATCCTGTACGGGGCCCCAGACAGTAGCCCCAAAGGGCCCCACCCCCCATAGGCCTACGTACAAACACACACAAAAATTGATTTTATTCAGTTGAAAAGAGTCACGGCTAATTTCTTTTGCAATTGAAGTAGTTCCCATCAGAGATATCCAAAACACCAATACCAGCTACTTTATCCTGTACGGGGCCCCAGACAGTGGCCCCAAAGTGCCCCACCCCCCATAGGCCCTACGTACAAACACACACAAACATTGATTTCATTCGTGCAGCTGAGAAGAGTCACGGCTAATTTCATTTGCAAGGGAAGGAGTACCCATCAGAGATATCCAAAATACCAAAGCCAGCTATTTTATCCTGCACGGGGCCCCAGTCAGTAGCCCCAAATTGCTCCCTCCTCCCCCCCCCCCCCCCCCCCCCCCACATACACACACACATTGATTTTATTCAGCTGAAAAGGGTCATGGCTACTTTTTTTTGAAATTGGAAGTAGTAGGCATACTCATCAGAGATATCCAAAACACTAAAGCCAGTTATTTTATCCTGTACGGGGTCCCAGACAGTAGCCCCGAAGTGCACCCCCCCCCCAACACACACACACACACACACACACACACACACACACACACACACACACACACATTAGTTTCATTCAGCCAAAATGGGTCACGGCTAATTTCTTTTGCAATGGAAGTATACCCATCAGACCCATCAGAGATATCCAAAATACCAAAGCCAGTTGTTTTATCCTGTACGGGGCCCCGCACAGTATAGCCCCAAACACGGGTAATTTCTTTTGCACTGGAAGAAGTACCTATCAGAGATATTCAACACACCAAGGCTAGTTATTTTATCCTGCACAGAGCCCCAGGCAGTAGCTCCACAGTGTCCCATCCATTATACATGTACTGTGAATCAGCTGAAAATGGTCTTACAAATTGTTTTGTAACGTTAATATCAGGGCCTACTGAACAGAGATATCACAAACACTACAGCAAGTCATCTTATCCTGTATACGGGGTCCCATAGGTTACAGTAGCAAAACACTCAAGAAATTTGCAAAGGAAGCATACTTCTGTATAGTGCACAACCAAGATGACCATATTACAAAAACCAGTCATTTCATCTTGTACTGGGCCCAGGTTACAGTAGCCATAAATTGCCCCTCCCCCACATAATTATTATGACATCATTTAGCTGAAAGAGTCATAGTTGCTTTTCTTTTACAATCGAAGTAGGCCTTAGTTTACATCATAGATACCCAAAACATCAAAGCCAGTTAGGTTTTCCCAGCCAATTTCGCACTTTTGTTGGTTCATTTGATAGAAGGTTCGAATTCGTAAAATGGGTATTCAAATTGGCTGGTACCCTACGTTCATTCAAATTCGCATTAACTTGCCGAAAAGGGTATTTCAGTCATTAAATTTCGCGAAAGACAGTCAAATTCCACACGTGTTCATTCAAATTCAAATCATGCTATTTCTTTGTTTCAGATCATTTTAAAGGGACTGTACAGTACTGGTTGAGACCTAATTTCAAGTTTCTAACATTTTAGGTGAGATAATAAGAAATCTCATACGAAATATGAAAGAGCATGCAATTTTATGAGGAATTCAACATTGATTTGATAAAAAAATGGTTTTGAAATGGCTGAGATATCCAAAAAAGAGCGATTCTAATAAAGTGTGGGACCCACACTTTGTAACGATCGCTTTGTTTTACTTTGTTTTTGGATGTTTCAGTTATTCCAAACCCGATTTTCATCAAATAAACTTTGAAATGCTCTTAAAATGGTATGCTCTGTGCTATATCATAAGTGTTTTCTGGTATCTTGCAAAAATTTAAAAGTCCAAATTCTCATCTCAACCAATACTGTACTATCCCTTTAACATGTCTTTCTATGTGTGTTTTTGTTTCATCTATAAATTACTGTAATAAAGCAGTAAAAGTATCATATTTCTTATCTAGTATAACTGGATTTGGTTGTTCTGTAACCAGACTGGTAACGCTCCTTCTCTTTCATATACATGTCATTATAGGCCTATACGTGTACCAGTAATGCAGATTAACTTCATTTTTTATAGTCATGACAGCACAATAGATACAGACGTAGTCTAGAAGACACAGAAAGAATTATTTAAAAAAAAACATTTGAGGATCATAACCTTGACTTCTTGGAACTGGCCGACCGCTCGTAATAAAGCGCTCGTAACGGCCAGATAATTTGTGGCTTCTTACTTCTTTGGATTCAAAATGCACGTTAACAAAATGGTGTCAAAGTCTCTTAAACGAATACGAAAACATGAAATGCTATGATGCTTACAAAACAATAACTACGATGAAAGAAAATAAGGAAAGAGGCCAAGCATGAACATATCTGTTTAATTGACTGCAGAACATGTTAAATTAGATGGCCAGAAATCAATTTGAATGAACGAGCGCAGCATGAAATCACGTGACCATATCATTATGAATTTATGAATGAACGGATAGTGGAATGGTACTTGTCTTATATATGGATTTCAGTCGAAAAAGTGGTATTCAGAATAAGGTTAGAGGTAATGTGAATGTTTCAAAATAAATTTGAATGAAGAGATTAATATGACATTGAACTACCATGTCATCTAGGCGAAATTTTTGCTAAATTTGATTCAACATTAAAGAATTCGATTAAAAGAGGTGCGATATTGGCCTGGATGCAGGGCCCTTGACAGGTATAGCCCCAAGGTATTCCCACCCCATATGAATTAAGTGTTTTTAGGTGAAAAGAGTCATGTATGCCTATTTTCCTTGGCAGTGGAATTAACAGCTGAGATACGTAAAACACAAACCCATCCAGTTAAGGGGCCCCCAGCCAGTAGCTGGAAAGTGCTCCCGTATTATTTTATTCTAAGTGAAAAGAATCACTGCTATAATTTCTTTTGCAATGGAAGTAGTACTCAACGAGGTATCAAAAACACCGAAACCAGTTATATAGCTGTACGGGGCCCCACGGAGTGTTCCTCAAGTGTCCCCACATGTAATTCCACTATAAAGATCTGCATCCCGATCTATTCAATCTGTCAGATCGGGAGAGAGCGGCAAAAGTGTACGGGGACCGGGAGCATCGCAGCAGCAGCGTTTGGGTGATCGGGTTGGATCTGGCAATTTTACAGATCGGGAAGAAATTTTGAAATGGTTCAAAATTTCTTCCTCATCTCCCCATAAAGATTGACCTATTTTGAATCGTAGCTCAAACGGGGAGAGAGCAGTGACAGTGTAAATACCGCGGGATGAGCGTAACAATTCCAGGTTTTTCTGACCGTAGTAACAGCGGCACAAGAACGGGAAATATAGTCTAAACTAGACACCGACGACATGGTCCCGCTGCTGCGCCACTTTCTTGATCAAAGCACGACCTTCCCGCTTTAACGACGCTCTCACTAAGTTCTCTACTCTCGTATAAAATCAAGGCCTGTTTCCTACGACGCTTCATTCCTGCTTCGATAACGCTGTTAGCCGCTATAGCTACGCTGTTCCTACGCTTTCCCAGACTCAATTATGCATGTCTTCCGCTCTCGCCGCTTTAAAATCGAACGTAGCCGATACGCTGGAAAATGTTTGCCAGAACAGCAAAACTGATGATGATGAGGAGGACGCGTTGTCGTTGTCGCGAAAATGAAGACGAAGGAGCGCATATTTAAGAAGAAGAAGAGATGCAAACAATAAAGAGAATAAAGCAAAACACTTTGGAGCTACTGTCTGGGGCCCCGTGCAGGATAAAATATCTGACTTTGGTATTTTGATATCCGATGGATACTACTTCCATTGCAAAAGAAATTAGCCGTGACCCTTTTCGGCTGAATGAAACCAATATATATATATATATATATATATATATATATATATATATATATATATATATATATATATATATGTGTGTGTGTGTGTGTGTGTGTGTGTGTGTGTGTGTGTGTGTGTGTGTGTGTAGGGGGCACTTTGGGGCTACTGTCCGGGGCCCCGTACAGGATAAAATAACTGGCTTTAGTGCTTTGGATATCTCTGATGAGTACTACTTACGATTGCAAAAGAAAGTAGCCGTGACCCTTTTCAGCTGAACAAAATCAATGTGTGTGTGGGGGGGGGGAGGGGGAGGGGGTAAGGGGGCAATTTGGGGCTACTGTCTGGGGCTACTGTCTGGGGCGCCATGCAGGATAAAATAACTGGCTTTGGTATTTTGGATTTCTCTGATGGGTACTAATTCCATTGCAAAAGGAATTAGCCGTGACCCTTTTCAGCTGAATGAAACTATTGTGTGAGTATGTGTGTTGGGGAGGGGGGGGGGCACTTTGGGGCTACTGTCTGGGGCCCCGTACAGGACAAAATAACTGGCTTTGGTGTTTTGTATGTCTCTGATGGGTACTACTTCCATTGCAAATGAAATTAGCCGTTACTCTTATCAGCTGAATAAAGTCAATATATGTGCGTGTGTGTGTGTGTTTGTACGTAGGGCTTATAGGGGGTGGGGCACTTTGGGGCTACTGTCTGGGGCCCCGTGCAGGATAAAATAGCTGGCTCTGGTGTTTTAGATATCTCTGATTGGTACTCCTTCCATTGCAAAAGAAATTAGCCGTGACTCTTTTCAACTGAATAAAATCAATGTTTGTGTGTGTTTGTACATAGGGCCTATGGGGGGTGGGGCCCTTTGGGGCTACTGTCTGGGGCCCCGTACAGGACAAAATAGCTGGCTTTGGTGTTTTGGATATCTCTGATGGGAACTACTTCCATTGCAAAAGAAATTAGCCGTGACCCTTTTCAGCTGAATAACACCATATTTGTGGGGCCCTTTGGGGCTACTGTCCGGGGCCCCGTACAGGATAAAATAGCTGGCATTGCTGTTTTCATGATAAGTACACCCAAAGGAACAATATCCACCAACTTTTGTCCGTGACCCCCTTCGGCTGAATAAATCCATTTTTCGGGGTCCCTTTTTGCTGCCCCTAGGCTTACGGTACAGGATGTGACTTGCCAGCAATTCATTTTATTGACCCTTGGCCACATCCTTACATGATGAGACCATTAAAAAGTGTGACCCTTTTCAGCTGAATAAATGCTCTGGGCCCCCGGTCTATAACTACCAAGAAACTTGTCTGGCTGATGAAACTTGCTGTGATAATGAGATGTTTTGGAGTATTTTGAGATCAAAAGAGTGTAAAACTTTCTGTTGCATACATACATACAACTTTTATTCCTGATTAGCCCTCCCTGGTCAGTAGTGGGTAGGTAGAACGTTGTGTAGTGATTAATCGTATTTCCTAACAAGCTGCATGCAATTCGCTTTTGTTGGAAGATAGATGGATACTGCTATGGCCCAATTTCTCGATTATTGATAATCAAATATATATAACATTGTTTGGCTACCGTGATGAGAGGTGTTCTCAGATTGCTATATGCCAGGTACTGTCAGCGTACCCTTCTGACTAATATTTCATATTTTCACTTTTACCCAAGCAATGTCGTGTTTTGATAGCGTTATTCACACATTTCTTAATGCATATACATGTATGTCTTTTTCAGAGAGAAAATTGACAGTTTCTGCAGGCGTATGAAAACTATGTTTTACCTTTGATATCTTTGCATTTCTCCCCACTTCCTTGTGTAGAAATTGATCGGGGCTTTGGAGGAGCAGAACGAGGATGCCTACACAGAGGCTGTAAGTATTGCCATGGGGACATGGGTTGGTTTGTCAAATAGTTGCATGCAGAAATCAGTTCTGAGATGTGATATTCCGATGGATTATCTACAAAATTTAAGACTTGTATAGTTCAAACAGTCATTGTTGATATTCATTTTCAGTCATTTTTTTTTTTTTTTTTGTTTTGATGATAGTTTTGATAGTGCTATCACACTTCTGTCTTACACAAGGTCAAATGTGTTCTCTGGTTTAGTCAAGCAATGATGGCAGCTGTGCTTTCTGTACACATTGACCAAAATTGCATTGGCCTCATTCACCTATTTCATGTTGTCATTAAAAGCAGGGTAGTCCCATTTATAGCCAAGTTGGCCTACATTCGGTAGGAGCCCTGCAGTAGATGCATACTGAAACATACAAAATGAAGTGAACAAGCAAGCATGGTTACACAAGAAGGCTCCCATAATGAGGATGGAAGGATATGTGTTGTTTTAGCTTTTTATTCTTTAAAAACCATCATGGTTGCAAGTGTTTCAAAGCATGTTTATGTAGATTTCTTTTCCAAGAGAAAATCAGTGGAACTTCAGCTGTTGTAGAGCAATACTCTGCCAATTAACCATTTTCTACTGATTTCTGATCGTACATGTTAGAATGAAACCGGTTGTGTATTGTCATCAAATTTGATGTTGCAGCATTTTTCATGCGAGATGCTACATAATGTAGTAGCTGCTTATTCAGTACTCTGTGCTGCATGCCACTATGCACAACCCACAAAACGACAATTGGCTGTGTGCCAAATGGGACACAAGGAGATTATCTCGGTGAATCATGCAACGGCCGTCTTTGTGATTCATGCATGTATTTTTAAGTGCTTGCCACTACACAACTTTAGGCATGTAATTCTCCCTATCGCATAGAAATGTAAATATTTCATCACTAGCGGTCGTGTCGACGCGCTGGACATACACTTTATGCACATGAATGAGGTGATCTTATGCACCCATGGCCAACATATGGAGGTTGAGCGGGTTCACATTTTTAGTGCCGACATGTTCACTTTCTGGTAATGCAGAATTACTGTGCAGCAGGCACGAGCAGAGCGTATATGCCGTAATCGCATCCAATTTTTCTTTTTTTTTTTTGGTCATGATTAAGACATTGTCACTTCACAATAGAAATACATTTTCAGAGTACTGTATATAACTTTTTCCCAACGTGTAACAATTGCAGAGAAAATCTACAAAACTACGGCAGTTTGGAGATAGAGATAGTGCTCCCTGTTTTTTGTGTGCAGTCAAATAGAACTTACACTGTGCCCTGGCACAGCATTGTCAATACATTGTTACGGAAATTAAATAGTGCGAACGCCATTTGAGTTTTTACAACTATATGTGATGGGAAGAATTGAGATCACTCGTTGAAGACCTCTCCCTCTCTCTCTCCCCTCTAGCTCCACTACCCCCCCCACCTCTCTCATCCCACCCCCCCCCCTCCCACCTCCCCCATTAATCTCACATGATTTTTCACTTCTCATTACTGTAACATGATCATGATAATGTTCCTTGCAGGTGAAGGAGTATGACTCTATCTCCCGGCTAGACCAGTGGCTCACCACCATCCTCCTGAGGATTAAGAAGAGCATCAGCAGTGAGCCAGACATGCGGTGAAGTCTGGACCAGTGGGACCAGCAATGCAAGCATCCCTAGAGTAATCTATCATCACCCCTATTACAAAATATATCCACCAGTTATGTCATCATATCATCAACAAACAATGCTCCTGTTAGTAGGCTATGCTAAATCGGAGTAGATTTGGGAAAAAGAAAAAATGAGACAAAACAAACAAACAAATTTATCAGCCGTGATTATAGTAATGGCAAGCTCGAATTATCCAATTTTTGCTTGCTCATCTCTTTCTAACCTGCTTTCCTCTAATATGTTCTATCTCACCCAGTAATACATGATATGCAAACTAAAATCTACTGGGGCTGGCATAAAAGAGCTGAATGCTTGGCAAAATACTGACAAGCTCTGAACCAGCAGCTCTGTGGTAGAGCACCAACTTTGTGTTTGTTTGGACATTTTTTTTTTCAAAAAAAAAAGGAAGAGATCATGAGTTTTCTTTTATTCTGCTGCATAGCCTGACATAGTACAAGCTACACTATTGTATATATACATATATTACAACTGTATCATGTGAGATATAATATTCTATTGGCAACATCATAAGCCACTGTGATTTGTATGTCGGTTCTTGTAGGGTTAGATCCACCGCTATCATATTTTACATAGTGTACTTTGACATTTTTCTCCATGTAAATTTTTGTTTTTCTTCAGAGTTTAGTAACTTTGATTGTATTTGCTTCTATTGTAAAAATGTGAAATAATATCTAATGTGGACAGTCAGTAAATTCATTCTGTTTTTAAGTGGGTCAACACCATGAATACTGACAAGCAATAATACGGAGGTATGGATGTAATCCCCAGTTACTTGAAGTGGTAGCTTGTGCCGCTGCCCGTGTGGGATTCTTACTAGTTACGTCCTCAATGTGTTAGTATGCCAGGGGATGTGGCACAACTTTACACTGCCTGTGTCATAAACTGTGATTTGACATGGATTTGAAACGAAACCCAGCTCCTTACCTGATACATCAGCATTGGATTGATGGTCAAGGGTTGAGATAACAGAGCATCAACTGTCCAGTCACAATCCAGAATGGAGGGTAATTCATTCAGCAAGGCAGCCATCTTTTTTTCTTTGTTTATTTGTTTGGCAGTCTTTGAGTGTTTATTTTTGTTAATCACTCAGCAGATACTATTAAACTCATTGCTTAATAGTCAAGATATGATATTTAACACTCTCAAAATATGAGGGTTTTGTCTACGTACCATAAATGTTTATTATTGTTTTTGATTTCTTTTCCCACTCTTAATACACAACATGATACTGGCATGAAAATCAAAGACAAGCAAATATTTTGATTGTTAGATTTTTTTTTTCTGTGCATATTAATATCATTTCTAATATTTTTCTGAAGGCCAGACAGAAAACATGCAAGTTCTTTTAATGTGAATTGGTTGAAAACCTTATTGCATGCATATTTCTAGATTAACAGCTGTACAGAAAGTTTACCCATTATTCACACCATTGAAAATAGAGAAAAGAACTTGTTTTCAGGCTTTCCCAAATTATACATATTTATGCTTCTTGTGCTATGCACTATGCAATGATTGCATTTTTTAAGGTTGTGCTTCACTTGTGAAAATGAAAAAAATATTGACAAAAGAAAACCTCAAGATTCAGTGGAAGTGTTTGAAGTTACCCTGCCCTACAGGAAGGAAGATTATATGTGTACATCAAAATGATAGAATGTATTATGGATGTACTGACATCCAGTTTGATACGAAGATCAAGAATTGTACAATTATCATGGCTTGGATGTAGCCATAAGATTTACAATATTGAGACATGGACTAGACTTGTATTTGAAATGAACAAAAATAAACTTCTCTGGCAGTGAAATGGATTGATTTCTTGCAATTATTTATTCCCCCTTTGGGTTTCCATGACAACAATAGTGTGTTAGTAAAAATATTAATTTTCAGACTTACTGCTTCAAAATATACCCGGTAAAGGTTGTTTTTTTTTTCTTTCTTTCCTTCATGTGTGGAGTTTTACCATAGGTATCATATAACGTCCTGTAACAACTCTTGAAAAGACAAATGTTTTTTCGTCCTGCTGTAATTACTGGTTAACAGCCTAATTAACTGTACTTTCTCATCAGAGAGACGAGGTTGATGTTGCTCATGTGTATCAGTGCATGTATTCATTCGCTCATGTCCATACCATGTCACAACAGCATTGTCGCGTTAGCAGTCGTATCATTGATGCACAGTAGGCAAAGTCTATGATAGTTTTTTCCACTCTGGGAGGGGCAGGAGGAAGAACTGAACTGGGGATTCAGTATCATTTGTATCATATTATGTTCAGTTGAGTGTGTGTGTGTGTGTGTGTGTGTGTGTGTGTGTGTGTGTATGACACAGAGATATAAAAGAACCAAGAAAAATTTAATTCTGCAAAAGTGAGTCTTGCCAAGGCATAAGGGGTTAACTGAAGTTTTGACACAATTGATTTACAATGAAATTCACTGGGTTATTACTATACATGTGGTAAGAAGGTCAATGTTAATTTCGTAAAATAGTATTGATTCTTAAGTCTTCTCAAATGGAGACAGTTTGGATATGTACTATTTTAGTGAAGTAGTTGCCTTGGTATTATATAGTTGTGTAGGTGTGGACACATGTTCTCTCTTTTGTTTTCCTATTCAGATTACCTTCACAGGAAGTATCCTGTGTAATTCAGGTGCATAGTAAGTCTCAGACATAATGAGATGGGACAAACCTATACCCTATTCAATGACTTGACAGTCAGTATTTAAAAAAAGAAATAATAAACTGTTAAATAGGTATGTCGTCTTTATACATATTTGATTTCCTGTTTATCCATTGAGTATTACAACTTTTGTCAAAACTGATTATTGTCAAAACTGATTATTTCCCATGATGCAATGCAAGAGGTTTGTTCTGGATTTATTCAGGAATGTTGTGTGACATGCCATTGAGAGTGAGCAAAGAAAAAGTCAACTCATTTGACCATCAGTGTCTCCACTGTGTACATTGGCAGTACATGTATTATTATACTAAGATGGCTAGATTTCTAAGGAATACAACATCATTGTGGAGTGGTTATTGTTGTCATTTTTGGGTTTTTATTATATTAAGATGGCTAGATTTCCAAGGAATACAACATCATTGTGGAGTGGTTATTGTTATTGTCGTTTTGGGTTTTTTTAAGCGGTCTGCAAATGTGAAATGGAAAAATGATCTTGGCAAACTGCTTATTAATGTAAAATCCTGGCCAACCTAGCAGATTATTCTTAAATTGTAAAAACCCATCTGAAGCTAAGTGGTTGGTGACTCAAAATGTAACTTTGTGGTTTGAAATTGCATTGACGAGTAATTTGATATTCCATTTTTCAGATTTTTGTCGTCTAATCGCGGTGATACATAACCTGTTGAGTTGAACTTTCTTCATTTGAATAGTCATTCCAGTCACCCAGTTTGCATGTATGTGACGAGTTATTGCAGTTTTCATATCTATCTGTTTGTGATGATGTGTAAATAAAGATCATGGAATATTGAATGAAAAAAAAAGAAGAATCTATGTCAGAGACTAGGAGAAGTATTATATAATGCTTGTCTTTTCATTGTTCATTACAAACACAACAGCAGCAGAATTTGATTTCAGAAAGTTAGGTAATGTGTAGGCCTATATCATATATTTGAGGACAATTCTTTATTTCTGATTGTCTCTTTGTAAATGCTTCCTTTGCTTCCTGTTGGGAAGAAAAGATGCAAACACTTGTGCCAGGCAACCTTTTCAAAAGTGGTTCAGTTGAGTACAAATGTTTATAAAAACATAAAACCTTACAATAGAGTTTTTCTGGCAAACCACAATCCTCATACTTCCATTACTCTCAAATGAAATCTTACAGATTGTGGATCAATTATTGTTCTCAAGCATTTTTGTTTGTTTGTTTTTAAATGTCCAGACTTACAAAATAATAATGTGGCCACCAAAAACGTCCTTTCATGTAGTGCATGAGTATTATTGTGTGTATCACACACTACTTGTAGTTACTTGGAATATAATTTTTTGGCTCACAAAACAAGCAGGAGGAAGCATTTTTACCAAGTTTCTCTCATATCTTAATAAATCCATCTGTCTAATGATTCATACTGTGCAGCTATAAACTAGTGAACTTAAAGAATTATAGTTACTGAAGTGTTTTGGGTGTTTTTTTTTTTTAATACAGCTGTACATTGAAATGGAGCACACTATGATTACAAGTGAGTCATTCGCTAGTCGGTTATCCTAGCTTCCAGCTAATCAATGCAGACGCTTGTCTCAACAAACATCTGGGTTCATATACAGCATAGATTTTCATTTTCACAAAATTTGCGAGTAGGTTAAAATTTTCGAAATCAGCAGTGTGACAAAATATCGCCTCCCATTACAGAAAGGCAATACAATGTGTACATCATTCTCGATCACTAATCTAACCACTCACTGAATCATCTTAAAAGTTTCAATTATTGGTTCCAAAAAGACAAACATTGTATGCTTGCAAAAGAGATGGCATATGCTGTGTATTTATTGTACATTTTTGGTAGTTACAACTATTAAATCTTGGCAGGTATCAATCAGCCATGTGCATTGTTTGTGGCAAAGGAAGCTAGAATTATTGCCAATTATTGCAAACATGTACACCTTCCTCTGAAAGAACCATGGTCAGGATTCTTCGTCTTGTACTGACATTACATATAGTTCTTTTTTTTTTAAGTCACTATATATCAACAAAGGGTTTGTATGAGATGAATACTGGCTAACCATTGATATGCCCCCTGTAGCTGTGTGTATCATATGCAATCCGCTACCCTCAAAACGTTACATGAGCACCAGTGTTGGATTACAAGGTTCGACTGTAGAGTAGTAGAAGTTCCATATGACAGTTGGTACAGTGCGTGGTGAAATGACTGCTGCAGTAATGCAGCCAATATTGTAGTAACCACTTGAAACCAACAACTTGAAGTCTAGCAGGACACTGGTAAAAAGTGTATCCCAGTTAATTGCATACGGTTTATTTCATACATTTACAGTATGTCTGCTGTTGTTGTGTAGGCTGATTTTCTGTACCACTAACTGTTGGATTGAGTCTAAATTGTAGAAAATTCAAGAAAAAAATACTTGGTCTTTCACATTGCAAGTTTTCATGTGTGCAGAGAATTCAAACTTTTGAAATAACCCAGCTTGTGAACACAGTTCTAACTTGCATTTTTATCTTCCAAGAATTCTGTCCCATTTTATTGTAACTCGACTTGGAAGCAAACAGTGTTCTCACTTTTAAAGTAGCATGTGTTGAAAGAGCTTCTCTGATCTGTGTAGGCTGATCAAAACAAAATTCTTGTGCTTTTTTATATGCTGAAAGATCTTTATTGGATATGCAGCAAAGAAGAAACTCAGCTTAAGTAGGAAAAAGATGGTTGGAAAAAATATCTTCAGCTGAACTTCAAAGAATCTTTGGACATGGCAGCAGTGTCCTTACATTAAATCTCTTTTTGATGAGATACATGTATTGCTTGTGCAATCACATCTATTCTATTGTATTTGATTGTTTGAGAGTCTGCTCAGTAGATCATATCATCTTATGTGTATAAAAACACACACCATATATTCAATTGTTTATGTCTTTGTGCTACTTTTACATTTGTGGGAAAGAGAACAAACTATGGTTGGAATTACGACAAGAATGTGTGACACATGGAAGGAGATATTTCAGCATGCTTTGTAATTTGAGCCTCGTCATTTTGAATAACAGGAATAAACACAGGTAAATTATGACAAATCAACAAGTGACTGTGTGTGGTTTTGTTGCTTTTTTTTTATTTCTGTCAATGTATATCACTCTGTAACCAAAGTGACGCATTTCGAGAGTTCCTGCATAAGAAAAGGAATAGTCTTGCTAATAGCATCTTCAGTCAGCCTACATTCAATATACATGTAAATCACTGTCGGCCTTATCCCTACACCATATGCATTACAGTGTGTACAAATTCATATTAAAGAATTAATGGGCATGAATACAAGGACTGGTTAAACGTAACAATGTAAAACTGCAGTGAGAACCTAGAGTTTACACAGCGATGTCTGAACTAACGACAGCATGCTGTAGCAAATTCTTCTTTATGATTAACTTGCCAACTGGAGTATGTATCATTAATTCATATTGGGACGGGACTTGGTATTACTTTTTGTGTTCACACCAACACTCAACAAGACTTCATCAGCCAGGCGGCAAATATTCAGCATTAGAATCATGAGGGTGCCAACACTACAAACTTAGTGAACACAACACAGCATTTCACCTGTGGTGGTTTCTCAGATTATGATGCAACAAGTAACAGCAGGCACCATACTTTGACATCATAGACATGTAATAAGGGCCATGCATTGTTTCAAGTCAGTAGATGGTGAGTTTGTGTACTTCATTCACATAATACCCACAAGATATCAACCCATTCTTATGCAAGGGTATTGCAGTGCAGTCCCATTACAACATACATCAAATCATTGATAGTGGAAATGCCAAACTTTGAAATGTCAAATTTAAAGTTTGATACATGGCAAAACAATACATTTATCAGAAGCGAAATACAGATAACTGCAAGGGTAAAGATTGCTATAGATAGGGGAAAAAAGGAACCTGAACTCATTTTCACTTTCATATGGCAATTTCATTGATAGAAATTTGACAAGTACTTGCACCATTCTTACAGTCACATATCATCTAAATCAAGGATTTCTCTGCTACAGTCACACACTACCGTTCTGAGCCTGTGTGCTCAAGCCTTGTATGGATTTCAAATGATTATACTGCCAATAACACTTAAATCTAAGAGGCTTTGTAGAGATTGGACAAGCTGTATAATCTGAGACCCACATCATACATTGCATCCTGCCCCCAGTGACACCCTGGATTTTTGCTGCTACTGTGGTGACGAGTGTTCACAGCTGACTGGATGTAGCATGGCTGTTGCTAGGTAACTGTCATTGCAGTTATTGTTACAAGTTTAAATATAATTGTTGTAGGACGTCCGCGTCTATGGGAAATGCGTATTGTAGCAAAATCAAACCGTCCTCAACAGGTTGAAACATCAGTCAGTGCATCAGTATGGGATATACACAGATTTGACAATTAGATATGTACTCATTCATATACAGGTAATTATGTTACCACACACACACACACATGCACAAACACACACATGCTTCAAACATGTATCACATCTGATCCAGACAAGAAAGAACCAGTGTAGAAGAGGTTCCTAGATTTCTAACATGAAACTTTTTACTTCTGTCATTTGGACGAAGCATCCATTAAACTGATGTGAAGTGAGAAAACTCGCATACCACTGGTATTACCACGTAACAACTCAAATCTCCTTGCCTTACTGGGACAAAGGATACAAGGCACTTTTATGTCTGGTAAACTATTGATCTACTGGCTTCATTTAAATCCTTGATGGGCATTAATTCACAAGATGATAGAATTCTATGCATTGCATGGCACATCACCAAGGGAACTGCTTTCCAGACTTTTCGGGGAATATATAAAAATTCTCCTAAGTTCATGATCATCACCAAAATAACAACACATGCAAGTTTCTGTACTACCATTGATGTAAGTTGGAAGCTTTTTTTTTTTAAATGTGGATCATTACAATAAGATGCAAGTTCTGCTATTGGTACAAAAGCTTCCACAGAGTGGCGGATAGGAGTGAAATCTACTGATGTAATATTCATTCTTTTGTACATACACATAACACATTCACATATTTATCATATGTATTTCTTTACAATTCTATGTACAATGGTCCACCAAGGGGGTGTATCTCATGAATAAATAACAAGTACACAGCTCCCCATACTAACTGAAGGCAACATGTACAGAGCATTAAATCTTTTCAGAGCCAACACTCTGCTTACTTCCTACCAGTTCTCTACAGCCAAAACATCACTGATCTTAGACTCGCCATAGTACCATGATCTATCGGGAGAACGTCTCTTACTTCGTGATGACAAGTGTATTTCATTGTACTTTGTACCAGTGACAGTGTTTATCATTTGGACAAGTTAAGAATATTACATCACAACCTTTGCTACAATGTCATCTTCATTTCATACAATTGACTATGACTTAACGGTATCTCAGTGTCATAAACATCTTCTCGTTGTGGACAATCAGTTTCTAAAAGTGGCAAGATTGGACTACTTGCTGCCATAGATGCACAGGGAATAACAAGAACATTTGGCTTTTTTTCCCCTTCTTTCAGACCAGCCAAATATCAGAAAACAAAACCGTGCCCTCTGACAAGCATATTTCCCTCACTGACACTACATAAGACAGTGGGCCTCTCTTGTGAATTACAAAGAAAAGTATGTTCTACATGGAGTGTACAGCAGCACCTTAAAAACTAATATTTCAATAATAATGCATTTTATCATGTTGATGAAATGTTTGTATAATACAGCATATCAGTGCCATCTTTATCCAAGCTGGACTAAAAGAGGCCTCAATTCAAGTAATAAAAAAAGTGAGAGAATATTACAGAAATCCCAGATACTTTTCCGTTTTATCTGTGGACAGAATAAGCCAAAGTTTGTTTAATGCTACTCTGACACCTTAAAAAAAAAAAAAATTAAAAAAAAAAAAAAAAAAAAATGCACAGGTAAATTCCTAGGAATGTGTGCAAAGGGGCTGTCACTTTCAACAAGCCATGCTTGGGGGGGGGGGGGGGGGGGGGGGGGGGGTAATCCTGCTTAACTGTGTTATCCTCCCCCCATCCCACATTTGCCCACACAAGGCCACACACTCGAACAGATGAACAGTCTATACTATGAGGAGCTCAGGTACCACAGGTTTTCTGTGTTAAGAAAGCAGTACCAATGGTAACATTCATGAGAGTTTCAAATGGCACAACAATAAAAAATAAGAAATATAACAAAAAACACTCTAAATATGATAGTATATTGCACAGCCACATGGATTTATTTGGGAATTCACCCTATATCAAAATTAATAATTAAACACTATATGCAATGGGTGACAAATTGCCCAGAGAAACCTACCCTCACATCTTCTTGCATTTTTAAGTACCGCATGTTGTCAGGCAAACAAAGCTTTTTGAAAAAAAAATCCAAGGACAGACCAATTCAATCATTTTATGCATACATCACTTCATGAAACATATCTTGCACAAGGTCAAGTGTACATACAATCCAATCAGTGAATCTTCCTACTGTAACAGTGTTTGTGTACTGGTGGTATCACACAAAAATTTGAGTGCCATGTCATGGGGTTATAAAGGTTCTGCAATTCCCTTATCTAGGTTTGTGAAGGTCTATAAAGTTCTGAACACATTATGCTGTGGTGGGGTTTTTTTCTTGTCTAAACTAACAGCCTTTTGATTCAAGCATCTTTTTCATCATGATACTGTCAGAAATTAGCATAACACAAGGCATCATGGGCACTACTAGCCTTTTGCAAAGGCAGCTCGCTATAATTTCAGCACACGCACACAGAGGGCAATGGACTCACACACACAGCGTGCAACCGGCGAGCTGCGAGAGTCCCATCCGATAGCTGTGCGCGCCATATGCGAGTCCATTGCAAGCCGCCCTTGCAAAAGGCTAGGGCACTACAAGCAAGGGGGTAAAAGGGTGACTATATACAGCACCATACACACTTTGTAAACTGCATAACAGCAGTAGATCTGGAGCTCACTTTACTGTACAGTGCATTTGGCATTTGGGATTGCCACTGGATAATACCTACTACAACCATGACTTAACTGGCCTTATATGACTCTATGGTTAAGATTCTATGAGAGTGTGGCCTACTTCACTTTTACATGTGTACCTGAAAAGTATATGAGATTTGAATAAGTTCATCGGACAATATTTGCCTACACCACGGCTGCCAATAAATGAGATTCGAAAGAGTGATGTATAACATATCATGACATGTTTGTATGGTAAAGTGGGATATTCAGGCAAAATAAAATACTGTAAAAGTGGATATTTTCGCGCGAGTAATTTTTCGCGCTCAGCAGGGCACGATGGATTTCGCGTGTTTTTAATTCCGCGGAATCAGGACATTATCTACTGGAACATATGGCATGCAAAAATATTCGCGTGCTTTTATTTTCGTGCTAGCATCTGGTTGCGCGAAAATTTCCACTTTTACAGTACATTAAAATTACACATACTAAATAAAATCATTACTGTGCAATACAGTGACAACAATGCAAATGGTATGTCACATGGGAACCTTGAAATAATCCAATTCAGAACTAATATTTTAGTTTGATGTAGGAGTAGCAATATCTACAAGAGAACTGTATTAAGCTCCAGGATATAAACCAATGGTATGTTACATACCAGTACATGTTTGGCTGGCTATTAAACTAGTTTACCATGCAAAAACACAGGACAATGGTTTTACTCCTACAAGAATCATTATACATGCACAGCTACTCTTCTTATGGCCACTTTATTGAACCCTCAGCAGTATATTTCCTTTCTCAGAAGAGGTCACTTGATCACATGGACTTCCAAAGGGAAGTTGTGAGTAGCAAAAATATTTTGAACTGGCTGTCAACAAAGATCTAGGAAACAAAGGAGTGTTCAAACCCATGGCATATCAGTGGCAAAGGCTGTGAAATTCTTTTCCCCTCATCTGGCGGGACCGACAGTGCTGTGCTAAATCCTTGCTTCACGCAGCATGTTTCATCCCGAATATTTGACTGGGAAGTATGTTTTGGGTTAATACTTCAACAGTGCAGACACACCTACCGCTGGATAAACTCATTGCTACTTATCGAGTAAGGGTAAACAATGACATTGTCATCGTACAGACCTTTTTTTCCCCCCTTCATCACAACACATACAATGGCAGAGAAAGGGTATAATTCTGGGTAGAATGAATGCACTTGCAGATCAGTCTCAATCAATATTACTGAAGTCTTTACACACCACCAATAAAAATCTGTGATAATCTACATAACATACAGATAAACACCTTGAAATGATTTTGCACTGTCTGTATGTGAGCAGCAGAGGAAAATGGGGCACCACTATAACAAGACAGAGAGGCCATGTTTGAAAACAATTATGCACATTACACTGGACGAACTATCCACCTATAGTAACATTGGAAAAGTCAGAAACCTATGAGATGAAACCGGCTGTGTTTTGGACTCTTCAAGTGTTTGGGAGGATTAATGATTAAATCTATGTCTGACCAAGTAATGTCATTATTTGTTTTATTAGATAATGGAATAAATGAAATTCCACGGTGGCCAATTTTGCAAGATTCCCAGGACAGCACCAGCTCCATATAACGCTAACTGAACCACACAAACAAACCATTGTTATGCATCTGTAATATGCGAGCAATCAAGATGAGTGCAGATGAGCCATCCTTCATGCCAGTCATCATTACACTAGCGCCCTGTAAAGAGTAGAGTTTGGCCTTAAAGGCAAATTAAAAGACTGATCACACGACAGCTTTCAGCTGATCATTTCAGCTGGATCCATAATCAATATTTGGTAACAAACTTATGCAGGCCGATTCCTGTAATGTTCACTCGGGGCAGTTTGATCAGCCATGGAATGACGTCACATGATTACGGAGCCTGGGGGTGGATATCTTTGAAGTCCTTGCCGTGTACCTCTGGAGTGTACGTCAGAAGAACGATCATCACCCACAGATGGAGCAGGAACTAAAGGGATGAAACAAATGCAGCAGAGGGAGACACTGAATATTATACCTGCAGGCTACTGCACATTTTATGAAAACACTGGTATATGACTGTGATTAAAAAACATGTCTCATTGTAACCAAGTTCTTTTGAAAATACAGTTGCCATAGCTTAAAGGTCCTGTTTACCTTTGGGAGAAGTGATTTAAAGAATGTTCAAGATATCACATTTCCTGCATATGTGTAGGTCTGTTGTATCACAAAACATCTTACCACATAATATTTTCCCAATAAAGCCTAAAATATAAGGAGATATCAGTATTTTTCTCAATATACCATAACTGTAGAAGGTTTAGTCTGGAAACATCTTTATTATAACTTTTGTTCACATTTTATGTATTTAACAATACTTAACATCAATCATACGGATTCAAATGTTTGCAGAGTTTGTTTCTATCCCTAACTCACATTTTAGAAGTATTTTAAAGCACTAATGCTGGGTTTTTGTTTCATCTGGAAATGGTAAATTATGCCTTTAAATGAGTCCTGGATATATAGGAACATCTCTTTGATGGGACAAAATGGCGGCAACAGTTCCAAGGCATATTATTTTTACTGAATAAATTGGACTTATTCTCATCAATTAATCAAAATTAAACTTACTACAGGATGAAAGTATAATGTACATCCAACAAAGTCTAGCTACAGGTATCAAAAGCTTCTTATTAGCCTCTAGGCCTGATACAGCAAAGGCTGGCCATGAGCATGACAATGCATAGAGCTTTCACTTAGTGTGTATGCGTGCTGTTGCAAAGTGCATGTTTGGCTGGATGTGTGCACAGCGGCATTCACTAGCACACGTTATGTTTCTGAACTCAAGCAGCAGAGAGTGAGCAGCCCATGAAATCTTGCATGTAAAGTTCCAACAACAACAGCTCTCTAGGTGTAAGCGTGTGTGTGTGTGTGTGTGTGTGTGTGTGTGTGTGTGTGTGCGTGTGTGTGTGTGCGTGTGTGTGTGTGCGTGTGTGTGTGTGTGTGCGTGTGTGTGTGTGTGTGTGTGCGTGTGTGTGTGTGTGTGCGTGTGTTATCATGTCATACACATACAATAAGCAACATGACAGAATTTCTTCTTAATACACGTAATGAAAGACTGCCAAAGTGTCCAGGAAAACAAAATGCAGTTCTAACTGACAGTGCTATGAAACCAGAAAAACCTTACACATTAATAATAGAAAATTGACATGGGGGAAATGTCAACTTGGGATTAAACTGCAACTTTAGGTTGAAAAGCTGGATGTACCCAAGAGAAGCAATGGATCTGCCATGCTGGAAAATAAGTCCCACTCTGACTCACCATGTAGCAGATGACAAAGAGTCTTGCCATGGGATACCGCCGGAGGAACACACCCAGCCTGATGCTGAACTTGTCTATGGTACTCGCCGCCCTCTTCACGTTCCTCGTCATACCGCCATCAGACGGAGTCTCCTGCATGAACAGTGGCAACCTCTGCCTAGCTCCTATGGGAAAATAATAATACAATGCATAAGTATGGAAAGGGATGAGATCAATTACTAAATAGTAACCTTGACAATGATACCAGTGCCTTTACCAGTAATCATTAGAGAGCAATGCATTCATAACATCTAATCACAACTGTTGCCCTTAACTTAATTATATCTTACCATTCACATCTCTACTAGTCAATATAAAGCAAAGATATGTCTGCTACACAGGGTACCCAATGGCCATGTTTTTCTACAGCTTGACTGATGACGAATGACCAACAAACTAATGTACAATCTTCTGATACACAGAATGTTATTTGGAATAATGCTGAATCCTACATTCAGCTAAATTTGTGTTGAGACAACTCTCAGAGTACTGAAAGAATTCATAAAGACGGCAGTGCCATAATATCATCTGAGTTAGTACACAGAAATCCTTTTAAAACAAGATCACTGGAACTGCTAATTTCACCTCATTATACCAGTTACCTGGCTGTAAATGTACTAAAAAGAGAGAGAAAGAGAGAGAGAGAGAGAGAGACCAGCTAAGAACAGTAATGGAAATCAAGACTGCTGAATTTAACTCATTAGAAGTGGTACCACGTTATGACAGATTTTCCCTGTAGTTAAAAAATTTGCCGGTAGTGCACTGGCAAACACGTAATGAATGTAAAGCCCTCAATTGGTGTATCATAACTGCTTCTTGCCAACTTTACAAAAGAACTGAATGGTCGGAGCAAACAAATTGACAGATAGTACAAAGTCAGATCCAGGGGCAAATGATAAGATGTCAACATTAAGAACAATGCTGATGTTAGAAGTTCACACTGAAATCACAGGTGGGTGAAACATCACTGCAACTACCTTCATCATCCTCGTAACTTGTCAGATTCACTGTATGGCTGGGGGTGAGCCTGGTTGATGCTTGGACCTCATTGTACTGCCTCTGTGAATAAGAAAGCAGAACCACATCAGACAAATGAAGCAGCATATTATGTGAATATTTCCTTCTTCCAAAGTTGCACCTGAAGACTTCAGCAGTTAACTACCTCCTTCACATTTCTGCATCATTAGGTTTTCCCAAAATGCCTTGCAACATTCTTTTTTTGTACAAAACATTCTACTTTAGCACATAAACCAAGGAATCACAACATTAAGAAAAAAAGTGTCATATTCCCGACAATCTTGTTTTCTCTCACATGACAAACGCTGAATTCATTCAAGGCTACATTTCTCACATACATCTGTTAAAGCTGACAGAGGCCACATGACATATGGAGCCTACAACTCAAAATGGTATAGGATACTAAAATGCATTTGTTACAGATTCTTGGCTCAATGTAGGAAAACATCATCATCATCATCAACACCACTATCAACAACACCATCATCATCACTATTAGCAATATCATCATCATCATCATCATCATCATCATCATCATCATCATCATCATTATCATTATCATTATCACCATCATAATCAATATCACCATCATCATCATAACCATCATCAACATCACCTTCATCACCACCATCATCACCATGATGGTGATGATGATGATTGTGATGATGATGATCATCATCATCATCATCATCATCACCATCATCACCATCAGCACCATCATCACCATCATCACCATCATCATCATCATCACCACATCATCATCATCATCACTATGTGCCCCTCCCTGGCCCAGCAACGACACCCACCTGTAGCCTCTCCAGCTGGTGGCCCAGGGAGTTCTTCTCACTGCTGAGGGTCTCCAGCATGGTCTGCTTCTGGATGAGGCTCTCGGTGAGGGCATGAAGTCGCCCCTCCAGCTCACTCTGGGAGCTACTGCTCACACTCTTGGTCTTCAGCTGCCCGCAGTAACAAAGACAAGACAGGGGGTGAAGTAAGCGTGTTAAGTTTCACACAAGTGGTGCATTTCAGTTTACAGAAGGTTCAATCTGAGAGGATGTATGGTTTTTGAAGGGGCCATGCACGAGATGTTGACTTTAAAGTAGTAGCGCAATCAAATCAGTTACTGAAAAAGTCACATTTGTGTGGCCCCAAGAAGTCTCCACTCACCACATCTTCTTGATAGACACTTAAAAATGAAGTAACTGTCAAGCACTATACAGTACCAAAGTGTGACATCATGGCCATACATTGCCATGGAAACTAGTTCTAAACAACCTCGCTTAGCCCAAATATCTATGAATAACAAGCCTGCTATTAAAAATATGCTTGTACCCAGATCCAACCCACTGCCTGAACCCTGAGTAAGCATGCTTTGTTTGGAACCAGCACTAAGCTCTAACAAAAGAGTGTGACATCATTACGTTAAATAGCCTGTACACACTGTTCATGTACACTTACTAAAAAGTCACAGGAATTTTACATTTCAAGTCATATTTAGCCTACCTGCCATTAAACACATAACCTTTTTTAGGCTGTGAAACATTTCAAAAGAGGTCAAAGGTAAGGGACCCACCTGGTTCCTGAGCCGTTGGATCTCATCATCCCTCTCCTTCAGCCTGCCTTGCATCTCAAGACGTAGCTTGTGGGCGTCATCCTCCGTATAGCGCAGCTCCTCCCCCTTGCGGGTCAGGTCTGTCTCCGTCTCCCGCAGCTGCTGCTGGCTCTGGGAGAGCTGCTCCTCCAGGTCCCGTAGCTGGTCTTGCAGCGACTCCGTCTCTATCTGCTGCATGGACTCCAGCTCCTGACGGGATGAAAACAAGAGAAAAGGTTTCTCTACTAAAGAGGGAGTTATTGCAAAATCAAGTTTTTCTATTATGAAAACAAAGAGAGAATAATCTTTAAGAGGGACATTTCAGTGAGAGTGTGAGCATGACAATAAGAAAATGATGCTTCTGGTGATGCTTCCTGGTGGAGGCATAAAAAGGTGTTGAAATTGTAGCTGTGAGAATGCAAGTAAATACTGGATGTCATAAATACTTGGCTTTGCTGGCATGAAAACCTGCAAATGCATGAATCAATATACTAAGGAAGCGATCAGAAGTTAGGAACACATCTAGTTCCTGTGCTTTGCAGTGTTACATTCTGTTTGTTAATCATTAATCTGTATTAAGCAATCCTTGGCATAGTTTGCCATACCTCAAAACTTTCCTATTTTGCAATCTGTGAGTGTGCACTAGCCTATAGATTCATTTTCACCCGACAAATAGCAGTCAGTAACAAATGGAAATCCCTCTTGCAAACTTTCTACCCATCATTATTCATAAAATCTTTTTAAAAAACCCACACACACACACACACACACAAACACAACATGAAATAAAACATAAATGCAAAAGCTATAAATAGCCACTGCTAGCAATTTTCAAAGGCAGGGCTTATGCACTTAATACTCCCTGTTGGTCTATCATAAATCTGTATCATGTAATTTGAGGCATATTTTGTAAAACCTCAAACCTTACTTATTTTGCAATCTGTAAGAGAAGCCTGGAGATTGGTTTTCAATTGACAAATAGCAGTCATAAATAATAGAAATCTCTTTTGCAAACTTTACATCCATCACCATTTCTAACATCTTAAAAAAAGCGAAAATAAACACACAAAAGCTGTAGCCACTGCAAGAAATTTCGGAAGATGTGGCCTATATGCCCCCTCCTCTTCCCTTCCCATGGCGGCCAGTAAGAGTGCTGACCTGCAGGTCTGTCCTGAGTTGGTCCATCTTGATGTTAGCTTGCTGTAGTTCCTCCCTCAGCATGTCTCTCTCATTCCTCAGCTCTTCCAACTCGTAGGAGACAGCAGAGACTCCTTCCAGACCCTCTGCCCCTTCCTTCAGACTGCTTATCAGTTTATCCTTCGACTGTGCAGAAAAAAATGTCAATCAAGGACATCACTTTTAGTATTTTCTGGATTCCTAACATTGCAGCAGTCCCATTCATTAATCAAACAACATATATGACGGACAGTCGAGTCAATGGCCTCAATAAAAGGTGTACACATGTTTTGACTTTTAACATTCATTCATCTATACCCCAGAAAAGCTTCCTTTCCTGTGTAATTTATTGGTGGCAACACAGAACTCTGCTGAAACTCATCAAAATAATTTTGACAATGTAATTTAGGCAACAAGCCCTTTTCACCTCAAAAGGAATCAACTGAAAATTTGTGATGCAACAATGAACATGATCACAAAAGAATCACAACATGAAAGGGCATTACAATCATACAATGGTTATGCAAATAAAAAAAGCAAGGATATAATCATGATCAAAACTATTAAATAGAAAAGCAAGCATATAACCATGATCATAATATACAGATAAGGAAACATATAATCATGATCATAACTTATACAGATAAGCAAGCATATAATCATGATCATTTCCAGAGACATCTTCAACAATACCTGCAGTATCCTTGTAGCCTTCTGTTTGTAGTCTGCCAGCTCCTGCTTGGCTTCCTCTGCACTATTCTTGGCCACTCTGAGTTGCTCTGATAATTCCCTGGAGTGAACTGCACATCATGGATAAACCATAACATTACTGATCCTAATCAAGGCATCAACAAAATTTGTACGGTACTCTCACTCATGATAGATATTTACTCACCATTTCTTGAACACCAATTCTTTACCTATGCTCACGATTTGAAATGTTTTGTTTTAATTTAATTTAGACAAAGAAATACTTTTGAGTAGGCAGCAAACCTTTACTCTCCGCATATCAAACTACTCCAAGTCAAAACATTCTCAAATAATAAGTACTTTTTTGCTAAGTACTCTTTCTTGGAGTAGACTCTTTTACAAGATGATACATTTAATGCACATACTGTAGCTATCTGCATAATTCACACTGAAGACAGAAAAAATAAGTACTTGGTTGCATACATACATAATATCATGTGCTAGCATTCAAGATGAAAAAAGATACACACACACACACACACACACACACACACACACACACACAAACGCATCAGTGAGATACCACCACATCACATTTTTAAACAATGTTAATTTGCGATTAAATTGACTTTACCTTTTTCATCATTGTATTTCTTCTGTGCCATCGAGAGGGACTCAGTGAGAGTACGCTGCTCCACCTCAATCTTTCCTTGGCGTTCCATGAACTCCGTCTACATGTAAATTATGACCAAAACACAAAACACATCACAGTCTGAGAGCTTTCAAAGGGCCATTAGGGAGATATTTGTGTATTCATGCACCTCAATGGGTAAACACAACTCTGAAATCTGGGAGGGTTTTATATCTATTGTCAGGACATGACGAAACATCTAACTTTTCAGAGAGCCTTCCCCAGAATATGATTTGGCAGCTTTGAAAACACTAGAACACAAACAAGGCATAAAATTTCTTGTGTGGCTGTGGTTAACACATGACGACCTATCACTGACAACTTACTGTATTAAAGTAATTACTTGGTGCCTCAGTGAGAATATTATGAAGAAGTGCAGAGAATACTATGGTATGGTAAGGAGAATGGCAAAACCACACACTAGTTGGAGCTGAATACAAACAAGTTATATCTTTTGTTGATAGCTGGGTGAAAAAACCAAGTGGAATGGTGGCAATGGAACTTCATTAGCATACCACACTTAACTTACCAAAGATCTGGAGTATCACAACAGCTTTAAAATATAATTAAACACAATCATTCCCTATACCTTTATTCAGCTCATATTGAAAATGTTAATATCAATCTTTTCTGCATTGTCCTCTCCTACACTTAGTTTCCATTTGCACAAAGGTACAGCTTGCTTCTTCATTCTTAAAATTCACAACAGAAAACTAAAATAATTCACAAACATGGAAAATCTTGGATTTAGGGAATTAGAGCGTACCTGTGCTACCCGATATGACTCCTGTTCCCGCTTCAAGGCAACCTCTGATTCATGGAGCTTCTCCTTGATGGAATCCAAGGCATGGCTGTGCATGCCACTGGAGTCACTGTGATCCCGTAGGATCCTGATGCAACGGACACAAGGGACAAAGAAAACAGAAGTAACCCACAAGTTGAGATCAAGGTGGTCCACAACCTAATATTTGAGTTTTTACTTAGCAACAATGCCAGAAACTGCATGAAAGCTGCAGCTATCAACAGTCCTACATATCCTATAACATTGTTACTGAACATGCAATACTTACAACACATTACTTTTCATTGTGATCTCAAAGATTCTAAGGGCAGTGGACACAAATAATGAGAAAGACCTCATTATATCCAAGATATCAGTGGATATCCATGGATAGTAGATAAGAAACTTGAAAAAGTGCTGGCTGTTAAAGTGAAAATTTTCGCACAGCGGAAATTTTTGTGCACTTTGTGCAACGTGCAACTGGCAAAAAATTAAAGCACATAAAAATCTATGCTTCCTGCAAATTATATGTAATACGAGTTCATATGTTGATTCTGCAGAATCAAAGACAAGCAAAATTGACCTCAGCCAGTCAAGCATTTTGGCTTCTGAAAATCCTAGTTCATCACATGCATTACAGTTCTACAGGATTTTGAAAGAGTCACTCTCTCGCCATAGAGAAGAACTATCAACAAGAAACAGTGAAGATCTGCATGTGTATGCTCTGCATTAACTACCTACATGTGATGTTGCAGTATCTGAGTGGAATTCATAAACTGCCTCTCCAACATGCATATGTAATAATACATTCTTAATAAAAGGTTGAATTACAGCAAAGTAATGATAAGAACTGGAACATTGAATACAGATACCAGTACCTTTACAGTCAGCAATGAAATGGTTCCATGCTTTATATTTCATCAATGATTGCAAAAGAGGGACACTACTTTCTAGGTGATAATGTAAACTGGAAAAAGGAAAAGTACAGATGATATCTAGTAACAACTTTCTACCTGAAACATTTGCACTAACCTCCAGGCAAAGCAAGTTGCTAAGACCATTTTCTTATCACTATGCAACTTGGCTTTATAGGTTCACTCAGGGATGCCAGTTACAATGGAAGAGAGGATCTGAAAAATCCTCTGCAATAAGCTGGTGTGTACATGAACGGGCATAAAATTTAATTCTGCCAGGACCCAAATTCAGGCTTTCGGCTGAAAACTGGTGTCCCTGTTCCAATGATGCTTGGATGAATGGAATGACAAATGCAATGCCACAGTAATGCACATTGTGAGTGATCAGTAGCTAATGACAGAGACAGAGACCCACCTCTGCTTCTCTGCATGCACACTTTGAATGGTCTCCTGCTTGGCCTTGATCTCCTGGTCCGCCTCCTGGAGCCGGACCCTGAGCACCGCCAGCTGGGAGTTCTTGGCATTCAGCTCCTCGTTCAGGTCGTCCTCATGCAGACGGAGCTGGCGGACCACGGCGTCGGAATTGGAGATTTGGGTCTGGCGTCGTTTCAATTCATCTTTCAGCTGGTTCACCTCTGCAGGAAATCAAATGTCAAACACAAAGTTTAGCGACTTTAAGGTGATAAGTTGGTGTAAAGGACACACTGAAACTACATAACTTTGTAGAAACTAGGCTGCCAGCTTCCTTTTAACCTTGAAAAGAGAGGAAGTCTTATGGCCTTCTCCTACATTGCAAGGAGATATTCAATTGTCTTAAATGTTGTAACTTGTTGCTAGGATGTATGCGTAATGATTGAATTTTGTGCCTTGCGTGTGTTGGTTCTGACTCTTCAATACCTCTTCCTTCACCTTTTTCCCCTATTCTCTTCAGTCTCTTCCTGATATTCCTTATACACTTATATCTTTCTTTTTCTAAGACAGCTGCCTCATGTTTGTTTGTGTGTATGATTTTCTTTGTTTTTCTTTGCTTTGTTCATAATAGTACAATCCTTCATTACAATGCTGTACGGACCTTGTGAATTATGTGTTTTCAGATGTCTGATTGAAATTGCATTTTTGTTGGAAATGAAATTAAATAAAATGCACTGAATCAAAAAGGGTACTCACCGCTCAGGGACTTCTTGGCCCGGTCAAGAGCTGATGTCATCTCCTGGTTGAGAGATGACACCTCCTGGCGGAGCAGCTTGTTCTCCAGCTCCAGGGAGGAGAGTTGCTGTGACTGAGGGTCTCCGTGCACGGGGCCGGCGATCGTCTCAGCGGGCTCACTGCGATCATCAGGTGATATATCGCTGCTGGCCGGTTCACTGGACTCGTGGTGCTCCTCTGCCGACACAATCATTCACGTCACTCACAGTAAACTTTAATATAATGTATCTCTTCATGCTCACTATTCTAACGCATCTACATGCACATAGAACATGAAAAATGTTGAATGCAGGTGGGCACTACAGACTCTTTTGTCTGCAGAATCTATCAGAGTATTATCTCCCATACTGACATGCCAAGGCTATGATATACAGTGTACATCGTGCAGGGTTGTATTGGGACATTTTATGTTGTTTTTTTCATATAACTCAACAAAACACATTTTTATATAAACCATTCACAAGCTTGACAAAAAGCATTCATTCTGTCATGATATACCCAATTTTTCCTATCGATACAGGTCTCCCTTACAGGGAGCATGGATCTGTTGATGAGAACTCTGACTTGTCCTCACAGCTGCATCAGAGAGGAATATAGGTGACCACCTCATCTTGCCTTGCCTCATCTTAAATTAATATCCATCTTTCTCAAAGTAACAAAACTGCGTAATGATCACTTGTCCAGGGCTCGACATAAGCAGTAGTCCAATGGCCTGGGGCTGCTAAAAAGTGATGTCAGGCTACTAAATTTATCTTTTGCTGGCCAGAATGATCAAGATGGATTGTCATGTTTTCTTTTATTGCAGAACACCAAAATTTCAAATTAATAGATTTTAGCGGCCAGAACCACTAGAGAAAAAAAAGTGTCGAGCCCTGCTACAAGCAGATTTTTGGAAGGCATCACTCAAATTTTACCTTGTTGATGGTGAGGAATGACAACAAATCCCGCATTGGTGGCGCTACTGCTCTCTGTCCTCACACTCTTGGTGGAAATGTTGGAGGAGGTGCTGGACTGGCGGGAGTGACGCCCACTTGCACTGCCATTGTTCTTTTTCCGCCGATCCTGGGAGGGCGTGGCGGGGCTATTCAGGAACTCAAACAGTTTTTCATCCTCATCATCTCTCCTAAACCTGGGCGCTGCTGTGGGAGTCCTTGAGCGCTGCACCTGTGACTGCTGTGAGGAGGTTGGGGACGATGACATAGCGCTCTCACTAGAAGTCCTTTTCATGTTTGCGCTGCCGGCAAGCTCTGTGGCCGACAGATTCATGAAGGAAGAGGAACTCCCACCGACCGAAGATGCGGTGGAGGAGGATGAGAAATGTCTCGAATCGGCAGGAAGACTCTGATGCATGAGCTGAGATTGAGCAGCATGAGGCTGCGATCCCGCCGATTCATTCTTGCTACCCATGGCTTGGGATGCAGACTGGTCCAGCGTGTTTAGGAAGCTCTCTGCTCCCTTCAACACCCACGACATTTTTCTCGCAGGAAAGTCCGGAAATGCGCTGGAAAAGCTGGGTGCTAGGGAAGAAATTCCAGCAATCACTGAACATGAATTACAACATTGTTTGACACATAGACAGAAGTCTACTGAATATTGATATCACTAGACAACATTTCTTGAGGTGCCATGATAATGAACTCGAACAGTCTTACTAGTATGAAGAAAGGGTAGAATTAGTAATAGGTCTACTAATAATGATCTCCAAATACATTGTACACCCTCACAACATTGTGAACAAGATTAACTAGGAATGTCAATCTGGAACAGCTACCACACTTTTCTTCTTCTTTTTTTCCTACTAGTCTAGCCAAGTACTAGTAGGTCGAGTCACCTTTTACAGATTTATTAAATAGACGCTTTTGAACGAACTAAATTGCCTCTAAGTTATAAATTCTCAGTGTGAATTTTACAGGCCTATCGAGTATTGCATTGCTAGTAAACAATCACTTCAGACTCTCGACACAGTCTTGTGTTCACAAGTTGATCCTGAGAAAACAGCAGTCATGTTTTAGACTAACGACAGTAACGTTATAGATCCAGACTCTACCAGTGCAACTAACTACACGCAGCCGCTGTCGCGAAGCGACGCGGCTGCACCTGTATTCCTTCGCAGACGTTGTCATTTTTCAGTGTGGTTGTGCGACTCCTTCATGAATATCTTTATTAATCGTGGAAAACTGAAATACAAGGAATTATCGTAATCTATGATAATCATTCAATAATCGGTATGCGATTTTTTGTTTAATTACGTCAAAAACTCACCGAAATCTGTGGCTGTAATCAGGTCTGTAAACGTCCTTATTGCTTCACTCCTCATCTGCGTGTTATTTGAATGGAATTCACTCTCGTATACTACAACGTACAACGTAGGTAGTCGGAGAGGCACCCTCTAGCTCTCCGACTACCTACGTTGTACGTTGTAGTATACGAGAGTGAATGCCATTCAAATAACACGCAGATGAGGAGTGAAGCAATAAGGACGTTTACAGACCTGATTTCAGCCACAGATTTCGGTGAGTTTTTGACGTAATTACACAAAAAATCGCATACCGATTATTGAATGATTATCATAGATTACGATAATTCCTTGTATTTCAGTTTTCCACGATTAATAAAGATATTCATGAAGGAGTCGCACAGCCACACTGAAAAATGACAACGTCTGCGAAGGAATAGAGGTGCAGCCGCTGTCTCTACAGCGGCTGCGTGTAGCTACCAGTGCAACCTGCTGTAATACTATAGTGTAACTTAAATTCAGAGTTATAGAATCAAACTCATGGGTCATTTGATTAAATAACTATGAAGATCCGATAACTGTTCCGTTTTACAAAATATCAGTGCAGTGATGACGCTGCATACTGATTGAACTTATTGTAGGACCTATATTTACACTAGTAAACAATATTGTATTTGTAAACGTGAATAGGTCTGTTGCTCACCTGAGCTGTTTTTGGTTTCCTCAGCTGGCGGCGGCCAAAAAGGTTGACGGTTCAGTCCATTCGCCTGGACAACATTCGTGTCAGAATGAGACAGCACCTGCCCCTAACTTTTCTAGATTTCGAGTACCACTCATTGAACTTAGAAGCAAGTTGTTGTCATTTGTAGTAACTCTGTCATGTCGTTCATGTTCTAGTAGCTACCCGTCGCCGCTAGTTCATGCTACGGACTGTACGGTACATTGTGGCGGTGGAGCAGTCTACGTACGTGTGGTTGTTCACTAGCTACACTGCACTGCTTGCGTATACATACGTGACGTGGGTGGGAGAACTGCAGTTATCGTACTCCAGTCGCTAGCGCTCGTATTGTAGCACGAGAAATGAACAAAACCAAAATAAAGACGTGGCATGTAAAGATTTAAATTAGTGCTTTTTAATATAGTTTTTAATAAATTAGTGACACACTGGATGAACTAAAAAATAATAGTTGATGGAAAAAATTATATTAAGAAAAAATTAGGTTCATGCATTTAAAAAAAATGTCATAGTTACACGTGTGGAAACATATAAATGAACAATCGTACTCGTACATGTCATCCAGCTCTTTACCACTTATCCCTAAAATTTAATACTGATACACAGCTTGTATTTCTCATTGGATAAGATCAATGGTGCCGCTGTGGTACAAAGGTATTTCATTAAGAAATAATGATAATAATAATAATACAAGTGAGATTGTGTTGAAAAGTCAATTTGAGAAGAACAGTCTGTGCACAAATTTTAAACAGTTTTGTATAATCAGAAAAGATATTTATTCCGGTTTGCAAAAGGATTGAGCAACGTTTCCCAAGCCCGATAATAATGACGACTTAGAAAAGATTCTTGACTTTCCGTGATACTAAGTACATGACGCCTCGAAAGTAATATGACACCGACACTGAAGTTTCTAAAAATTCGCTAGCAAATTGCAAGAGCATGTAGCAGGGCCGGCAGAATGTTTTTAAAAGTGTGGGGGCCCATTAAAAAAAAAATTTAAAAAAAATGGTCCTCAGCTCATCTCTCCCCCTTCCATTTCCGTTTTTTTTTTTTCAGCTGAACAGCAAGAAGGAAAAAAAATAGGTCTTCAGTGGAAAAACATAACCTTACCGCGCACTGGCGTAGCCAGGGGGGGGGGCGATGGGGGCGGTCGCCCCCCCTAAGATTTGGACCGGGGATTTGGGAGGCGAAAAAAAAAATGCGTGTATACTGTATGCATGCACATGAAGCGGGTCTCCTTTGCAACCTTTCATCAAATAAGATATTTTTTTGAATATTTCACTCAAAGTGTGCACCAGATCGTTGAATTTCAAATCAAAATATGCAAAATCTCTCGTGCTTGGGAGGGGGTATCCCCCTCCCAAACCCTCCCCCTCTGTGCCTCTTTCCCTAGCTAAGTACACTTTTTAGATTTACAAAAAATTATGAATAATTCTGAGTGCACAAGACTTATCACTTATATTCCGCAAACTCAAGGTTCCCTCATGTATAAGGGGAATTTCCCCTTTTAATCGACCCTTTCCTCCCTCAGCCCCCCCCCCCCTCCATCAGTTTTTTTTTTTTTTTTTTTTTTTGGTGATTTCCCAAATGTTGATTCCATCAAATATGCGTATACGAGATATCTCAATTTCAACCTTAAAAAGGCAAAAGCTCCATCGGAAGGGAAGGGTGGAGATAACACTCGCCCACGCCTTCTCCCTGCTCGCCCACCCCCCCCCCCCCCCGCCATGCATAGAAGTAGACTGTGGCTATACCCAGATCGCTTTATTTTAATTCTAAAGACGCAAAAGTTCCTCGAGCGGGAGGGGGAATCCCCTTCCCCTATAAGCTCTATCTCACTAGACTTTATACATACACACTGTTGATGGTGCACATTCGGAATAAGAGCTAAATTCCGTGATTTTAACACTTCGATGAAAGATTACTGCACCAAAAATTTTGCACCAGATCGCTGAATTTCAGGTCTGAAAACGCAAAATCACCTTCGTGTGGCAGGGAATATGCCCCTATCTACACCCTCGTGTGCATGCTTTTTCTGTTTGATTGCTGAACAGACAGCGTTCATGATATTCAGTGCAAGAATTAATACAAGAAGACTAGTGTATTTAAATTATACCATTTTATAGTCAAATTGTTCAATAATAATCTACACTAAAATATACTGCAACCTTAAACAAGTGGGACTGTTTCAAATCGTTAAAACGCGCAAAAACATGCATCAAATTGCACCATTTGCAACATGAAAATGCAAAAAGTTCTCACCGTGGGAGGGGGGACACCCTCCTCCAACACCCTCCCTCCCCCCTCGCTCGCTCCACTCGCTCGGGTTCAGTCGCGTTCATGATATTCAGTGAAAAGAATTAATACAAGAAGTGTGTTTAAGTTATACAATTTAATAGGCAAATTGTTCAATAATAATCTACACTAAAATATACTGCTACCTTAAACAAGTGGGACTGTTTCACGTCGATAAAACGCGCAAAAACATGCATCAAATTGCACCATTCCAAAATCAAAATGCAAAAAGTTCTTACCGTGGGAGGGGGGAAACCCCCCTCCCACACCCTCCCCTCCCCCTCGCTCGCTCCGCTCGCTAGGGTTCAGTTGAGTGGTCGCGTTCATGATATTCAGTGAAAAGAATTAATACAAGAAGTGTATTTAAATTATACCATTTTATAGGCAAATTGTTCAATAATAATCTACACTAAAATTTACTGCTATACACCTTAAACAAGTGGGACTGTTTCACGTCGATAAAACGCGCAAAAACATGCATCAAATTGCACCATTTGCAACATCAAAATGCAAAAAGTTCTTACCGTGGGAGGGGGGACACCCCCCTCCCACACCCTCCCCTACCCCCTCGCTCGCTCCGCTCGCTCGGGTTCAGTCGCGTTCATGACATTCAGTGAAAAGAATTAATACAAGAAGTGTGTTTAAATTATACAATTTAATAGGCAAATTGTTCAATAATAATCTACACTAAAATATACTGCTACCTTAAAGTGGGACTGTTTCACGTCGATAAAACGCGCAAAAACATGCATCAAATTGCACCATTCCAAAATCAAAATGCAAAAAGTTCTTACCGTGGGAGGGGGGAAACCCCCCTCCCACACCCTCCCCTCCCCCTCGCTCGCTCCGCTCGCTAGGGTTCAGTCGCGTTCATGATATTCAATGAAAAGAATTAATACAAGAAGTGTATTTAAATTATACCATTTTATAGGCAAATTGTTCAATAATAATCTACACTAAAATTTACTGCTATATACACCTTAAACAAGTGGGACTGTTTCACGTCGATAAAACGCGCAAAAACATGCATCAAATTGCACCATTTGCAACATCAAAATGCAAAAAGTTCTTACCGTGGGAGGGGGGACACCCCCCTCCCACACCCTCCCCTACCCCCTCGCTCGCTCCGCTCGCTCGGGTTCAGTCGCGTTCATGATATTCAGTGAAAAGAATTAATACAAGAAGTGTATCTAAATTAAACCCTTTTATAGGCAAATGGTTCAAAAATAATCTACATTGCAAAATAAACTGCTACCATAAGCAAGTGGGACTGTTTCACGTCGATAAAACGCGCAAAAACATGCATCAAACTGCACCATTTACAACATCAAAATGCAAAAAGTTCTTACCGTGGGAGGGGGGACACCCCCCTCCCACACCCTCCCCCCCCCCCCCCCCCCCTCGCTCGCTCCGCTCGCTCGGGCTCGGTCGCTTCGCTCCCTCGCAGACTTACCGCCCCCCCCTAAAATGAAATCCTGGCTACGCCGTTGTTACCGCGCTCACACTTCAAGATCTCTATCTATTTCTATTTAGTGCCACTTACGCACTTCCGGGTTAAAAAAAAAAGCGTGGGGGGCCCAAAGTAATGACACCTTATGTATTCCTTTGTATGGTGCACAAAAAGTGTGGGGGCCCGAGCCCCCACGGCCCCCACGGTTCCGCCGGCCATGTGTAGAGCAATTAAGTAGAGTAAGAGATCTAGATGGGTTCGGAAATTATTCTTTGGTGATGCTGTGGCCGCATATTGTTATACCCATACAACATCGATCCACGCTGATTAAATCAAAAAAAAAATGGTTTTATTCTGTGAATAAAATCCATATTATTTATTCTTTTTCTTCGTTGCCACTAGGCCGTCTATTATCATCAAACCCAAAGCCTCAGGAAAGACCATATGGGTTGGCAAAACGGCCATGGCACTTGGGCAGTTTTGCCAAAGACAGTTCAGCCTGAAAAAAAGGATCACATTTGTTGTTGTTTGTTTGTTTAAGTTGTTGTTGTTGTTGTTTTGTTCTTTGTGATCTTGTAAGTTTTGATAGACTAACACAGTGGCAAACAGATCTTCGGCAGGGCCGCCAGCCCAGTTTGAGCAGCCTGACAACACACAAGCATATAGCCATGAACTCCATAAAACCATGTGTGCCAACATCCTTCTGCTTTTCTTGTGTGTGCATAATTGTCTAAAGTAGGCCCTATGCATTAGGTACCTAATTGATCAAACTCAGGCTATGTAGGCCCTGTATACAGCCGGCGCCACGTGTTTAAAAGTGTGTTGGGGGGGGGGGGGGGGGGGCCGGGGCGGGCAGTTTATATTTCTGGTGCTACTTCCGGGCTTCATCAGGTAACAATTAAAAAAAAAAAAAAGGTCTTTGAACTTAGCGCAACTTCTGCTGCCACTTCCGGGTTTCAGTGGGTTTTTTTTTTTTCTGGTGCCACTTCCGGGGTGAATCTTGATCTGCACACACATATGGCACACATAATACATGTGTGTGTGTGCGTGTGTGTGTGTGTGTGTGCGCGTGCGTATAACAATGTGTGTTCAGTATCTCTTAGGCCAAGTAAAAAAAGAAAGTAGTTTCTCGTCCGGGTTTTTTGAGCAAGGCGATGAGGGAGGTCCTTACTATTTGATATCTTACTATTTTTTCGAGGATTGTCAAAATGAAAGTAATATGTGTTTCTCGTCCGGTAATTCTGAGAAAAGTAACGAGAGAGGGCTTTACTATTTTCTATATCCAATTTATGAAATGAAATATCACTGTGTTAAGTGGTAGCTGTGTTATGAGAGACCAGGTCCCAAGTGTATGTCTTGCCTGCACTCTGTGCATTTTCAAACAAATAAAATTAATATAGCATACTTGAAATGAAACTTCATGCATGCAGAAATACATTTTGCTTTTTCTTTCCATTACAGATGTCAAGGGAAAATGACCATCTTAATACTGGTATTTCGTGTTGTAATGGCATTTCTGATACCAGTGTACTTGCAATTCTGATGTATTGTGCTATAAATTGAAACAGGTATAAAACATGTCTTTCAACAAATGTACGACTGAAATCAATTCCATGATATTCAAAACACTGCTTTATTTATTATTGTGTTTGTGACATTTTGTGTCCACACAGCTGGTATACAGTGTATGTATAATTATGCATTTCTTCACAGGTATACAATTGTAGCACATTCAACTGGAAACTGGCTTGTACAATTGCAGATGGATGTCAAAATGATACGATTTATGGCTTTATAGCATTAAACAAAGATGTTTCTTCATGTTCTAAAAAGACATTTGATAATCACTCGTCATTTGGATGATGATTGTACAGGTGGAAACTCGATATAACGAGATGGTCGGGACCGGGTCGTTTTCCTCGTTATAGCCGATATCTCGTTATATCAGTAGGCATAAAAGAAGGCATAACATAAAGACATTAATTTGCACACGTGGGACTACCCATCATCTTTCAATCAATACCAGGTACTGATAACTGTGTCTTGGTAATGTGTGTGAGGTAATTACTCACCTTTATGGGTAAGAAGATGTTTTTTTCGCCAATGAAATCCGATATCAAGAATGTTTTTCTTATTAATTGTAGAATATATGTTTGAATTTGTAAATCTACATAGCTTGCGATTGTGTCAAGATCGTCTGTGGATTGGTATGTGGTTATGGTATGGGTGTTGTGTGTGGAAAGCTTGAATATGGTCTGCACAATGCTGTGTGTGTGTGTGACACATTCTGTATGTACATTATAACTGCATGTGTGTGTGTAGATGGGGAAGTCCCTACGTAGAAAGCCAATCACAGCATCAGATTGCCTCACACTTGCTAAATGTCATGATGATGTCATGTATACGGCCGTCCCGCCACATTTTCTGCATGTATCAGTGCGCACACACACACACATACATACGCGTACAACATGCGGGGCTAGCTGTAGAGTGAACTGTCATGAAGAAAATGTGTGTGTACAAGACAGTTTTTGGCGCATCGAGCTTTACAATCTCGGACCGTGATAGCACAGGCGAAGTTAAGCTTTACCCGAAGACATTTTGCTTTACCTCGCTATATCAGGTTTGTATTGGCTATGTTTTTCTTTGTTTGGAAATCACAAAATTTATCTCGTTATAGCAGTTATTTCGTTATTGCCGATCTCGCTATAAGAGTAGCATTTCACATGGACTTGTGTGGAAGGAAATTTGGGACCGGAAAATTTCCTCGTAATAACCGATATCTCGTTATAGCAGTGTTCGTTTTATATACCGAGCTTCCCCTGCCCTGTATACCACACTACAGATGTTACGATTCACGGCCGTGTCCGTGAATTTACGTCGTAAAGAAAAGTATCCCGCAGAAATACGATACAAACGAGAATCCGTGGAAAAGTTATTTATTTTGTAGATACACCCATTTTACAATTCCACATTTGCTGGAAAAGCGCACTCATTTTCTCTTCAAAATACATCGCCGTCACTGGAGATGCAACGTTACAGAGCAGAGTGTACGGGCCTCTACACATTCGAATGTGTTCATGCGTGCGATGGGGACCCGATTTGGACAGCTACAGACACGGCCGAAAAAATAGTAAATATAAAAAAAAAGTCGATGCCGCAACTGAAAATCGATGCGGGCGGGGAGCGGGCTGGGACGAGAATTATGAATTTCTTGGTATTTTCAGCGCCATTTTGAAAATAGTAAATAGTAAAAAAATCGATGCGGCGGCCAAAATCGATGCGCGCGAGGACGAGAAACTGGTTTCTTTTTTTACTTGGCCTTATAGCTTGATATCTTCAGGGATTGGCATTGATTTGATTTTGAACTCCATCCGTTATAGCCTACAGCATGCGAAGGGAACATTATATTGCCAATGTAGGCATTTGTCAAGTGATAAAGGCTCAAAGTGAACATGTCAGTAGTCTGATGGACATTTGAAAAAGGAGAAAATAGGAAAAAAATAATTCATTGAGATTCCCATTGTAGATTTCTGGGTTCTTGCCGTCTTTGTAAACATCGTGGTACAAATTCAAATTCAGATTGATGAGGAAGACCAGTTTAGTTCGAGGTCGATCAGAATGAACAGAAGACCTTTTGGCCCTATGAGTCCGGAGCACTGTCCACATCTTCTTGAGACTATACTAAGTCGTTCAGGCAGAGTTGGTCCAGCCCTTAGATGTAATTCGGCCCCTACTGAGAGCGTAGTATACTCCTAGATTGAAGTTAGGCCCTATATATCTTGGAGATAAGGTTTTGTTTTGTTTTGTTTTTGTAATCCTGTTCAACACGCTGAACAGAAATGAGAGCATTAATTTTTCATCAGCAAGTTGGAGAGATATCATGTTTATTCGACGGGCCTAGTAAATATTGCTAACACAAGGAGATGGTTATAATGACTTTGTAGAACTCAAAGCATTTTGTGAGTACAGTCTCTAGATTCATACAGTACATTATAATTATTGTTATTTATATAACTGGTATGGGCTAACAAGCTGACAAGACGTGATGATGGATATTAGTCACTTTTGTTATAGCGCCAGCATGCGTCGCCTGTTTCCACTCGAGCGAGAACGCACACACACACACACACACACACACACACACACACACACACACACGCACGTACTACTGTAGTATACACACACTGTAATATACTTTTACGGAGGGGCAGATAATCAAGTGGGTTCTTTTTATCTTCACAGCCAATAAGAATGGAAAATTGATTACAGAATTGAAATTCACTATCATCATTTTGTATCATTGGTAATATAGGACTGGTTATAGATACACTTTGTAGAGTGAAGTAATAGCGGTAGAAGCAGCAGGAGCAGCAGCAGCAAACATATAGTAGCATATAACAGTATAGTAGCAGATGTAATGGTAAAAGAGTGGGAGTAGGCCACGAGGTCAGTGGATTAGGCCCACAGTAACGGTATAGTATATCATCATAGATAATAGAGGGAGTATTGGAATTTTGGGCACCGTGACATCTCACCTTAAAACAAATGAGATCAACAAGGAAGGTCGAGTATGCTTCAAATGTTAAAGGACAAGATCACCTTCATGAACATGTGGGCTGATGATGAATGCAGCAATATTAGTAGAACACATCAGTGAGAGTTTGAGGAAAATCGGACAATCTGTTCAAACGTTATGCATTTTTAAAGTTTCTGCCCACTCAAGGCAGGATGAGAAGTGTACTACAGGGGCCGCGAAACGTTTTTTCAGTGTGTGTGTGTGTGGGGGGGGGGGGGGGCCCTGTGGGACCGGGGGTGTCAAGGTCAAGCCATAGTCTACTTGTAGGGCCTATGGGGGGGGGGGGGGGCAGGGAGAAAGCATGGGAGAGTGATATCCCCACCCTTCCCGTACGAGGGAGCTTTTGCCTTTTGAATGTTGAAATTGAGATATCTCTTATACGCATATTGATGGAATATATGGGAAATTATCAACAAAAAAAAATGATTGGGGGAACTGAGAGAGGAAAGAGTTGATTGAAAGGGGATATTCCCTTGTGTGTATACATGAGGGAACTATTGATTTTTCGGAATGTGAGTGATAAGTCTTGTGCCCTCAGAATTTAAATATTCAGAATCTTAAGGGGGCGACTGTCCCCACCGCCCCCCCCCCTTTTTTTTTTTTTTTTTTTTTTTTTTTTTTTTGCTACGCCGGTGCTTAGACGTGAACTTTATGTAAGAGCGGAATCTTTGGAAATTCAAATTCGTGGATGTTATGATTTTTTCCCGATTTTTTCCTTTTTTCTTTCTTTCTTCTCTTCCCACGAACCAAAAGTGTGGGGGCTGCAGCCCCCCCCCCCCAGCCCCCCCCCCCCCCCCGGTTCCGCGGCCCCTGTACTATAGCTTGTGATGTCACAATATTATTACAACGATATAAAGAAAGAATAAAGAAAATTCAACATATTTTCACTTTTCTATAAAAGAACACTTAACTTTTCTCTTTCAGGGGGAATAATATTACCCTTAACATATGTCAGTAACAAGTTGAAGAAATTCGTACTTTATTCAAAAAGTGAAGTTTTGTGAAATTCTCTTTTAATTTTCTTTACGTCGTTGCACGCAAATGACATCATACACTGTAGTAGTCTTCTCATCCAGCAGTGACTGTGCAGATACTTTAAAAATTCATAACTTTTGAAGGAATTGTCTGATTTTCCCCAAACTTTCACTGCTGCGTTCTGATAATATTGTTGCATTCAATCAATCCACATGTATATGAAGGTAAGCAAGCCACATAATTGCACTACATTATCTTATCTCCTTCATCCTTACCATCAGTTGTCAGTTATGTATTGATATTGCATTAACTCCTCTGAGACTTAAATAGTAACATTAACTTTGTCTTTTATATTTATTATTTTCCCTTCAATTATAGTTATGTGGTCTAAGCAGGTATCGGTGCTCCATAATTTCCATTTCTATGTGTTACCTGATCTTATTTTGTTTATAGGTACGACTGAATAAGTTTGCTTCAGACCCACAATCACCTCAAATTTTCTTTGTTTTCTTTCTTTTTTTCTCAGTACGATAGGATTTACAAGAACTATATTCTTAAAAACAGAACTAATGATGAAGTAAGGTATTTCTCCTAGGGGACCCATAAAACAATGATAAAACAATTCTGGTAGCATCGATATCTTGTTCAACTATATAGACATTCTGAAAACTTTTTTTAGATGCGATGTAAAAAGTTGCAATGCCTCAATACTACAGCAATTTATTGAATTTTTATCTGATCTGTTGTAATTTAGAGCAGACTGTCTAGTCAGATTGGGCATTCTACGGACACACGTTTAAATCTCACCAGAAATACTCCGCTCGAAGATAAAATTATATACCATTATATGGATTCTTTGTGACGCAGACAATGCTAATGAGGGAAGCATGCAGGATGGCAAATTCATTCTTTCAACAATCGTGCGTTGCCGTGACAATTAACAATCAAGACATCGAATCACTCACACAGTCGTCTGTGAGCGAGGCCTTGTTACATATTGACAAAGAAGTCATAAAACGGCCGCAGACGACGCGCATTTCAGCTAACGGCATCGTAAAAAAACAACAGGACGGTGTACATCGCCATAATATAGTATCACTTAAAACAATCACCTTGAAGTCTCCGTATATTGTTCGTGTTGTACGTGGCCTCATACTCAACACGTAGGCGGTGTTATCACTGTGATTTCAACGAGCAATTTATTGTCTGATAAAGGTCTTCAAAAACCTTTGAATGCATGCGATAATTGATAGGCCCTAATTTTAGTGATTTCCGTGGATCGGCTGAGAAAAGATATGGAAAACGAAAGAACAGAAAATGAATTGGGCATAAATTTCTTTTTTAAAATCATTCTTTGTAATGTGTGTATGTAGGCCTGCTATATGTATGGATAATGTGTGTACATAATGTATTTATGTATATGAATGTGCATGTATGTATAAATGTACGTATGTTTGTATGTATTTATACATGCAGGTATGTCATATCAAATGCATGTGCATACTCGGTTATATTATTATGAACGCATATATTCTTGACAATATTAACAAGAGGCCTCAATGCAACAACCATTATTCTGTATCACACCAATGCTCGCTTACAGGATCTTATCAAAATTAATGAGTAACTATGTGACTATGAATGATTATAATTATGCACATGCCAGAGTATACCAATTCATATGGAAATTGATTGGAAATCAATGACGTATGTACTATATAAAAAAAGGGAGTTACAGTTGCCTTCAGCCTTTATATTGTCCCACTATGACATTATCTGTGCACACAAGCTAAATAGTATGATTTACGCTGATGATACACAAGTATATATTCTGGTAAAGAGAGGTAATCAGTCTGAAGCAATTTTGCAACTCCAAGCCTGTATGGTCGACATAAAATATTGGTCGGTTCACAATGGTCTCAAACTCAATAAAGATAAGACTGAAATTTTGAATTTTACAAGCAAATTCAGGCAATACGGTAGGATTGAAAATATTTTATTTGATAGCAATTGTATACAGAACCTTGGTGTAAGACTGGATAAACATATGACATTGTCAGCCCATGTGAATCAAATTTGTAAAACAGCCTCGTTTGCTTTGCGCAAGATTGGAACAATCCGTCCTTTCCTTTCCAAAAAGTCGACAGAGAAACTTGTTCACGCTCACATAATGTCTCGTCTTGATTTCTGCAACGGCATTTTGTATGGTTTACCGAACAAAGAAATCCAAAAGTTGCAGAGAATACAAAACTCTGTTGCTAGGTTGGTTACACGTACTCGACTTAATGAACATATAAGTCCAATTTTAAGACAACTGCATTGGCTGCCAGTAAAGCAACGGATTGATTTTAAGATCTTAATCATGGTATTTATGTGTTTGCAAGAACTAGGTCCTACTTACCTCTAACAGCTTATAACAAAATATCGTCCAGCAAGGAATCTTCGCTCTCAGTCCAAACTTCTGTTGTACACCCCCACAATATCAACGCAATTTTATGGTGCAAGATCTTTTCAACTGGCAGCAGCAGAGTTATGGAACAAATTACCCACGTATCTTAAGCAAACTAATACAGTACATGATTTTAAATGTTTGTTGAAGACATATCTCTTTAACATGTCCGTGGACCAGGTTTAAACCTAAGCAATGTTTATTACAGTTCTGTCATTTTTCATTTTGTTTTGCCTCCTCTCTCTCTCACACATGCCTATTTTCCTTATTTCTATTTATTACTTCCTTTTCCTTAATTTAATGCGCATAGAGACATTAATCTATTTTGTGATATGCGCCATATAAATATGGTTTATTATTATTACAAAGAGCCGAGCATGACCAATATAATCTAGCTCCTCGACTTGTATAATCTCTAGAGAGACAAGGTGTGTAGGCGCCTATATACATCTTCACCCAAAAAGCAAAATTCAGCTTACAGATACAACGTTTTGAAGCTTGCCAACGCTCGAATCCATTCATTACTTTTCAACTTTATCAGGATTGTAATCAGGGCAGCGAGACAGTGCAATTCTATACTTATTTGACAGAATTGCAAGATTCAGTTATTATAAACGAGAGTCTTGCAAAATAATTATTCATAGACTCCATTTCCATGTAAATTATAGCGGATTATATAGGGGAGCCAAGGAATCTCGATCGTATGAAAGTTTACACTCTGATAGTCAAGAGGTGAGAATCTTGATCTCATTATTATCATCATTATCATCATTATTGATCTCTCTCCCTGTATAAAGCAAGGATGGCGTTTAAAGGCATTATTTACCATTTGCAGATGAAACAAAAGCCCAGCTTTTGTGCTTCAAAATAGTTCTAAAATATGAGTTAGGGATTGAAACGAGCAATGTAAAAATTTGAATCAGTATAATCAATGAATATTGTTACATATCATACAAAATGTGAACAATAGTTATAATAAAAATGTTTTTAGACTAAACGGTCTTTCAGTTAGATGGTTTATTGAGAATGGTTGTGATATCTCCTTATATCTAAGGCTTTATTGCAAAATTTCTATATGGTAGAATGTTTTGTGATACAACTGACCAACACATATGCATCAAAATGTGATATCTCGAACATTTTTCAAATCACTGCTCCCAAAATGGTAAATTATCTGCTTTTAATATTTTGCATGCTATATTGTTTTTTGTGTTACTGTTCAAAGTTCATTTTAATAATTATCACTAGATGTTAGTGTTGATTAACATTAGTATTGATTATTTTTCTATAAAAATCAAAGGAATTATATTATTGACGCTTATAATATATTTCGAATGCTGATTGACTAATTGAATGATTTTTTACTGTTTACTTGGCCTCTGTTATCCAATCTGATATTTTCACATCTTTTGAGTCAACGTACGTTTCAACCAACATTAATTTTTTTTGATGCCTCACTTACCCGATATCCATTATTTTTTTTATTTGTTGTCTTTGTGAATGTATTTTGTATGTATGTACGCTGTATGTTTTTTTTATTTTTAGTTGCTTTTATGTTGTATATTATATCATTATTTATGTTTATTATACAGTTGCAATAGGGTGCACCTTACCCGACAAGCGTTTGCTTCTTATCGGTGTCACCCAAATGAATCCTTGTAATATTTACCTTGTTTTATATCCGAAATAAATGTGAATTGAATTGAATTGAATTGAATTGGAATTGTACCTTTAATTTTACTTCCATGCACTGCAGCGGGAATGATATGGGCCTATACTGACGACGTAATTATATTGACATCTATCATAAATGATTCGGTGCATAAAGTTACATGGAAAAACTGGTTCGTAGGTGTTTGGCTCTCTGATGGGATTTCCTATTGATTAGAGTGGCTTTGTCAAAAGACCTCTGGAATAACTCGATAAATTCAACCCCAATTAACGAGGCAATTATTCAATGTCTTCTTTATGAATATGAGGGAAGGGAGAAAATGGGGAAGGAAAGGTGGAAATACGGGGAAGAGAAATTGAAGAAGAGATTTATTCCGCTTACTCAGACCTTGATTTTCTATAGAGTAATGAAAAGGAAGTATAGAAAGTAGAATAATTGGCATACTCTATGGACATCCTGAAAATCCTTAAAATTTTTTAGATGAGATAATGAGAAACCTGTTATGAAACATGACAGAGCAAGTAATTCCAAAAGGAATTCAACGTTTATTTGATCTCACAAAAAGTAAAAAGCTCAATCCTCATCTCCACCAATACTATACCATCCCTTTAACAGCTAAATACTATAATATTATTAAATTGTATCTGGCAGATAAAGGCACGTAAAATATGAAGGAAACTGGAAAAATGCTGTTGATGTTCCAAATTAATTGAAAATGATAATGCAGAGAATAAACAGATAACATTGATGACGCCTTCTATATTATACTTGCAGGATGTTGTCAATTAGTACACGGGCACAAACATTTTTTTTTTCAAGATCCATCTCCAAATCACCTGTATATGCAAACACCCCTTGTCGAAACTCGAGAGCTATGTACTAATGCAACTGCTTCAAGGTTGTAGAATGACCACCCAACTATATTATATACTTAGTAGATGAAAAACAGCCTATCCTTCTCATGTCAAAAAACGTCCACTATACATTCTATTTGAAAGTGGCCTTTGGTAGCAAAGTACTTTTCTTAAAATCTTACTTTGTCGGCCTCAGAAAGAAGATTGTTGTTGTTGTTGTTGTTGTTTTGAGGTTTGTATTTTTTTTCTTCATTGTTATTTTTGTTGTTTTTCTGTTGCCTCTATGCGTACGTGATCAGTTGGTCAATTAATCATTTTATATTTGTATAAATATCGCATTGTCTAATCCCTTCACCAATAGGCTTACCTTATTCGTTCACGATTTTTGTCATTGAAAATGCAGAGCTTAAAAGAATTCCCATTTCATTTTAACTTTTATTTCTTCGCGTGAATTCGACTAACGTCTGAAAGAACGCGGTCATTTGATACAATATAGATACCCTTTATAGGCAGCGAAAACTTCGAGTATTGCTGCGAAATTTTAATTTGTTATTAAATTCCTTACAACACCTAAGGACGTCTACATGGTGTCAAAGACAAATTTACCATCAGGAGTGTCCAATATTTCCAAGTATTAAGACACTTCGATCTTAAAATTATGTGCCATATTGTAATATCAAACTCATTACGTAACTTCATAATAATATAAGCAATGCTAATTCAAATTGTCTTTCACCGTGTCCTCCATCAAAAAAAAAAAAAAAAAAAAAATCTTGCACCTGGTCAATTTAAAAGCCGATTTTCTATTGAATAAAAAGTTCCTCTGCATGTGGCCGGCTTTCTGACCATTTCTCTTGATGTTTTGGACAAGGGGTGAGACACCCAATTAATTCTTAGTTGGAAAGACTGCATGGAATATGTAAAATCTGGTTACTAGTATTCAAAATATGAACCCCTTATCAGAATCGGATGACTTTACAATCCAGCTCCAGTAGAAAAGGTATCACATGCGTATGTATATGTACCCATATCTATATGTCTACAGATCTTGTCTATTTATATCTAAGTTATGTAAGAGTTGATTTTTTTTTCAATGAAATTATACTGTGAATTGATATTTTGGAAGGCAATCGAATGAATTTGATCTTTGATTGACCTTTACTCGTTATCCATTTATTGATGGACAGACACTCATCAATTTAATTTCATTTCAATTGGGGAGCTTCTCTCCAAGCTTTGGGCTGACGATATGAAATAGTTTGTCATCAAATTGATATCCATTTTGATGCCTCTGCTGCGAAGTGTACACATCGCCGGAGGCATTGTTTTTAGGTTGTCCGTCCTTCTTATATGCTGTCTTTCCGTCCGTAATTAAATTTGGGACAGGGTAACTTAAAAACCGTTTGAAGTATCCTGATGAAAATTAGCACATTGTGGACCGAAGATGTGCCTATCAATTTTCGGAGGCACATGCTCAAGGTCAAAGGTCAAGGTCAAATTCTTCAAATTTTACTATTTACCCCATATCTATACATTGCCTGAAGGTATTTCTTGAAACTTAGCGTATACATGTATTACAAGTCATGTATTAAAAGTCAAAGGTCAAAAGTCAAGTGAAAATATTAAAATTTTACCTTTTCTCCTCCATGATTACCTCGGAAATGGCTCATGAAACTTAGTACATAATCATGTATGTACTGCCTGACAATAATTCTCTTGGTAATTTGGGGGTCATAGGTCAATGGTCAGATCAAGATGCTAAAATTCTACTATTTAATGCTAAAATTACATTTTTTTCCTCCATACCTTTGAGATTACCTAATGCATAAACTTGATTAAAGTTAAAAACTATAATATGTATACTACTATACATGTATTTCTGCACAATGATTCTGTAGGGAAAGATTTTGGTCATGCATAAGGTCAGAGGTTAAGTGAAGGTGTTCATTATGCATGTAACAATTTCCCCCTATATATTTTGAAAATAGTGAGTTCAAATTAAGCATTTTCATAAAAATGGATGTTACCTATGAGTGATTTGGTCTTGAAGCATTGTCTGCCATGGGCTCACAGGTCACGTGAAAATGCTCAAATTGCCAAATTCTTTAGCCATCCATCCAAATGAAACCGATGGCACTTCAATGTTTTGCCAATCATGTGAAACTGTCGTCTCATCCATTGTCAGGACGTACTCTAGATCTAGACAGGATTGGGAGAACCATGATGATATGGCGGAGGCTGCCGCCATAACGACATTTCTTTTTCTTTTTCTTTTTCCTCGAATGATCAATCCAATTCAAGCAAATTCTATAGAGGAATCGATAACATGGACAAAGTTTGATAGAGGCAGCGAAATGAAGGCGTTACTTAGATTAAAACTCTTTATCCCCTCTTTTATTTATCCCTGATAATGACCACACTAGTGCTGCAATAGCTAATAAAAGAAGAGGGTTTTTTTCCTTTTACCTTATAATATGGATATCAGAAATAAAAGATAAAATCATAGCAAAAAGTTTTGTTTTGCTATTTTTCTTTTAATCCGTGCAGTCAGGGTGTGGCATAGATAATAAGTTGTTTAACGTACCCTTTGTTGTTGGGCACACACGCACAGAGCTATACTAGATGTATATAGCTACTGTAGACCTACACGCGCTGCATGGCCAGCGCCACATTCAAGCAAGCAAAGTGGGCTGTTCATTTTCAGCATTCTCAACAATTCATGTGAGGCTGAAGTAAACGCCCATGTTCTCTTTGTAGAGCATGGTGTAGAAAAAGAAAAAGTCTATCGAGAAACAGTGGAGAGATGGAGTTTACATTTTTTTTTCAATTTTAAACCCCGCGTGCTCTATATATTCAAGATTCAAGATTCAAGATTCAATCATTTATTGTCTGATTTAAAAAAATACAGAAAATCTTCCTCCACTGGCAAGATAACAGAGCATAACACAAGAATAACAAACAGATCACATATAAATGCACAGGCACATATAAATACATGATAATCAATTAACAATTCGACACATCACCAAACAGTACATTGTAACTAATTAGACTGAAATACTAGTGAAATGAAAAGGTAAGTTTGAGACTATAACAATAAGATATTAAAATATACTATTGATGCATTGAATCTTTCCAACATGCTGACGTCTGGCTATGACAAATATATATCAAAAATGCAAAGTCATAAATACAAAATTGCACAGGCCCTAATATGTTGTTGGGAGTGAAACATGTGTAATGTACATAGTGTACATTATACAGAACCCAGGGATCGCGTGTCACATGTGTGTCCAAGAAGAGTAGGGATAAGAAGAAAAGAATAGAAGTGGAAAGGATGGAAAGAGTTCCAGAGAACAGCTGCCTCTATGGGCACACATTGTAATACAGTGTTGTTACGCAAGTATGCATGCACACGTATGCGAAAACATTCCGTGGTCATTCCAATAAAATAGCATAGCAGAGTGCACCAATGAATGCTGCATAATGCAAAAGTAAATCACAGTCCATGTGTGCCCAGGAAGCAAAATAGAAAAGATAGAGGGAAGGGAGCAGAAGATAGACGGGAGGGGGAGGGATTTCCAGGAAAAGCTGCCTATGTGGGCACACATACAATGTGATATGCCTTACATAAATACATATATCAAGATTCAAATTAGTCAATTCACAAAGGGCTGTAAATAACTTGCGTAATGAGACATCTCTATAAAAACACATAGAATTGCACACTTATACATGGTGAGCTGTGTTGAAAACCTGTCAATACAACAGTGTTATCCTATAATAATAATAATATTGCATTAGTTGCACTCAATAAGTGCCCAGAAAAAGCATAAACCATGAAGAAAATAGCACAGGATCCGAGGGAAAGAAGAGAAATGGGGAAAGGGAAGAAAGGAGTAGTCCTCTCAAGAGAGATGTTTATCAAAACTCACAAAGAATGCAGCATACCATGTACATGCAGTTGGAATGCATGAATGAATAACATTCTAATGTCGTTCACGAAACAGCCTTATAATTCAACGATGAAAAACAGTAATAAGGCACAATCGCCATATACATGTATCACACTGCATGTGCGCCCACAAGTAGGAACCAAGAGAGGAAAGAAAGAGAGAGAGAGAGAGAGGAAAACAGAAGATAGAAGAAAAGGGTTGAGAGCTTCCGTAGAACTACACGTGCGGGCACACATGCAACATAATTATCATAAAAGGCATTTGTACAATATAGATACCGTATTATAACAAACTTTCCAGATTAAATCCAAATCTATCAAAACAAATAGGCTATTGGAATTACACACATACACCTTTATTACAGTCAGTAATTGACACTTTTGATGGAATGCCTCCTGCTCTGTTCCAGAGAACAGAATTTGTAGAGTAGAGTAAGAGGAATCAGGAAAAAAAGTACTGATAGAGAGAATAATTAGCAGGAACTAGGGAGTGTCGGGTAGATTTAGATTATGCAATATCTCTTCGATGACTGATGAATGTTTCTGCTTCTCCATCATTCTCCCGTGTGTACACATACACACACTCTTTCTTCAGCTTTATCTATCTATATCTTATCTATCTATCTATCTATCTATCTGTCTATCTATCTGTCTGTCTATTTATTTAGCTGTCGGTCTGTATATCTATATATACATTTCCATATAGCATCTTTCTTATTTCTTTTCCTCATTCACCCTCTCTTGTTTTTGTTTTCTCTCTCCCCCCCCCCCCCCCCCATCTCTCTCCCTCTCTCGGACATCAAACATACTTGTACTAATGGCTATACCAATGTCCAATCCCGCCAGCGTATAATTATACAAAAACTGTCTTATACGGGCTGTATTGTTTGGGAACTTTGAATCAGCATCGTGAAATGAAACTTGCGTAATAGGATGGTCATTGACAAACCCTCTCAGCCTAATCTATTTTTCATTACTCATTCTTCGGGCTTCTATTCTTGTGATTGTGTTCATGTAAGTAACCTTTTCTCTACAGCTATAGAATCGTCTATTGAATGAATTAAAATTGGAAATGGTCTACTACGCTATACACAATGCGGAGGAGATAGAGTGTAATACATAAATGAACCCTGCCGAAGTTTGAGCTCGTAAGCACTAGACTCTTTAGCTGGCTTTGAGAATTACTCGATACTATTTCGGATATAGCGAAAGCAAAAATACGTCATTTTAAGATGAACAGCAAGAAAATTCATCGAAATTTTGTGGTAAAAAGCAAATGAGTTGACAATGATGCTCCCGTGTTCCTGAAATTAGAATTGTTTATCGCGTTTACCTTAGCACTCATGTGCAATCGATCAGATGAGATATTAGGAATTAATGATCATAAAACATATAATAGGCCATCAGAGCAGTACAGTGACAGGACCCCGCGGCTGAGAGCCCCATTATAACTTTACCGAAACTACTAAAAAAAAAACAAAACAGTCAAATAAATGTCATGTTTCTCCTGTGTAACATGAACGTATGTGAATTAAAACAAAAAATAAACAACATATAAAAAAATAGTATGAAAAAAAAAATAAGATGCAAGCCGTTTTAAAAGCGAAAGCACAAATTCTTTTCATAAGATGGAAAGTTATCGTAATCTTTATTCCCATCTACCCGTGTTTGTTTGTTTATTTGTTTGTATTGTTTACCTAAGATGTTGCGTCAAATCATAGACCACTGGAAAAACAAGACGTCGTAACGATGCCAAATAACAAAAACAAAATAAAACAAACAAACGAACCAAAAATCAAAAGGAAAAAGAAAAACAACGCTTTTTATCGTTACTGTCGACCTACAATAAGCTTATTACAACTGTCAGTACATGCATTTATAAAGTTGTCTACCACTGTTTTTCCGTTGAATCATTTTTTTTTTTTGTCCTCATCGCAAGTTCAGTGCAGCTCAAGTTATTTCCAGAATAAGTGTTTGCAATGCAGTCCTTACACTATAAACTGGCGTTAGATGCAGACACATAAAGTTGTGCTTATGATGCATCTTTCAATAATGTATATAACGTCGCGTACTTTATACTCCAATAAAGCACACATGCATGCTAATTCAAACAAGTGTGTCATTATTAACACTGATGGGTCTAGGGCGTGATCTATCTATTATGACTGACTGTCAGGAGAACGGATTCTGTCAAACGCATGAATGAATCGATGGCATTTCCACGGTAACTCACGTTACATTTTGAACTCAAAATTAGGTCGTTGAGATCAATATCCTTAAAACTTACTTAGTGATATGAGTTACTATATGTGAATGAGTATCATGCACCCCCATCCCACCTCACAGCAACATTACATCCACAGACTCTTATGAGAACTATGAGAAAAAACACTACAAATGTCGGTAACTCACGTTACATAATTTGGACATGCAAAAATTTGGCGTGTCTTATATTCAAAAGTTTCCTCAAACAAGAAACAGAGAGACTTTAAAGTCTATTGTGTCAAAGTCATGGACTAACAACATACATCACCGAGTATGGTAAAAATTCAAATTGTCTTACATTCTCCAGGTATCGTCATGTGAAGCGGTAACTCACGTTACGGTAACTCACGTTACAGTTTGTCCACATGATCACAAGATGATTTTTTGTCTTAATAATCCAAAGAAAACTTACCAAGACAACTTTTTTTCACAAACAAACTCCATGAATAAAGAATCTAAATTGATTTGAACATTGATCTGACAGTAATTAATCCCATTTTATCCATGAGATTACCAAAAGGCAGGAAACTTTACATTTAGAATACCAACTTGAAGATAAATTTCATTTTTAATTGAGTCGTTTTCCAAGCTTTCATTTGTACTGAGACAAAAATTGTATTCAACAAAATGCTATGAAACAGAGTCTATTTCATTAAATTACACTCTTTTCCAGTTAACAAATGCATCAGAAATTGAGGATTTAATTGAGAATTTGATTTGATTGTTTTTTTTTTATTTTACTAGATTTAAATGGATTTCAGGCTATCTAGATAAAACAAGTCATCCATAAACTATTCCACTTAATACACTGAGTCACGAGACTAGAGACCTGTACATTCAGTCTGTGGAGAGTTTAAAGGTTCAGAAATGAATATTTCAATAAATCTTTTAACTTTTAAACAATGCAATTTATATTCCAATTATTTGATAATTGTTTGAATTACTCAATAATCAATTGTTTGTATGTTTGATTTGTTAACAAATTCTTATACTATCATAATAGTAGTTTAAAACTGGTACAGAAATTAGACTTGAATTACAGAAACTGCAGATAAATTTATCTGCTACCAGTATTGATCAGTTTAATAAAACATGTTCATAAATGTTTAAGCCTTAAAAAACAATGGCTTTGGTCTATGAAATGTCAAGTAGCCATTATCTAAATTGTACATACATGTAAAAAGTATACCAGTATTTTCTAGAGTAATCAAGCAGACTGAAGCAGTAAATCCCAATGAAAAACATGAATAGTAGATATTTTGTGATCAGGAGGCTAACTATTAATATCACAAAATATTGATAGTTTGCTTTATTAAAGGTACATGACTGTCCAGCTCTTAAAGAAAATGTCTGATAATGAGGTTCACATTCAACAAGTTTTTGGTAATAGATCAGCATGTAAAGGAAATTATAGTAAACATGGAAAAGTTTTATTGTAGGATTTTGCAACAATATAGCTAAAACCTCAGAGTAGAATAGTACAAATGTATAAAACACATAAGCATGTCAAATTCACAATGTTCAGTTCTCAAAAATCTCAGAAAAAACAGCAGGAAGCGAGCTCCAATCTTAAAATTCTGTTCACACGTAAATGTTTCAGCCTCATAAACAATGGCTTTGGTCTATACAGGTAGGTATAAACTATGAAATGTCAAATAGTAATCACTTGAATTATAAAAACAAGAACTTTTCAAGAGTAATCATGCAGTGATTATCCCAATCAGGAGGCTATTAATAGTTATCACAAAATTTTGATAATTTGCTGGAACAAGGTCCATGCAGCTTTAGAGGAAATGTCTTTTAACAACTTTCGTAACAGATCAGTATACATGCACTGTAATATTAAATAGTAAATATGGAACCTGTTGAAGCACATGTGATGAACATGTGTAATTAATACATTGTACATGTAGACCAGTTGGTTTGGTGATAGAGAGAGACCAAGAGAATAACAATCTACTGGAAATAGAATCTTAATACAAGAGTTCAGTAATCACGTACTCATTGGTTACTTACAATCGCAACCTTCATATCATTTAAAGAAAAAACATGTCGGTAACTCACGTTACATTGTGGTAACTCACGTTACATGGTAACTCACGTTACAATTTTAAGACCTCTGTTATGAGAATTTGAAGCAAAGACTATAAGTCCCATCATATTTCTTGGATGTGTGCTGCATAGTTATTTGATAATCCAAAATACCATGTCTCAGTTGGGCATAGTAAAATTGCTAGGTTAAAAAGTTCATGTTTCGGTAACTCACGTTACAGCAGCTTCTCGAGCTATGGAAGAGCACGCTGGTGTCCGAAGCACGTACCTTATATCGAGGTCTCCACTTTATTTACTGCTAGATTAATATATTTTTGATTTGTAAAACCAAACACAGTTTGATTTGAGCCTCAAATATAAAAAATAATCACAAAGAGCAACAAAAATGCATTTTTAGGGATTTTTAGGTCAAAAAAATGCTTTCTGGTTTCAAAAGGTATAAAAATGCACAAAAGGGAACTTTTCTTAAAGGTAAAGTTGGTTTCACACACTTCAAACTATGGCTAACAAAGTAAGATTATCCGTTGTCCTAAAATATGCGGGTAAAATTTTGGTGGTCATGTCGCACAACTCACGGAAATGCCCATTTGTATAGACATTAAATTGGCGCCATTAACGAGGTGATAGAACTGGGCTCCATGAAGGCACATGAGTGACTATGACATATTTTATGACGATTAGTATAACCAATTTGGAATAGCGATGAAAATATCGCATCGTGCATGGTAATTCCTTTCCTTTGCTCTGTTATGAATGACATCTATTAATATCTTATGATATGCCTCGGGGTTTTTTTAATGTCTGTTGAAGGTCATTTCTGACACGTTGCCCGACACGCGAGCCTTATTATCTCAAGGACAATTCTGAAGGACATTTCTCAATTTCGACATTTGCTCGTAATGTCCAAAGACAGTTCTACCTTGGCATTTGAAACAGCAGTACCAGAAGAAACAAACAAGCAAACGGACAGGCCAACAACGCTATTCATGAGAGCATGATAGAATTATTGTACACAGGTAAAAGAATTCGCAACTTCCTGATCTTTCTATCTCCCCCGTAACTCCCTATCAATACAGGCCCGTAGCCAGGGGGGGTGCGTCGGGTGCGTACGCACCCCCCCCCCCCCCAAATTCTGAAAGGTCCACTTTTTCATAATAACGGTTTTTAGCAATTCTCAAGATAACAATCCAAATAAATATAAAGACACATTATATGCTACGTAAATGTGGAAGAGTACGTTTAACAATGTTAAAAATAATTGTACGAAACCCTTTTGTTGTATGAACCATCGGATCGTCCCCATGCACACAAACACAAATGTTATGTATCAATTTGTGCGAGCTATTATTATATTGGCACTGCATGCCATGGCCCTTGGCGCGTGTGACCGGTGTTTTTTTTTTTCCACTGCCGCCCGAGTACGTGCGATTCGTGGATGACATTGAGGTTGACACTTGCATTTTTTCACAGGAACAGAGGTAAGTGGATGAAAATCTAATAGCCTCAAGTTTACATATATGATAAAAATTAAAGAAATTTCCTCGAAATTACTATAATCGAAAACCTGAGACATTTTATATCTACGTCTCACGAAGATATAGTACATGTATATATAAGTACATGTTGGCATGATAATGCCTGGGGATAGATTATTATGTCAACTTTTTTCCATTATGAATGCATGCTCCAATCAAATTGTGAAAAGGTGGTCATGAATTAGCATTTCTTACGAACGATCAGGAGAGACAAAACAAAATGAAAGGCCTGTCTTACTCCAGTTCTCTATTAGTTATACATTTTCTCATGTTGTGACAGTTCGATTGGTTCTCATTTTGAAGTGAGCCAAAACCTAAGAACATTCTCACTTATAATTTCCAAAGAGTATTATGCAGGCACGCAAACTCAATTTAGTTGTATTTCATTTAAATGTAATGGGTAAGAGGGTATGAGAGAGAATGGAAAGTGCTGAGCTATGAAGTAAAATGGTAAAGTAAAAAGTTTGTCAGATAGTATTACAAAAGCCTGAATATTGCAAGAGCTCCGGAGTAAAAACAGTCAGGGAAAAACCCTATGTATGATAACATTGTGAGAGCGTTAGACTGCATTGTGACGCGTCGTTATTTGATTTACATTCTTTATTCATATTTTTCATAAAAAACACAGGTAATGAGCCGGATTGGGTTAAAATTCTCACTTACAGCTTTGTAGAAGTCTGAGTCAACAGTATCACACAGTACTTCAAGACGTATTAGTACAAACGATTTCTTGAGCCTGCACCGTTTCAGGCTCTGTTCTGGATACGGCGGTAGAAACTCATTCTTTTTTGTTGTTTATTTTATCATTATTTACTAATCTCTTTTCTAACTTACAGGTAGCGGATTTCTTTGCAGGCCAAATTCGGAAATGTACTGTTGATTATTACTTATACATTTTCTCATGTTGTGACAGTTCTATTGGTTCTCATTTTAAAGTGAGCCAAAACCTAAGAACATTCTCACTTATAATTTCCAAAGAGTATTATGCAGGCACGCAAACTCATTTTAGTTGTATTTCATTTAAATGTAATGGGTAAGAGGGTATGAGAGAGAATGGAAAGTGCTGAGCTATGAAGTAAAATGGTAAAGTAAAAAGTTTGTCAGATAGTATTACAAAAGAAACTCATTCTTTTTTGTTTGTTTATTTTATCATTATTTACTTATCTCTCTTCTAACTTAAAGGTAGTGGATCTCTTTGCAGCCCAAATTCGAAAATGCCTAGAGACAGCTAGTAACCAAATATGCTACTATAATTTAATAAATAAGAAATAACCATTCCAGTATGTATCTTAGTGTGCACAGTAAGACAGATCAAATCAAATAGGAAAACATCTGAGCACTAAGCCTGAGGTCTGAATTTGCACTCAACTTCTCCCAATGGCTAACGGATGTTTAATTTTTGAATTTCACTGACCTCCAAATTTCACAAAGAAAACCTTCTTAGCATGATGGTTAGTATGACATTTGACTGATATTGGAGATGTTTGCGAATCGGATCTACTACCTTTAATATTATTAAATCTAAAATGATTATTTGAAAGTTCGGAAATGCTGGAAATATCCTACCACAAGGAGGCAAAATATAAATGGTTCACATTTACAATTCATTTTGTTTTAAAAATTTTCTTATTTATTTTCGTTTTTGACAAACTCGCATACCAACGGCTGATATACTGTATAGTAAAGTGAATGTTTCATCTTCCAAACAGCATCCAATGGGATGGAAAACTCCAACTGAAAGGTGGACACCGTGACCATACTCGCTAAAGAAAACGCGTAATAGGGGTCGTTTTTTCTCACGGATTAGATGGAAAGTGTGATGTACGAGCGTATATAATCAAAGGGTATCAAAAAGGCCGAAATTTGGGAAAATGGTATATTGTTCAATCATGATGAAGTACTTCTTTAGGGTGCAGGAAACATTTAAGGAATACTTGTTTTTAAGGCCCGAAAAAATCATATGATCATTACTCGTTTAGGGGCCATTTTGAAAGTCCATAGTATGAGCATGGTGTCCACCTTTTAATTGTCGCTGCCCCTCCCGGGACAGTATCAAAGGACCGTTTTGTTAATTAACGCAATCCCCCCTTCCTTTAAAAATCCTGGCTTCAGGCCTGCTAACGCGAGTATACAATAGAAAAAATAAAAGTTAAAACAACACCAGGAAAATCACTATTCTCAATTTTGCGGCGCGCTACGCGCGCAGAGTCTCGAACACAATTGAACTTTGCAACTTCCTGGCAAAATGAGTTTTTACTATTTCCTAGATGAAATACCGTAACGCGATTGCATGCAACAGACAAAAATACAAATTTCCTCGAGACTTTAAAACGTCATTAAAACAGTCAAAATTCACAATTTGCGGCGCGCTTCGCGCGCAAATTCTTATACAACTTTTGTAGTTCGGTCGTCCAAAGAATATATATATATATATATATATACATATACATATATATATAATTGTGTGTGTGTGTGTGTGTGTGTCATCATGGTATTGGTACCGAAGGTCCGTTTTTTTAGTGACCGCACCCCCCCTTGAAAAATCCTGGCTACGGGCCTGCAATACCTTTCGTTTCCCCGCCCTCTGAACTCTTTCTCTATAGCCGTATCTTAATCACAATTTTACAATAAGATGCAACCACGGAGGTGGAAGAGACTGTCCCTCCTCCCTGGTGCAACAGTGAAAATCACCTTTGCCGGTTTTCCCGTTTTGTCGGTTTCTTTAAACTCCACATCAATCTCTCCAACTCTGCACCTTGATATATCAATATCTAACAGGAAGGTGTCCAATCCTGATCATTATCTGCGACCCACGCTCCTCAATCTCAGACATAAACGGAGGAGGAAAAGATGAAAAGGAAGAAGAAGAAGATGAAGAAGAAGAAGAAGAAGAAGAAGAAGAAGAAAAAGAAGAAGAAGGTTGTTTTGTATGTTTCTTTTCTTCCTCGTAACGATGTAATACTTGCGTCAACCCGACGATTCCGTAGCTCTTTTCAGTCGTTTGCACGCGAATCGAAGGATGTATGAATAAGAGATAGCTATTCTATAAATGAACGTTTACATAAATGATAAAGAGTTAAGGGATTGGTATATCATACTTATGTGTGTGTGCGTCGATGTCTCTGTGTCTGAGTGTGTTACAGAGGGAGGGACATTTGAGAAATAGTCGTGTTTTGTTTTGTTTTTTCGATTACTGAGACGGACACGTGAACAAACTTTGAGTCTCCGCGGAACGATAAGCACGAATGTTCTGTTATCAAGCAGTGTAGGCCCTATTGATAGAGCAAAACTGAAGTGTGCACTAAAAATAGATACACAGCCCTTAAAATTGAAGATTAGACAACGTACAGACAGGCCGCTTGGTCGCCATCACACCAAAGAGATAGCTATACTTGGCTCTCCGGAGTACCTCCTTGATAGCACCCAGTTGTGATGGCTATAGTGAACGACTTAACTAGGGGCGAAATGCCTTGAGCAGATTATAAGAGACTCTCTGAATAGAGCGGGAAAAAGATACCTTCATTCCTTCATTCATCTAAACACACTCGAACAAAAGAATTAGCGTCTATTGACGCTTTGCTTGGGGTTTAAGGGGAACTATGTGACTATTGTTGAGGGAACCACCGGAGCGAAGCGTTCTCACTCAGCATGATGGGGCGCCCTTACCCATCACTTCAAAAAAAAAAAAAAAAAAAAAAAAAAATGGCCCCTGTTCCATTGCCGGGATAGGTGAACTATAACCCCGACAATGATCCCCCGCTATTGTATGCACGGTCATGGGCCGATTGCAAACATTCGCCAAATTTAAATTACCCCACCAATTACCCGAAGAAGAATAGGCTGACCTAAAGCCAGGATTTAGCTTCAATTGATTATGTATCAAGGCATGCATCATCTATAAATAGTCACCCTGAACTCATCTACTATAAACTTGAACGTTATAGGCGTGGATCACCAACTCGGTAGAAATCGAGGAATGCGTTGTGATTTCTGCAGTAAAAGCTTCCTACTTGTAATGTCTTTCTTTTTATTGTAGAATAAATTAGATCATAGCAGATAAACGAAAATTTGATACAGGTGCACTGTGCAGGGTCGACGACTAGCAGTGTCTTTTATATCGCGTGCGAAGAAGGAACATGTAGTGATGTATAATATTTGAAGCGCATAAATTTTATACGAAACGGCATAACACAATCATGTCATCAGCAACAATACATACATGCACTGTAATAATGTACAGATAACCATTTAGACAAAAAAGTGACTGTATAACTTATACAAGAGGAAAAAGCTTGATCTCAAAAGGAATTCGAATTCCATTTATTTGTTTTGCAATTACAATATAATAATTTTACTTTTCTTTCTTTTTTTACATACGTGTACATGGTTATAATCAGTGTAATTTCTTTTTATACAGGGTGGTTATGCCCATGCAGACGAAGTGGGAATAACAGTACATTGCTCTCGTCATTTATACAACGTCTCTGTTTTGGAGGAGTGTAGTGACCACGTACACATGTAGCATACGTTAACCATCAGTAACGACTCGTGAGGGGCGAAGAGAAAATGAATACATAATGAAATATTGATACCTAACACTATGATAATTGCATTCGATGAAACAGTCTAATACAGTGGATTAAGCTGTCATACCTCACATAAGTATCCACAATTAGCGTGTGGATCTTTTTAACGACGCATTTCCATAAAGATCGAACAAAGTTATTGACTAGTATAGAAATTAGCCTCTTCTAAGACATGGGTTTATGCTGAATTTGTAAGATACATTGTGAACAATGAGACAATTATATCGGAACAATTTACCGCGAATTTGAAGTTAAATGGGCTCTGATGTTGTGAAAGGCAAATGAATCATTACGTTAATCTGATGCTCCAAATTATACTCATCATAATACTGCTGCTATTTGGGGAGTGTATCCCTTTCTCGCATCATCAGACATAATAATTCCGCCGACATTAAATGTTTAGGGCTTTGAGTCGTCTTGACAAGCAAGGTGCAAGAGAATTACGATCATGGAAGAAGAATGATCAGACATATATCAAGTTTTCACGAGGGAATTCCTGGTGGCAAAATGTTTGAAAGAATGATGAAACTATCAAGGCCACAAAACAAAGCAAAATGTGACAACATCAGACGATCATTGTCTGCAATCTTCTTAATCATTTCATTTCTCATTATTTCAAAATTACATCACCATAACTTTTTAAAAAGAATTCATTTTCAGAACAGCTTCTGATGAAGTTGTGAGGCATAAGGTGTATTTCTTTCAAGATATTTTCGATAATTGTCTTTATCACTGATATTATCGTTATCATTATTATCATTATAATTACTGTTATTATTATTATCATTATCATTATTATTATTATCATCATCATCATCATCATTATCATAGGCATTATCATCACTATTTGCCTCCAGTGCACGAGTTGGCTAAATCAACTAGAACTTGATCAACAATAATAATGTGATTAGCAAACAGGCAAGGAGATATTTGTGATTTTTAACCTTTTTCATAATCTGGTTTACAACGATATATATATTCAGAGCCAGTATTATAGCAAATGGCTTGCCATCATGGAGCATTTTTTCCAAAAGCTGTTTGCAAAAATGTGAGCGTCTTATAGGCTACAAGGCGAGGTTGCTTAGATAAAGAACTTGAAGCTATCCCTCACAGAATACGAGAAGACTTCGACAGAGACAGAGGGAATCTGCGATACATTTAAGAAATATACAGCATGCTCCATTTTCATCTTCGTACATGCACTAAAAATCACATAAACTTAATTGTGTACTACTACTATTATTATAATCATAAGGTACAATCATACTCTTTTTCTGAGAAAATTCATGTGCAAAGTAAATTGGCGTCCGTGTTGTGCTACTCGACCATAAATACAATGTAGGTCCTACATAGACACTAATGACATTACCGTATACCGAACGCAACTTAAATATTACACCATGGCCCTCTAGCACTTATTATTGCACACGTATAAGCATCATAGCACAGCACTTGTAACAAAGTATGGCATGCTTGGACGGTGTCAGAAGAAAGGGAAGATTATGGACGGTGTTGTCGTTAATAAACACACTTTTATCCCAAATATCCATGAAAACTACAATGTAATGCACTGGAGATTAGCGTTGCTCGTAAGATTGTATCGAAGGGTGTACACCTGATGGTGGTCAATTAATGTTAGTCAAAATACTTCATGGAAATGACACAAAAAACGATTAAATTACGTAAACGCACACGCGCTCATGAAAAATACGAACACAATGCCACAAGCTCCTGCCAAGAGATTACAATAGGTATTCAATTTACGCATTCACCAAAAACGGATGACGTACAAAAATCGTCATCGCGTATGAATTATAGTAGCACATTACTAGTATTCTTTTGGTATCAACTTCCGGTAGTCTGCTCCTATGTCGCATTGTGTTGGTTTTTTTTTTCTTCATTGACGTTTTCTCCTTTTTTGTCACATGTTTGGAATGTGTAGCAACTAAACGTCCTTTCACGATCCTATCCGAAGTAAATGGTAACAGATCGGCTCTCTGTTTCCAGCCATCGATTGGGTTCGCCAGCTCATTCTTACCAGTCTATTGAACTTGGTTGGTTGCGCTTTTCTGAGCATCAGGCACGCAGGCACGCAGGCACCCCCCATGAATTTAGAAAGAAAGAGGAAGGGAAAAATGGACTCAGCAGTGAAAAATTTAGCGGAGCAAGTTACAAAGAAACTACGTCATTCACTGACTCTCAGCTCGTAATTACGCATCGGCCAACGAGCAGCGTGTAATTGAACTGTTTGGGATGTTTTCAAACAGATTTCAGATCACTGCCTTGAAATTGCCCCTATGGCGCCGGTGTTCCGCTCAGATTAAAAAAGCACGAGCAAAACAAAAATCTTTGTTATTCAACAAGTTATGTGAGATTTCACATTGGGGCAGTGCATCTCTTAAACGGCAAGGAGAACAATTCTGGATATTCGAAGTTTGATTCTTTGGTGGTCCCCTCTCGGACTACTCCTAGTCAATCGCACCATCTGATGTCCTGTCGTAACTGAAACAATTGATTTACCCAAACTTTTTTTTCCTATCGCAATCGAAATGAGAAAGGTCATGGCAAAATCAAATCGTTTGTGTAATTATATCGCAAAATGTTCGATGTTAATCTCAAGCTTTTTCGTTGCCATATCATCACCTGTAATTACGCGATTATATATGTACCGTATAATGTCTGTATCCAAATTTGTATCTCTCTCATGTTATATTATGAAATCTTGGCAAAATAATGATGCGTACAAAAACAATGAAAACATCCTGTGATCTTAAACCATTATTTTGTTCCGACCAATAATCACCAGATCTACAATAACAATTGGAGAGAGCACAAATCCAGCAGATTCAAAATCACCATGCGTTTGCACCTTCTATCTCAATTTGTCAGTTATGAGAACAGGCTAAACGAGATCGAATATTCGTCATTAAACAGTTATTTGTGAAGTCTTTGTTTAAGAAAATTCAAAGAAAAAGGAAATGACAGATTGAGCAATGAAGATAAAACTTGGACAAATGATATCGGTGTCGATTAACAATGGATACAGACATGTCGTCGGGTCATACGTTTTCGAGATTGATAGCTGCGGATCCTTTGAGCAGAATGATAACCACGACTGCTTAATCAAAAATGGGTCCCATTCTTGAAAGGGAGCTCCGAGAAAACAGAAATGGGCAAACAGGCGGGGGTGTCAATTACACGGCTGTGATATTATGTCTGTGACATGATGCCCTGTTTATAACGTCAGATGTTAAACAACCTAACTAGAGCTCAGCTCTACAATGGCGATCAGTGTAATCAAAGCGGAACATTGATACCACCAGGGTTCGAATAATAATGGTGCTCATAGAACACTGAATGGCGGACAAAAATGACACTGCCGTAAAAGGAGAATTACGCGTTTTCCTCTACAGTTCGTTAAATTAAACTGCTACCATGAAATCATTACAATGAGTAATCTGTTACATTCTTGGCGCAATAATTATCAATTTGTCATTTTGCCTGTAGCTTGCTTATGCAAGATCCAAAGTTGTGCGATAGAGAGAGATCAGATACCCAAAAAGCCGAGCCCTACAATATGCGCAACATTTTCTCTTTGGCTTTAGTTTCACACTTCACAATGTCAGGAACCTGTCGAAACATAAGTGCCTTTGTGCGAGAGAACAACGAGACAGAAATGAAACCATGTAAGCGGCAGCTGATACACAATGTCGGGAAGTATATCACGCATTTATGTACAACTTATATTCCTTCACAATTATTGTCCAGTGAATTTGATACAGGCCTACTCTGAGAATACGTGAGAAAAGTGGAATAAAGTGTCAAACTGAAACAGAAAATAACCACCTAATTAATGCACTTTTTCGGAGTCACACCTCGTGTAGACAACATTAAGGCACAGCCGTACAAAAAAAAAAAAAAAAAAAACCAAATTAACAATACTGGTACTTGAATAGCACGACGTACAGACAGACTTCCTGTGATATACTAGTACATCAATGTTTGAAGCTCCTTGATAATATCAGCAGAAGAGTTTTGCTCAGTGGTGCGAGTCTTGTAACCACTCTCTGCATTTGAGATCGGAGTTCTTAGATTTGATAGGGGGTCTATGGCTGCTGCCTTTGCGTTTGGCCTTGGGTTTGCCCGGTTCATCCTTATTGATCCCGTCCTTTTCACCTGCTGCCGCCGCGTCCTTGTCATGATGGACATCCTCGCTTTGTTCTCCTCTCCAAGCCGTTACCTCCAACTCGTAGTCCATCTCGTGGCCACCGTCGTTCTCCAGCTCGGCATTCCCTTTGCCCTGGCAGACATTTTTTCGAGTCCGACGTCGGTCACCTCCACCGTTATTGTTGCCGTCTCGGTGTCCCCGCGGCGACCGCTCACTGCAGAAGATGTCCGGCAGCTTCGTGTCGGCCAGCGACGACGAGCTTACTGCCGGTTTCGTTGACTTGGATTTCATCCTTCTCATCTTTGAGTTCATTTCCAATTTTGCTAATCGATTCGTCTTCTCGACGTCATTGTAGCATACATCGTCCCTTTCGGTTCTGGTAGTTACATTGTACGACATCGACAGGAATTCCCGTTCGTCCGAGTCATCGTCGTCATCGTCCTCCGACCCCTCTCTCCCCCACCGATACCCATTGCGATGCTTCAGAATGGGACAACTCTTCGAGATGGGCATGCCATTGCGTGATCTTGAGTCACCACCGCCTTGGCTCCAGTGCGAGCCCGCCGTTCTCGATTTCCTGACCCCATCGGGGGAAGAACTGTTGCTTATGTGCGGAAGCACGAAACTGTCCGACATCGACGACTTATTTACTATGAATCGTCCTGACTTCGACAGTTTCTTTTCGCACTTTTTCCGCGAATGAACCGCTTCTGCGAGCTGGTTGCAATCGTTGTCATCCTCGGTATAATCGACGTCGTCATTCACGTCACTCGTCGCACACCATCGCGAGTCGATGGGCGGGAGGAAGTTGTCGTCGTTCATAGCTTCGCTCCCATATTTCGCTGCAGACGTCTCTTCTGAATCCCCTCGCATTCTGTTTTGATGTCCCATACTCTGCACACCAGGTAACATACTGTTGAAATGGCGGTTTTATAGTCCTGCGTTACGGTGTGATAGACACACAGCACATGTTGTCAGTTCGTCTGAATCCATAGAAAATCACCTGCGGTCGCTAATTTGTAGGGCACCAAGCAGCGTATGATCAGATCCTTGTTGGCTGACTGACGTAGCACAAGGTGTCCAACGGAAATAGATGAAGCACTGCAGAATCAAGCCCACGCTACAGACCACTCCAAAGTGCTAGAAAAAAAAATCCGCTCATGATCTCAACGAGTTCGAGGTAAATTTGCGGCAAAAGCACTCGTATGCTTTCCGTCTTGACAATGATCACGTTCTGGTCGCTTCTTTAGTTATCATTGCATCTCGTCCATGATGATGAAGTGTGAAATCCACGTAAACATGCAGGCTGTTAAAGGCCGTGACTTTTGTTCCAGTTAATATCCGAACTGGTTTTTCCCCCCGATGGAGGGATAAACTAGGTATTGCGTAGATTTCGGCTTCCGGCTGCTCACGAACAGAAAAATGTCAAGTAGAGGTGGGCTGCTAGTGGTTAGCGATAAATGAGCATAAGGTTGGAAATGGTAAATAAAATCTACTACACATAGTGGAAGAGATAAGGTAGCACGAAGGTCAGGCGGCGTACCTAGCAACGCCTCTGCTCCTCGGTCGCGTGCATTCGGCGCAGACGACACATCGCCAAATGGAGTGACTTTATACGTGCTTAGATAACTCAAACCTCTCTACGTCCTCGGCTGCGCATGAACGAGTGTGCACGCACGACAATAATACAGCATTACTTGTCGTGATGGGGCTGCCACGGGTGTTTGAACACATACAGGGGTACCTGACAAATTTGGATCGATACAACGGAAAACAGAAGACCGGTGTCTTGTTAGAGAAGCCGGGTAAATGTATCGATTTCACTGGCAGGCTAAACAGTGCCTCGTTCGGGGGCAGCAAGCACGCACGCACTCTCCGAGTCTGACGAGGACATGAAATATTCATGCATACAAGGTAAAGAATGTCAGCCAATTGTCCAAAGAAGCAAAGCCACCATCGATTAGCATGATTAGGGGTAGCCAAGGCTCAAACTGCTCACCAAAGCTGAAACACTTTCTTTTTTTTGGGGGGGGGGGGGGGGGGAGGAGGGGGGGTGGATAAAGGAAGCAGAGGGCAGTTGATTTCTGGGCCAAAGCATAAAATAGCACGAAAGGAAATATCTATGTTCGAAATCATAAAATCACACAGTTGATTAACTATGAGAATAACCTCCTTCGCTGCACGTATACTGCACTGGCAAAAAAAAATAAAACAAACAAATAAATAAACAAAATGAAGGAACATTTACAGCTATCTTAAACAAAACAATCAAAACACCTAAAAGAGATTAGCACCGTCGAGATCCATTTCATTTAAAAACATAAATCTATTACAACTTGTCATTTGAAACTAAATACTTTAGATAAGAGTATGCAGTGTGTTAGGAGATGTTGTGTGTGTGTGAGAGAGAGGGGGGAGGGGGATCCTATTGGTCAACACACCTAGAGAGAAAAAAAGGAAAAATATAATTGATACAACCTTGTAATATTGAGGGGGCATGGTTAAACGGCAACAGCGATAAGAGCAAATATTATTATGACGTCATCCGCTAAGCAGGACGTAATGAAAAGCTCGAATAGTATTTTTGTTGTTGTTTTATTTTGTCATTTTGCTTCAAGAAATATCACCAGTCCGTTTATACCCTTGGACAGAAAATTGTCTGTTTCAGACATATTGCATTCTTAAATATCAATCTGCTTGCTATGTTTATCATGTGTCTTCATTTTGTCTCTTAAACAAAATATGCATCGAATTGCATTGTCATGAGCATGATTTTAATAAAAAGCAATAATATGAAGAAAAATGAATTGACACTTTTTGGGTGGAGCATTGAGAAAGTGAAGACTTTACAAAAGAAATAGGATAATGAGAGAACTATACTTCTTACAAAACGTTGTTCTTTTTATGTCGTTCATGCTTTTAGACGAAACGATCCCAAACTATCCAGATTGATTAGCATTGTTTAAAGATATAGTGAGAATTCACACCGTCTATGTATACGCAGTGAATTGTAAAGTTTCTTATTCAATGGCGTTAGAAGTAATTTGATGTAAAATAGGAAAATGAGATGGTGATATAGTAAGGAAGTATATATCTTCTTGGTGATAGGGTTGTATAAACATTTTGGCTGAAACCATTGTGATTTTCTTTCTTTTTTATCAGATGACGACAGTAATGCAATGACTGAGTCTCAAAGGATAGCTAGATGTATGCAAATATTTGCGATATCTCCCTTTGACAAAATCATACTTCAGTCCTTTTGAAGCTTTAAATGGTCTTCCAGAACCCTCCGGGATAAAGGAGATTGAGTCTCACCTGCCTTCATCTAATGCCATCGTGACTTCTGTTGCTTTCGCTTGCCTTAATTATTATTATGCACAAGATGCTGATAGATGATATTGCTTTGGTTAATATGGTTGTTAAGTACTTCTATTTTCTCTCTACTTCTGAAATTGAATAATCATTATATGTTCATTACATTTTTACAATTTTTCTTCATTTAAGTGGATGATAAAGAATGAATTCAACATAAATCTGATGTTGCTTCCAGTATCACATAAACTAGCTTGTCATTCAACACCTCTCCCCCCCCCCCCTCCGCAGACACACACACAGACACACAGACACACACACACACCTTTTTTCCAGTAATCTTTATTTAATTTCTGTAATTTCACATAATAAAAACATTCATCTTGAATGTGTAGACACACACACACACACACACACACACACACACACACTCACACACACTTATGTAATTTGCACCCAAAAAAAGGGGGAGGGCCAAAGGCATGATTCTCTTTTCTTTCCACAGTCTTGATCTCAACAAAGACTTTGGGAGATGCATCTGTCTGATTTCGTAGCAGCAGCACCCAACAAGCTTTGGGGTAGTTGTTTTTGTTTGTTTGATTGTTCGTTCGTTTGGTTCGTTGATTGGTTCTATTTTTCCCTTTCTGTAATTCATGTACCAGAAAATGAGAATACAAATGATCACAGAAACAGACCAAGACAAAGAAAGGGGAGGAGAAGACGGAAAGGAGGAAGAAGGAGAAAAGAAGGGAAGAGAAGATATGAAGAAATACATAATTATTGTGGGAACCGTTTTTTGCCAAGGTACGTATGTAGCGTCTCTGTCACGAAACTAGCACAAATCTCGACATAGGCCTACCAGAGTACTCGTGAAGCGCACATACAATGCAGATCATAGTGAACAACTTCTTATAAGTATTAGGATGTGGTCTTAGCAAGGAGAATACAATATTGTGCTACTTTGTCCCTCTTTAAATATGTTATATATCATGATTTATAATTCATCTTACTTCTCTGCAGTAGGCCATTGAATGTAAGTATCAAGTATTTTATCAGATGTCACTATTTTAATGCGCTTGCTTTTATACTCCATCAGCAGGGACTTTTGCTAAGTATTTATCATGTGCTGCCAAGAAAAAAAACCCAATGCAAACTTGAACTTCACACTTGAGGTGTATTATGTCATCTCCCCCCCCCCTCTTTTCTCTTTCTTTTTCATACACCTATACCTAGGTATAGGTCCTGTAGGTAGTTGTGCATGATATCATAATACACGTTTTCTCGCTATATCTTTATATAAATCCACTATCTAAACAATCATCTTGTTATTAATATATCTGTATCATAAAACATAATTTGTACAGTTTCATGTGCCTATCTACCAGTCTATATCTATATTCACGTTTAATGTATACATGCAGTCACATCCGGAACAATATATATGGGTGAAATTCCATGTTTACCAGACATCATTGGCAATGTTTTACGATTCTTTTTTTATTAACAGTCAGCATGCATGAAAGATGTCGATTTATGTACTACATTTTTACATGATGTGACATGATGAAAATCGTCTGGAATGTCCCTTTAATAACTGACAGGCCAGCTAGTGTAGGATTCCTCAGTAAATTCGCCCTGATTTGATCTACTTCCATGAAAGGTTTCACTCTACTGATTGTGAAGGACTCTGAAGTGATTTTCGGAGTGGCTTCAAGTTTTCAAGTTTGAGGGGAAGGATGAAAAAAATGATCGGCCATGAAAATGTGCACGAATGACATTGCCTTGAGAACGTTCAATGTCGACACATTTTGCTGTTTTAGAGCAGGATCATTGCCAGATCTTGCATAGATGCAAACTACATGACGACATGTAGCTGTAGCACGTTTTTATGCCTTCCAGGAAGGACGTATTTTGCGATAATATGAATAATATGGCCTTTCCGTGTATCACCAGTGCCAGGTAAAAGGTCCCCTTCTTTCTTTGGGTAGCGTTGTAACGTATTGGTCCCACATTGCACAGAAGTTATGACTAAAGATCAAATCAGGTAGGTTAGGATTTGATCTGCCCCGCCAAAGCAGTCAGAAGTTTTACCTACATGTACTTTGGGCAAGAAACTCGGAATGAGGGAAGCATTTCGTAGATCATTGTTTCTCCCTCTCACCGTCTGCTATCTTCCGCTCCTTATTGCTTGACGCAGCTTCCCTCCTGTAGCTGCCACTCCGTACTGCGCTGACCCTCACGTACTGTCTCCATGGTAACGGCGTCATCTGCTTGCTGAGGTCGTGCAGCAGGTGAAATCGCGGACCCGATCTTTCGGAGACAGGAAATTCATACCGTCGCAAGCATTCTATTTTTAAACATTTTTCTCTTGACCCTAAGGTCCAAGAACTCTCACTTAATGCCCTGTGGCAGCTGAAATCTTATTCTCTCTGTTTCGTTTCGCTCTTCTTTTGAGAAACCGAGGAAATAGCAGAGAGCATAGCTGCGGAACGTTCAGTTGAGTTCTGGTTGGCATGTACACCAGTCGTGGAGATTGAGACGTCTCAGAGACAAGCCACTGCTGCACTGAGATATCGTCATTCGATTTGTGTTTATAATTTAAATTTTTTCCATGTTTGTTTTGTTTCTTGTTCTTTATTGTTTCGTTCTGTTTTTGCTACCTTCGCTTTTCTTCTTCTCTTTGTTTACTGACAAAGAACCTTTCGTAACGTGATTCATGGCTGCTTTGACATTTTTATCGTTAAAAAATCGACTTAATGGCGAAAATCGCTTTGAAAAAAAGAACTGTATAAAGTTATATCTAAATTCGTATGTCTCTCAAAACATGTTGAACGAAGAAGTTCAATATGCTTTCACCCTTTTAGCAGTTCCTTTGAACAGTGAAACATAAAAATCGTTCTGCTTTCTTCTCCATGTGCTGGCAAAGGTTGTTGAGTACTCAAAACACATCATCGTCTTCATTACCAGGATCCCCGTCTCACCTATCTCATAACAATGATATTACCGCTGCTGATATTGATATTGATAATAATAATAATAATAATAATAATAATAATAATAATAATAATAATGATAATAATAATAATAATAATAATGATAATAACAATCTTATTAATAATGATTTTTATAATAATCACAATAATAATTACAATCATCGTCATCATCATAAGATAAAAATGATGATATTTATGATAATGATAATATGAACGATGATAACAGTACAATATCGACTTAACTTTATCTATTTAGTTATTTTTTATCTTTTTATACATATTTATTGATTAATTTGTTTTCTCTATACCATCGCGCTATATGGGCCTATTCAGTTATACAAAACTGCTTTTTAAAGACGCCCTGCAGTTTAACATGGATGTATATACATATAAAACATGAAAATACATGGCACATGCATTTTTATGTTAATCATAATCATAATAATAATGATAATGATAACAATAATAACAATGTTAATAATAATAATAATAATAAGAAGAAGAAGACAAGGAGAAGAAGAAAAAACAAAGAAGATTGTTATGATGATGATGATGATGACTACAGATGACCATCCTCACCATCATACCCCTCACCATCATCATTACCTTTATCATCATCGACATCATTCTCGTGGCTATCATTCTGACGAGATCATGCTTATTATTGATTTACGCATGCTTACAGATTTGCGCACTTCCGATGATACTGTTGTTTTTGTTTCTCGTGCCTTTCTGACATGTGCGTGTTCACCTGATGACGTCCCACGTCTACCCTTCTTCTCGACGACCCCCTCATGGTATAGTTTTTGCCTTGACCATCTTGCCAAAGCGCTGTTCTGCGTAGGAGAAGGAGAAGGAGAAGGAGGAGGTGAGGAATCAGAGAGAGAGGGAAGAAGATGAAAGAGAAAAGAGGAGGAGGAGAAGAGGAAGGGGAAGCAGATGAAAGAGGATGGGGGAGGAGGAAAATGAGGAGGAGTAGTAGAAAGAAAGTAGAATAAGGAGGGAAAGAATGTGAAAGAAGACGAAAGAGCTGGGAAGAAAAAAACACAGAGACAAGAGGAGGACAAGAGGAAAACAACGAAGACGACCAAAAAAAAAAAGTTGCACGCGGAAAAAGGAGAAATTGCAGCACGATTGAAAGAAGGAGCGAAGAGAAGTGGAACTTGAGAGCAATGTTATCACGCGTTGTTCACGAGAGGATCAGTCAGACACGCCGGTCGATAGTTCTTTAATAGGCACAACCCAGGGGGTGGAGCGCTTTGTCCCTCGCGACGTGCTTTATTCAGCTACAATACCTGACTTCACTCCTACGCCCCCTGTGCTTGTACACATTGGCAATTGACTCAAAAGAAAAACCTTATCGGTCATCTAACTTTCTCTGTCCATCTGTCTGTTTGTCTGTGAGTATGTGTGTGTGTCTCTCTCCCCATCATTCCCCTTTCTTCCAATTTGCTCTTGGTCCTCTCAATTGAATGAGTCACGTTCAAATTTATTATCATTCCGCTTCACCGTCTATGTGGCATTTGAAAGTAATTCGAGGACAAAATGACAATAGAAGAAAATAACCAGGGAGGAAAAGAGGGAGGGGGAGAATGTTTGAAGAGGAGAGGGAAATGGAGAGAGTGAGGGACAGACAGACCGACGGAGATACGGGAAACTCATGAATGTGGGCGCGTATATAATTATGAGGGGGTAGATGACATTTTCACGGACGATTCAAGTGCTAGGATAGGTCACGTTTGTGAAGACGTGTAGGTCGTGAAAAATGTTTAAACCGGAACTTGAGAAGGTTATGTTTCTGTCATCGAGAAAATGATATTGAAGCACTGAGGGAACGAACAGAACTTTTTCTATATAGATCGGTATGGGGATGCGAACGATCACACGTGGGAAGATGACTTCAATATCACTTAAATGGATGGTATAATTTTGGTTGAGGCGAGGACTCGGCTTTTAACTTTTTGAGAAATTACTTAAATACCACTTTATGAAATCTTAAAGGGCATTCTCAAAACAGGAATTCAGAGTTTATTCAATGAATATCGGTTTTGAAATGGCTGAGATATTCAAAAACAAAGTAAAACAAAGCGATCCTAATAAAAAGTTGGTCCCACCTTTTATCAGGATCGCTGTGTTTTGAATATCTCAACCATTTCAAAACAAATTTTCATCAAATGAACTTTGGATTCCTCTCTATGCTATTTCATATTTCATAAGAGGTATCTAATGATCTCAACAACAACAAAAAGAATATCATCAACAAAACGTCGGAAAACGGAAGCCCCATCTCTACAAAACTGTACCACCTCTTTAACATGTTCAAATGTGATAGGCTTGTCAGCAGTTTATAGGTCATTCATATTGAAACTGTTCTACAATTCAAATCATCTTCAGTCCAGTCAATGTACCAAGTTCCAAGGAGTCTATTTCGTTATCTGTTATAATTTATTATAACTCGACTCAAGACTCGATCTTTGAATTAAAAAAAAAACGCAAACAGACAGACTCAATATATTGTCGAGATTCGTACTTTATAGGGACAAACCATTAAAAAAAACTTACTTAATCTCGAGATTCATACTTTGTAAGAAAAATGAGAAAAGGACCTTAATATGTAAAACTCGTGATCATTTTGTATTTGGAGGCGGAAAGGAGGATTTTCTCATGTTGCTGTACGCAGCTGCTACCATGCAGTGAAACGACAACAATTAGACATGAACGTGACCTGAAAATACTTCAGAATCTGATATTGGGTTCATTCTTCTAAGGAAGTCCAGTTACCTGTACAAAGAAGCCAACACTGAAAGTTCTCCGGCTATTCACTGAGACAGAACCGGCGCTTTTCTCATAAACTCTTTATCACATCAGCGTGTTACCTTGGCAATAACCACATTACTATGATATCTATATATGGCTGTAAATGAACTCGGACATGACTGCCATAGTAACAACCCCCCCCCCCCCCCCCCGGAATGGTACGACCAGCTATAATATAGACACTTCAAAAACGCTCCTGTTATAATAGGTCATTTTTATGACAAAACATTGCATTTTTCATTATTTTTGCTGCTCCAGAGTTGTGCAATATTGCCATGTTAATCTGAAGGTGCCATGTTAATTAAGAGTGCTGATGGCCCATTCACATATCCAGCCATCTTCATAGATGGAAAATGAACAACAACAACAACAACACAAATTATTTAGAGTGAAAGGAAAATATTTTGATAATTTAACTAATTCTGAGGAAATGAACATTATTTCAGTAGCCGTAGTTACCTTGGAAGTTGGATACAATATCCAAGTTGAGAATAATAATGATTGTATGATGAGAGGTAAACTGAAATGAGTACTTTTAGTTTGTTGATGTCATTAAAATGGATCGGGGTCTCGAATGCCAATGTTGAATAACTCTTATGTAGGACACTGTCAGGGCCTATTTTTTAGAAAAACGATCAAACCTTAGATTTGCGTGTTACAAGACAGTTAAAACAATTGTCATTCAATTTCCGAGGGTTCCGCTCCGAGATTTTCCATGGAAGAAATGTTGTGCGTGTATGAGTGTGTTTTCTTAGGCTGCCATTACTATCAAGCACCTTCGAACTCATGCATTTTCTTTTCTTCTCTCTTATAGGCCTATATAGGCCTACTTGAAATAAGTGTACCATGGACTTCTTTAATTTCAATGTATATGTTCAAATAATGTACAACCTACTTTAAATAATATTATCGTCATCATTATACATGTGTGCTTTGGATCTATTATGTAGATTTAGGTGATGATTGTTATTCCGTAGGTTCGTTAATTCGAAAACAAAATGAGGTTCCTCATTCCGAAGGTTCGTTATTCCGAAATTCCGTATACCTAAAATGTTCGTTAATCAGAACATAAAATGATGCCAATCTGAAGGTTCGTTAAGCCTAAAATGGCAGAATTTTACTTATTCCGAAGATGAAACAAAGTTCTTTATTCCGCAGCAAACATGAAGGTCAATGGCGTTATTCCGGAAGTTTGTTATTCCGAAGGCTCGTATTTCAGAAAATGTAATAAGGTATATGGTACTCTGAAGGATGAGCAACATCTTATTAAAAAATAATAGTGATCCAAATATTTTTTACACGTGATATCAACTCTATGAATTGTGAGAAATTTGTTCAAGCGGTTAGCAACACGTGTTGGAATATTACACATGATAACTCAAATGATGTTTATAATGACTTTATTGAAAAAGTTGACCAAAATATATTATGATTGCTTTCCTGTCAAGCGTGTTACAAATAAGAAAAAGTATATGCATAAGCCGTGGTTTAACACATCACTACGTAAACTTTGTAATAAAAAATGTATATTGTACGGGAAGTATGTTAAAAATCCAACTGAGTACAGATGTTTTAGGTATAAGCAATATAGAAATATGGTATCAAAAGAAATAAAGAAGGCTAAGATTTTGTATTTTAGAAACAAATTTGAATCAGCCACAGGTAGTATATGAAAAAAGTGTGGAATATAGTTAATGATATGAAGTCAAATGCCCTCCCTAATGTATTAAAGTGCAATAGTAAAACTGTAACTGGGCAAGATGATATCATGTTCTGCTTTTAATTAGTTTTTTATTGAAATTGGGCCCAAACTTGCCTCATCTTGTAAACAAGTTGGTTATTATATGAGTAATGTCAAAAGAAATGCAAGTACTTAGTAGTATTTTTTTTTAGCCGTGTTCTCCTGATGAAATAATCCGGATTGTTAGTAAAATTCAAAATGGTAAAAGTCCTGGGCATGATGAAATTGATGTTCTGCCTATCAAAAAGGTTATTCATATTCTTTGTATTCCTTTATGTGAAATTTGTGATTTATCTATGTCAACTGGTGAAGTTCCTAATAATTTAAAGATTGCAAAAGTTATACCCATGCATAAAAATGAATCTAAGGAGGATATATCAAAATTATCGCCCTATATCTATTCTCCCTTTATTTTCAAAAGTTCTCGAAAGATGTGTCTTTAATCGAGTAATAGATTTTTTTAGAAAAGTGTAATATCATAACTGACAATCAATTTGGGCTTAGGTCTAAGTATTGTGTATCTCATATGCATTAGTTGACTTTCTTTACAAAATATTGAATGCATTAGAAAAAAACAAATAACAATTGGATTATTTTTAGATCTTAGTAAGGCTTTTGATTCCCTTGATCATAATATTCTTTTAGATAAACTTCATTGTTATGGTATGAGAGGTGTTGTACACAAATGGTTTTAAAGTTATTTGGATAATCGTAAACAATATGTATCAATTAATGGTTATACCTCTAATCAAAAGACAATTAAATGTGGTGTTCCACAGGGGTCTATATTAGGCCCTTTATTACTTATTCTGTATATTAATGATATATGTAATGTGTCTGATTGTTTAAAGTTTATTCCATATGTAGATGACACCAGTGTGTTCATGTCCAATTCTAATATACAAATATTACAGGAACAATTTACAAGTGAATTTAAAAAGTTGGTTTATTGGTTAGATATAAATAAGCTTGTTCTTAATGTAAATAAAACAAATTTTGTTATTTTCAAGCAAAAAAGTACACAATGATTTTGTTTATATTAAAATAAACGATGTTTTTATTAAACGTGTTCCATATGTTAAATTTTTTGGTGTAATAATTGATGAAAAATTGTCTTGGAACCAGCACACTGATGTTGTCTGCAACAAACTTTCAAAAAAATATTGGTTTATTGTATAGATTTCATTCGTATCCAAAAGAAGTTTTGTTTTTATTGTATAATTCTCTAATTTTGCCTTATTTGAATTATTGTATACAAATCTGGGCAAACTATACTGAACTAAATATGTCGATGCTTTTAAAATTACAAAAGAAAGCAATCAGAATTGTATCTCATAGCGATTACCGTGTTCATACAATGCCAATATTTGATCGTTTGAAAATTCTTAATATTTATAATATGTATCAAATATATCAAAGTGCAATATTTATGTTTTCATGTTCTCATAATATGCTTCCTGGAGTATTAACTAATTACTTTAAGCTCAATAGCCAGGTGCATACATGTATAACAAGAAACTTTTTTAATTATCACTTGCCATTTGTAAGATTAAACTCTTATCAAAAGTCAATATTTTATAATGGACCGAAAATATGGAATGAAATTACCAGAGGAAATAAAGTCAAGTCAGACTTTAACGATTTTTAAAACCCATCTTAAGCAATACTTGAGTGACAGACAATCTTTAGAATAAATGTATCATAGAAAATATTTTTGATAAGACTATATATACTCCAGGCAATTCATAATGCAGCTGCAAGATTGATCACCCGCACAAAGAAGAATTCTCACATAACCCCCATTTTGAAACAGCTCCATTGGCTTCCTGTTCAGTCACGTATAGTTTTCAAGATACTGTTACTGACTTATCAGTGCCGCCATTCAATGGCACCAGAATATCTCAGTAAGTTCTTGGTCAGGTACGCTCCCTCTAGTAATTTAAGATCAACTCAGAAAAATTTTCTCCAATGTCCTATTATCACAACAAAGTTTTATGGTGAGCGATCTTTTGCCCATGCTGCTCCCACACTGTGGAACGCTGTTCCGTGTTATATAAAAGAAGCTCCCACAGTGTTAAAGTTTAAAACTGCTCTCAAGACATTTCTGTTCAAAAAGTATTATGAATGAGTTTGGTTCTGCATTTATGGTACACATATTGTACACTGCATTTCTTCTTTCTACTTCATCCCTCTCCTTAAAGCGCATAGAGACACCAAGGTAGTGATATGCGCTATATAAGCACTGTGTTATATATATATATATATATATATATACATATGTATATATCTATATATACTTTTTGTTTAATGTGTTTGTGTGTCTATGTTTGTTTTGTGTGTGCGTGTGTGTGTGTGCTGCTGTTTGTAACTTTGTAATTTATATGATATTCGTTTGGTACATGTTAAAGGACTTGGCTTCATATAAGGCACCGCCTTCCTGTCAAGTTCCTAATGCTTCATGATTTCTTATGTTGACATTCATATTTTGTATCCGTTGCAGTCATATCAGTTATACTTTATACAAATTTGACGACATGAATTTGAATGTAATGTATTTGTACTAATATGTAGTGTATTTTCTCTGTTTGTTTGTATGGTTTTTATGGAGTATTGAATAAATAAATCCAAAATCCTAATCCAAAATGACATTAGGTTCTTTATTCTAAAAATGGAACAAGGTTCGGTATTAAAGGTTCGTTATTCCGAAACACACAAATTCCGTACATAAGATGTTCTTTAATCCGAACATAAAAGTGACGTCATTCCGAAGGTGCGCATTTCCGAAAATGATATAAGGTACATTGTAATATTAATTTGAAGGTTCGTGGATCCGAAAATCACGTCAGGTTCGTAATTCCAAGGTTCATTGATGCGAAAATGGAATAACATTCATTAATCCGAAAATAGAAAAAGGTGCGTATTATGCTTTACGGACCTTCGGAATAACGAACCCCATTTTCATCTTCGGAGTAACAAACCTTACGAATAAAGAACGGCAACCGTCAATTTTGTTCGTGTACAATCATCGTTCATTCATGCATGATTTCCATGGAAATGATTTATGAAGAAATAAAATCAAACTGAACTGAACCATGGTATCCTTCTAATTCTCATTTTATGCGCCCATGACCAGTGCTTGCTATATATAGTGATAATGTATACCCCGACTTGAAAACATGTCAAACATTATTTATACAATTCCATAAATTTCTTTTATGTCTGACTTTGAAGAAATCCCTGCGTCTTAATGTATATATAAAAAAAAAAACAACGATCGGGACATTTAAGTAAACTCCCCCTTGCCCCCTCTGCACCGCGCTCTCATACACGCATGGCCACTTAAAATAGATCATGTACCATCAAAAGGGCAGAATGTCTTCTTTTACAGTAGGCGATGATGGACTTAACGAACCCCTGTACAAGGTAAAAAGACAGTCATAAACTGTACATCTTAGTGCGAGGGGTATAGCGCCACAATAAGACTTCGCAGATAGCTCAACGAATCACAACTTTATACGAGAGTCAAAGGCCTGAAATAAGTTATATATAATATTGATTGCGGTGAGGAGGCCAAAAGTCTGTCGTGAATTATTCTTACGATCCAACAGCTAACATTAATGTTAGCAACGATGAGAGACGTTTGTTGTTGCTATTGTTTTATTTCACGCGAGTCATATTGGTTGTTTTAGTATCCATTTTTTTTGTGTGTGTGTGTGTGATTTAAATCATCGACTTGAATTCAAACTTGGCGCCAAACTCGGTCTGTAGCGCTTTCTAATAACGAAATGAGAGTGGAGTAATACACATCGTCATGAACCAGGTTACGTTGTCCCAAAATCATTTATGCGCACATCATCTTGGTAAAGAATTTTGATATATCTCGTTTTTAAAAGCAATTTTTGCCCTTTTATCTTCATTTGTCGATGATTATACGAAATTTCGTCAAAATTACATCCGTTTACGTGCATACTTCACCCCGTGTCTCATGAATAGCGCGGTTTCATAATGAAATCTAAATATTGTCATGATCTGACTCTAATTTGAGAAATGTTTATTACAGATGCACTGTATTTAGATGTAAATTCGCTGTAGTATAATGTTTGCTTTTCTGTGTATACATATTCCCGTGCAAAAAAAAGAGACTAAAGAATGTGTATCGACGAACATAATTATACACAGTTATGTGCTGAGTACATCCCACACACAGACAAGTATATAAGAACTATCATTGCACCTGTGTCTATGACAGATAGTGTCAAAAAAGGGGAGAGACAAAAAGAAAGGCAGAAGAAAGGAGAGAGAGAGAGAGAATATACTTTGCAAAATAAAAGATAAACATTTATCATTCATGAAGCTTTATGGTATTGTACACTAATCATCGAAATATGTAAAGAAGAAGATGAAGATATGTTGTTTATTAGTATGTTGTTGATTCTACTCTCCCAACTATGGCACGATCGACTGTCTCTTATTATATCATGGCTCGCTCTCTCTCTCTCTCTCTCTCTCTCTCTCTCTCTCTCTCTCTTCTAGACTTTAAAGGACACTAGCATTATATTTAAGACAGCATGTATAACCTGTGTCGCGACAGGGCGGCTTGAAAAAAGAAGATGAAGAAAGGAAGCCGAATGAGGAGCCGGCGATCAGAAAGAAACCTCAGATTTCTCAAGAGGTGAACCACTTTCGAGAACACCTGAAAACGTGAGGAAGAAAGGAGATAATTCACATGAAAGAGGACAAAGAAAAGTCTTGGAGTGTTTCATCTCTCAAAAATTAGAGAAATTCCAGAAAGATGCGAAAATAAGAGGGATAAAAAAAGAGAAATCGATAACTCTGTGATGCAAATGGTCACCCATTACCGGATTTCCTACGATGGAGAACGCCCAGTCATTATGGCCTCCTGATAGATGTGGTCATTGCCACATTGAAGTCGACAAAAACTTCAGCGCGATTCTTTAGCAAAATAACACCAGAGCCTAATGGATGTCATTTCCTCTATGGGGGTGGTATGAGAGGGCGTGGATCGATTTCAATTATGTTGCAACAGAAGCCGGTCTCCGACAGACGTGACAATGATGATGTGGGGCGATCGATACCGCTATCGATTGCTTTCACTTTTCGGGTCAAGTTGAGTTAAGATTTTCGAATCCTCCGCGGTCTGGTGGAAACAAGGTTACACTTGTTAGTGTTTACGCACGTTCTCTTCAAGATCTCGCTGTCTAAACTCGGTCTGCGAGAGTATGTTGTAACCTCTTGTTTCGTGATTATTGAAGGAGACTTGTTCAATGAAGTACACGTACCTCTGAAAAAGGCTTTAGCATGTTTTGTGAATACAGCATAACAAGAGGCCTGTTTCCAATGATGCAATGTTTTTCTCAATGCTAGAGTAACCCTCAAAAGCAGCCTGAAAGGTCAACTAATGAGACAGATGTGCATTTTGTGTATAATGACTCATTCTTATTATTTGAGCCTTTCCATTTCTTTGAGATTATAAAAAGGATACCGACCATGCACTCACTGGAAGCTCTCACCCCTAATGCACTTTTAGACATTACGTTGTATTTCAATAACGGACTCTAGCATCGCCATTCATTGACCGTCGATCTTTTTTTTCCCCAAAACTTTTTAGTTCTCCATGGACTATTTTACTGTCTCCATGTCAGCATAGTACGACTCAAAATATTCAACCAAACTCTCGGCTGTTGTTGTTTTTTTCTGAACATTTCTCTCGTCAACATTTACATAAACAAATGTTGGAGTGACTGCCACTCTAAACTGAACTTGTTGAGAGTACCCGATACAGAATGAATATATCTCTCATCTGCATGTAATATTCAATGATTTTTTCTTCAGATAGTCAACTTTTTAAAATCTTTTGTGAACGTCGATCTTGTGTTACCAGACGAAATCGCAGAAACTTTTATATCTTACAAAGGTTCTAAGGCATCGAATGGTCTACTAGTAACAAATCAGCTCAGAATTAAGGATTAAGTGGTTGCAAACGCCTTCGTTTAGTTTGGTAGTTCAACAATAAACTTTGATCATTGTGAAGTGTTTAAACCTCTTTCCCCTGCTTGCGCTGTATCTATTCTTGTAGTTGTCTTGTGTTTAGTCTTTTTTTTTAAAGATTCATCATCATTTTTATAACATTCATTTCAATGATCTGCTTAAAAAAAAGAAAAAAAAGCATCGGATGCAAAGGAGAGACTGACAAATTGACCGAGAAAAAGACCAAAAAACATGTTCCTCTTGATTGAAGCATCTAATTAGTATATGAAACATGAAAAAAAATGAATTCGTAGCATTATGTAACATTGTGTTGAGATATAGCCATTTTCTTTTCATGAATGGAATCTCTTTGAACAAAATTCCATACACACGATTCCGCAGAATCATTCAGTTATTCTTCGAAAGCCGCTGTTATACACTTTTGTATAATAATGCATGAAGAACTGAATGGAACCGGAGAGTGAATGAAAGAATGAACAATGAAAATGAATATCGAAAGGTCATTTTTCTTCGGAGGATTTCCACAAAACGAATAATCCATATCAAGAGTATAGCCAACTTTACATTGAGCAAGGCCATTAGTTGTCGTAAGGACATTGTACAGAGTTGGGTCCCTCTTATTCACAAGTTACAAGACGAAAAAGATCATGAACGAAACGGACACGCTCAGATGGTTACTCTTTCTTTTCTTTTCTTTTCTTTCGTCGATAAATGCAAGGCCTCTTGCGTTGTACGAAGGTAAAAACTCAAATCTGACACAGAAGGGTGACGTCTAGGACATTCTAGGAAACGACACAAACGTTCTCAACCATTATACACTGTACCAATACTCTAGCACTGCTTGGCGTATGGCGAGAGCTTGACCCTGGTGTGTCGTTGTTGTTGTCTCTCTGCATTGTCCAAGCTCTGCGGTCACTCCTCAGTACAATCGGTCAAGAGACAAACAAGTTTGCAAACGAAGCAAGACAGTGCGTCTCTATTATTGATCTGTGATGTCTGTCTGAAGCCAAATTCAGACGCAAAATTTACCAATTTTCCGTCACACTACTCAGTTTCGATTTCGATTTTGATTTCAATTTGTTCAACACTTTCATTAGAAATAGAAGAAAAAAGATACAGAGAATTGACAACACCATACATTAACAGAGAAAAGAATTATTACAGTAAGCATCAGTATAATAATACTATACATTTGAAAGTGTTCGGAGACAGACAGAAAGGCTATGCCTTGTATAAAAGTATTGTCCCTATACGATTTCGTTCATTAAATATAAAAATATTGTTGATTTAAAAACATAACTATAATTTTTATGACAGTACACACATACATACGCACACACACACACACGCACACATGACATATTTTATTAAGAGAACAATTTATCATACAATTTCAGCACACTGATTTATAAACTTCAATCTTAATTTTCTTTTAAACATATTGAGCGATGAACTCTGTCTTATCTCAACCGGTAAGATATTCCAAATTTTGGGTCCATGAAAAAATATAGAATTATATGATGACATGGTTACTCTCTCTTATCTTATTATAGACGAATCTCGGGGAAATTATTTGTGTGTGTGTGTGTGTGTGTGTGTGTGTGTGAATAAAAATTCAGATGCAAGGTTACTTTAAACAACTTCGTCAGATATTGTACAAATTCACATTAATTTTGATGATGTGTGTCAGTCCCTCATAAGCATACCAATGAGGCAGATATATGCCTCACCGCAGTCTCCTAGATGTCAAGCGACTTGACGAGTCCCTCAAGAAATTTCAAGGGAAGGAAAACAAAACCATTGTGATTGCAGGTGACTTCAACTGTCCTGATATAGACTGGCAAACTCTCACCCTGCGTCACAATGCTCAAGACAGAGAAGTCCAACAAGCTTTAATCGACCTTTCATTGGAACACGGACTGGTCCAGATTCACAACCAAGCTACGAGATATGATAACATCCTAGATATCGTGCTCACTAACAACCCAACACAAGTGAAATCGTCGTACAGCATCCCAGGTATAAGCGACCATGCCATGGTGGTCACGGACTTCGACATGAAACCAGCCATTGCAAAGATACCACGGAGAAAGATCTACAAGTACTCTCAAGCTGACTGGGAAGAGGTGAAAAAGGACGTAGCCAACATATCTGAGATGGTCATTGAAAGAAAGAGGCAAGGGACAAACGTCCAAGACCTATGGACTATGCTGCGAGACTCCCTGTTAGACATCATAGAACAAAGGATCCCCTCCAAGTCGAGCAGCAGCAGACAGTCACTTCCCTGGTTTAACCACAAGCTGAAAAGAATGGTGAAGAGGAAGGCACGACTGTACAGGAGAGCCAAGAAGACTAACTCATGGGCCGACTACAAGGCCTTTCAACGCCAGTGTAGACAAGAGTTCCGTCGAGCTGAGAGGGACCATCTCACCTCCACCATCGTCGATGAACTGGAAATCAACAAGAACTCCAAACCCTTCTGGAGCTACATCAAGGCAAAGAGGAAAGACAGGAATGGAGTTCCTCCCCTCATGCTGGAAGGAAACCTTGTGAAGGACAGCAGGACCAAAGCAACCACCCTCCTGCAGCAGTTTACATCTGTGTTCACAAGGGACCAGACCAATCGTATGCCCAGCATTGAAAAAAACTACAATTGCTCCCTCCCTCCTCTGCAGATCACAGCTGATGGAGTTCTCAAGCTATTACAGAACATCAACATCCATAAAGCTTGTGGACCGGATAACATCCCTAACATTATCCTGAAGCAGTGTGCCACCGAACTTGCGCCAGCTTTGAGTGAGATATTCCAGCTCTCCCTGGACACTGGGGTACTACCTACTGACTGGTTGCAGGCTAACGTGACACCAGTTTTCAAGACCGGGGATGTCCACCAGTCGGCAAACTACCGTCCCATCTCTAAAACATCAGTCACATGTAAACTCCTGGAACATATCATATGTAAACACCTCCTTGATTATTTAGAAGAAAACAACATCCTAACTCACCTGAATCACGGTTTTAGATCTGGATACTCCACCGAAACCCAGTTGATCACTGCCCTCCATGACCTGTTGCATGCAAACGACCAAAGGAAGCAATCAGACATCATAGTGCTGGACCTTTCGAAGGCTTTCGATAAGGTCCCCCACGAAAATCTCCTACATAAACTTACATCCATTGGAATCACTGGCCCCACCCACTCATGGCTTAGAAATTTCTTAACAAAACGCTGTATGAGAGTCGTCATAGACGGAGAGAGCTCCCACGATGCACATGTTGATTCAGGTGTACCCCAGGGAACAGTACTCGGGCCCTTATTGTTCCTTTGCTACATCAACGACCTACCAGACACAGTGAGGTCACAAATAAGGCTGTTCGCAGACGACTGTCTCCTTTACCGTCAGATCAGGAACCAGGAAGACCACCTCATCCTTCAAAACGACCTGACAGCCCTGGTCTCTTGGGCACATAAATGGGGTATGTGCTTCAACGCAGAGAAGTGCTATACTATGAGTGTCTGCAGTAAATCATCCTACTTCTATCAACTCAACAGCCATATTCTGCAGCACGTTCACGACATCCGTTACCTAGGAGTCACTATCTCTGACGACCTGAAGTGGGAGAAGCATGTCGCAAAGACCGCGAAAAAGGCGAATTGGGTTCTATCCCTCCTTCGGAGAAACCTCTACTTCTGCCCTGCCAACGTTAAGCGAACTGCCTATACTTCACTCGTTAGATCACTCCTTGAGTACGGTGCCACTGCCTGGGACCCATATCTACAAAAGGACATAAACAGACTTGAAAGTGTCCAACGAAGAGCTGTCCGATTCATAACAGGGGATTACGTGTCCAGAGATGACGGCTTTATCACAAACAAGCTGGCTGAACTTTGTCTCCCAAGCCTGAAGGAAAGAAGAAGGAATCTCAAGCTCACCCTCTTCTTCAAAGTGGTCGGGGGGCTGGTGCCAGCTCTCCCAATTCAAACCTTTGCTCAACCGAATAAAACTTAGACGACGTATCCGTGTTAAGCAATTCACAAACTGCGATACTGTAAATATCTTAGACAGACAAGTGACAAATAACAGTAAGTGCTTTAATCAAATAAGAGCACAAACAGAACAATTCAGAAACTCATTCTTCCCGTCTACTGTCATCGAGTGGAACCACCTGAGTGACGCCACTATTAACTCGCCATCAATCGCCTCATTCAAAAAGGCCATTGATAGAGCTTTCTAATCACCCCTGCGCCCTCTCTCATCCGATGCGTTATGCCCAGTAGGGCCCTGCATCGTAAACATCCAGATCCAGATCCAGATCCAGGCAGGAGCGTCGATTGGGGGGGGGGGGGGGGGGGAGAGGGGGGCAAACATATTATTTGCCCAACCCCCATAATTTCCGAGATGTGGATCTTTCTTTTTACTTTACTTTTTTTTTTGACAGAAAACGGTCCAAATATTTCACCCAAAGCGTGCACCAGATTGTTGAATTTCAATTCTGAAAATGCAAAATCTCCCTCGCGGGGGATACCCCCTCCCACATCCTTCTCCGTTTTGTCCTTTCCTGAAGATTTAGTACATTTTTTGATTTCAGATGGCAGATTTCCAAATATGTTATGAAAAGTGTACACCAGATCTGTCACTTCAGTTCAATCAACCCTTTCCCCCACTTGGCTTTACTTTCTCTCCGTTTATTCAGTACACTTTTGGAATCAACAATTTCCCAAATTCTATCAAAAATGATCATATTGTGTTAACGGGATATTTTCATTGGAATTCGAAAAATGCCTATAAGCTCCTTTGTATGCAGAGGCGTCGATCCTGGAGGGCAAATGGGGGAGTTCCCCCCTCCCCCCCCCCCCCCCCCCCCAAAAAAAAAAAAAAAATGGGCGAGGTGGAAATCATCATCCCCCCCCCCCCAGTCTCCCGAGGTGCGGAAATTTTTCTTGCTTTTTTGATGGAAACTGTCCAAACATTTCACCCATATTGTGCAGAAGATTGTTGAATTTCTATCTTCTGAAAATGCAAACATTTCCCTCGCGCGTGGGAGGGGAGTACCCCCTCCCACACCATCCCCCGTTAGCAACGGCGTAGCCAGGATTTCATCTTAGGGGGGGGCGGTTAGTCTGCGAGGGAGCGAAGCGACCGAGCCCGAGCGAGCGGAGCGAGCGAGGGGGGGAGGGTGTGGGAGGGGGGTGTCCCCCCTCTTACGGTAAGAACTTTTTGCATTTTGATGTTGTAAATGGTGCAATTTGATGCATGTTTTTGCGCGTTTTATCGACATGAAACAGTCCCACTTGTTTAAGGTACCAGTTTATTTTGATGTCGATTATTATTGAACAATTTGCCTGTAAAATTGTATAATTTAAATACACTTCTTGTATCAATTCTTTTCACTGAATCATGAACGCGACTGAACCCGAGCGAGCGGAGCGAGCGAGGGGGAGGGGAGGGTGTGGGAGGGGGGTGTCCCCCCTCCCACGGTGAGAACTTTTTGCATTTTGATGTTGCAAATAGTGCAATTTGATGCTTGTTTTTGCACGTTTTATCGACGGGAAACAGTCACACTTGTTTAAGGTAGCAGTATATTTTAGTGTAGATTGTTATTGAACAATTTGCCTATAAAATGGTATCATTTAAATACACTTCTAGTATCAATTCTTTTCACTGAATATCATGAACGCGACTGAACGCGAGCGAACGGAGCGAGCGAAGGGGGAGGGGAGGGTGTGGGAGGGGGTGTCCCCCCTCCCACGGTAAGAACTTTTTGCATTTTGATGTTGTAAATGGTTCAATTTGATGCATGTTTTTGCATGTTTTAATGAGTTGAAACAGTCCCACTTGTTTAAGGTTGCAGTATATCTTGATGTAGATTATCATTGAACAATTTGCCTGTAATATGGCATGACTTAAATACACTTCTTGTATTAATTTTTTCATGAATATCATGAACGCGACTGAACCCGAGCGAGCGGAGCGAGCAAGGGGGAGGGGAGGGTGTGGGAGGGGGGTGTCCCCCCTCCCACGGTAAGAACTTTTTGCATTTTGATGTTGTAAATGGTGCAATTTGATGCATGTTTTTGCGCGTTTTATCGACGTGAAACAGTCCCACTTGTTTAAGGTAGCAGTTTATTTTGATGTCGATTATTATTGAACAATTTGCCTGTAAAATTGTATAATTTGAATACACTTCTTGTATCAATTCTTTTCACTGAATCATGAACGCGACTGAACCCGAGCGAGCGGAGCGAGCGAGGGGGAGGGGAGGGTGTGGGAGGGGGGTGTCCCCCCTCCCACGGTGAGAACTTTTTGCATTTTGATGTTGCAAATAGTGCAATTTGATGCTTGTTTTTGCGCGTTTTATCGACGTGAAACAGTCCCACTTGTTTAAGGTAGCAGTATATTTTAGTGTAGATTATTATTGAACAATTTGCCTATAAAATGGTATCATTTAAATACACTTCTAGTATCAATTCTTTTCACTGAATATCATGAACGCGACTGAACGCGGGCGAACGGAGCGAACGAAGGGGGAGGGGAGGGTGTGGGAGGGGGTGTCCCCCCTCCCACGGTAAGAACTTTTTGCATTTTGATGTTGTAAATGGTTCAATTTGATGCATGTTTTTGCATGTTTTAACGAGTTGAAACAGTCCCACTTGTTTAAGGTTGCCGTATATCTTGATGTAGATTATCATTGAACAATTTGCCTGTAATATGGCATGATTTAAATACACTTCTTGTATTAATTTTTTCACTGAATATCATGAACGCGACTGAACCCGAGCGAACGGAGTGAGCGCGGGGGAGGGGAGGGTGTGGGCGGGGGGTGTCCCCCTTCCCACGGTAAGAACTTTTTGCATTTTGATGTTGCAAATGGTGCAGTTTGATGCATGTTTTTGCGCGTTTTATCGACGTGAAACAGTCCCACTTGTTTAAGGTAGCAGTATATTTTGGTGTAGATTATTATTGAACAATTTGCCTATAAAATGGTATTATTTAAATACACTTCTAGTATTAATTCTTTTCACTGAATATCATGAACGCGACTGAACCCGAGCGAGCGGAGCGAGCGAGGGGGAGGGGAGGGTGTGGGAGGGGGTGTCCCCCCTCCCACGGTAAGAACTTTTTGCATTTTGATGTTGCAAATGGTGCAATTTGATGCATGTTTTTGCGTGTTTTAACGAGTTGAAACAGTCCCACTTGTTTAAGGTTGCAGTATATCTTGATGTAGATTATCATTGAACAATTAGCCTGTAATATGGAATGATTTAAATACACTTCTTGTATTAATTTTTTTCTCTGAATATCATGAACGCGACTGAACCCGAACGAGCGGAGCGAGCGAGGGGGGAGGGGAAGGTGTGGGAGAACTTTTTGCATTTTGATGTTGCAAATGGTGCAATTTGATGCATGTTTTTGCGTGTTTTAACGAGTTGAAACAGTCCCACTTGTTTAAGGTTGCAGTATATTTTAGTGTAGATTATTATTGAACAATATGCCTATAAAATGGTATCATTTAAATAATCTTCTTGTATTAATTCTTACACTGAATATCATGAACGCTGTCTGTTCAGCAATCAAACAGAAAAAGCATGCACACGAGGGTGTAGATGATAGGGGCATATCCCCTCCCACACGAACGTGATTTTGCGTTTTCAGACCTGAAATTCAGCGATCTGGTGCAAATTTTTGGTGCAATACTTTTTCATCGAAGTGTTAAAATCACGGAATTTAGCTCTTATTCCGAATGTGCACCATCTGTGTGTATGTATAAAGTCTAGTGAGGTAGAGCTTAGGGGAAGGGGGATTTCCCCTCCCGCTCGCGGAGCTTTTGCGTTTTTAGAATTGAAATAAAGCGATCTGGGTATAGCCACAGTCTACTTCTATGCATGGCGGAAGGGGGGGGGGGGGGAGGGGCGGGCGAGTAGGGAGAAGGCGTGGGCGAGTGTTATCTCCACCCTTCCCTTCCGATGGAGCTTTTGCCTTTTTGAGGTTGAAATTGAGATATCTCGTATACGCATATTTGATGGAATCAACATTTGGGAAATCACAAAAAAAAAAACCAACTGATGGGGAGGGGGGGGGGGACTGAGGGAGGAAAGGGTCGATTAAAAGGGGAAACTCCCCTTATACATGAGGGAACCTTGAGTTTTCGGAATATAAGTGATAAGTCTTGTGCACTCAGAATGATTCATAATTTTTGTGCAAATCTAAAAAAGTGTACTAAGCTAGGGAAAGAGACACAGAGGGGGAGGGTTTGGGAGGGGGTTTCCCCCTCCCAAGCACGAGAGATTTTGCATATTTTGAATTGAAATTCAACGATCTGGTGCACAATTTGAGTGAAATATTCCAAAAAAATATCTTATTTGATGAAAGGTTGCAAAGGAGACCCGCTTCATGTGCATGCATACAGTATACACGCATTTTTTTTTTCCGCCTCCCAAATCCCCGGTCCAAATCTTAGGGGGGGGGGGGGGGGCGACCGCCCCCATCGCCCCCCCCCCCCCCCCCTGGCTACGCCAGTGCCCGTTAGGTCCCCTTCCATACACTTGTATACAATGGGAGATTGGCAAATTTCCGAATATTTCATCAAAAAAGTGTGCACTTCAATATCCTGCTTCCCATAGATTTAGTACACTTCATCGAATGTTCCGTCATAAATATATATGCGAGACTTTTTTTTTTCATTCCAATTCATAAAATGCAAAGAGAAATCAAAAGCTCTTACCAAATATATGGTAGGGATTAGGGCACACCCCTTTCACACCCTCCCTCTTGCTGTATAAGCCTCCCCTCCGTGCGTCAATACGATTGCACTTCATTACATATTCCATCAAAAGTGTTCACCAGGTCAGATCGTAATTGAGATCATAAAGATGCTAAAGCTCCCTAATGTGGGAGTGGGATAACTCCGCTCCCACGTTCTTCCCCCGCTTGGTCTCACTCCATATCAGACATACTTGCTACACTTCTCTGATACAAATTTCAAGATATTCCAACAAAAGTGTACGCCAGGTCTCTCTCTCCAAAAAACAAAAAAAACAAAAAAACAAACAAAAGAAAAGAAAACAAAACAAAACAAAACAAAACCCCCAAACCCCTAAAAAACAAACAACAAGCAAAGAACAAAAAAACAAAAGCTCCCTCGAAGATGAGGGGAATACCCCACCCCTTTCCGACCCTCCCGCGAGTGCTGGGTCCACCTCCATATACCCCGCATCGCGGGGACAGTCACCAGAGATCTTATCTTTTTACGGCACACTTTGGGATTGACAATTTTCTGAATATTCCACAAGAAGTGTGGATCAGATGATTCTATTTCATTTCTAAAAGTGCAAAAGATTCGTCGTGTAGGAGGGGGTACTCCCTCCCATAATACCCACCCCTGCCATCAACTTCCATACAGTTAGTACACGCGGCATAAGAGCTCTGATACCCCCATTTAGTCATTCACATTTCTGCGAATATCTATTTTTTTTTATTCTTTACCTTTTAAGAGGAAAAATCCAAAAATTTCACAAGTGTGCACCAGATTCCTGAATTTCAAGTCTGAAAATGTAAAATCCCCGCTCGTGTGTGTGTGTGTGTGTGGGGGGGGGGGGGGATATCCCTCCCCCTAACCCTCATACATATAATCACTACTATATTGAATGTCGTCATGAATAGACCCAACTTACAAAAGGTTTCAAATTGATAGATATTACAGTCATGTTCCCTTACGGATCTAGAGTGAGCTATACACTGGCCACCAGTCCTTACTAAATGTATGTTAACAGATGGGATCCAGTTTGCATTCATTAGCTGCTTCTGAGTTGGGCAATCAAAGAATCATACTTCAATTCACTGAGGTAAGCATGAAAGCTGATGATGTGAGTAGGCCCTACATCAATACATCTCCTGTTGGTCAAACTTCAGACAATACACCAGTTTACTGATGCATTAACCTCAGTGGATTATGTTCCCTGGGAATTACTAATAAGTGAGTCAAATCACCCATTCCTCTGTAGTACAGTGTGCACCATTACTTGTTGCTATGTTATGCAAACATCATGCAAGCTGTAAGGGCATCCCTAATAACCTTTGTTTATTAAATATGTGAGCAAACTCGTTTGGTTTAAAGACAAATACACACAGACACAACATGATTCACACAACTCCATAACCTGCATCTAGCTTCACCAAGTAAGGGATACCAACACATTACACATTCTAGAATTAGCTGAATAAATTTGATTTATTCAAAAACAAAACAAAAAAGCACTGGGTAATACATGAATGAATATACTGCCAAGCGGAAGCATAAATTGTTTCAATGTACAAAGCACTAGAAATGATTGATGCACATTTTGTTTTTCTTTCTTTCTTCACTCCCCCTCTTTGGTTTGATTTACATCAAAGTAAAATCTTCATCTGAAACACATAACACAGAAATAGATGCTAGTTGTGATACATACACAACAAAGGAATTATACACAGAAATTATCATGGAAGGGCATGAGTACTAGTACCCTGAAATTCATCCTTTAAAGGGACATCGCAATGCAAATTCATGTTGACTTGTATTGAGTATTAATACCCTAATCGTCAATTATGAGGCTAAACTAAAATCTTCATATATGTCATATACTTCATTGTAAATTCTATTTTTTTTTTCAGATTTCTTGGATATGCCCACAAAAAAACAACAACTTCCAAACCAATAATGTGCCCGCAACATCATCAGTCAATCATTGCCAATGTACACATATGATGAACAAAACATACGACTGCACCTTCTCCCAGACCGAGCGTAACAAGTATGCTTCTGTGTAATGTCTTTTGTTAATCATATTAGTAACGTAGAAACAGCAGGCTATGCTCAGTCTGCGGAAAGGTGCATTTAAGTGTCTTTTATTAATAATTTTAGTACTTTAAAAATGATTGACAGGTGATGTCACTGGATGAATCTTTGTTGGCACGAATTGTCATTATCGTTTAGCCACCAGTGATGTTGAAGGTATCATGAACCAACACTAGTCAACTTGCATTTGCATTACGTAATTCTTTTAGTTTGCTCAGCTTTTTCGTACTGGTACAATATATGTTGTGCCCTGAAATCAAATAAAGATTGTCAGAAAAACACAATAAGAGTGTATGTTGGGGGGGGGGGGGGGGGGAGTCTTGTCAGTATCACAAAGCAATATAATCTATGAGGATATTCACACAGAACAATATTCAGGCAATAGTACAATAATAATCATTTCTTTCCATGAGTGTTTTCATTTTATATGCGTACAATGTATTTATGTAAAAGTTTTGTATAACAGGCTTGGATCATGTGTACAGCAGGTATAATTATTACAAAGTGCATATTGGCATTGCTTATATAAATCTGTATGTACAAAATCATCTACCACTCTCAGCTAATATTCAACATATCTTCAAATGAAATGGTGTAAAACTATAATATATATTTCAGATAATATACACCATAAACTTATACTTCAGTTCTCTCCTTCATTTCTTTTTTTTTCCTGGTCATATTTTTGCCACATGATTATATCGACTCTCAATCTCAGAACTTGATAGTGTGGTTACATGTCTTTGCAACAGAAAACAGACAAGATAGAGAGATAGAAGTCATGAACTAGGCAATGCATGGCGGAAACATTTATCAATATACAAGAATAAAATGTCATTTGGCTGTCTGATATCACATAAATACATGTAAAGGTTTTATATCCCTTTCTCAAATGTCAAAATTTCGCACAATTGAAAACAAACGTCTCCCAACATCGTGTATAAAATCCTTATACAGTAATACACCTCAGAGTTTAAAAAGAAAGAAATGAAAAGCTAATCCTATGTCACTTGAGAATATATTCCACTTTTGTATCAAGAATAATGGTTGGAATTTTTTCAGGGTGTAAATAAATTCACAGGAAATCTAGAGAGTTATCGCTCCATCATAAAGAAGTTTCCAGTTTTATTATTCTGAGGAAAGGTCTGAATTACATACCACTGCAATATACTGGCTTACAAAGGAGTCTTATTTTTACAGGGTTGCAAAAGGGACTCATAAACTTTAAAGGAACTGTACAGTACAGGTTGAGGTGGGGATTCATGTTTTAAACATTCCTAAGTGAGATAATGAGAAACCTCTTATAAAATATGAAAGAACCAGTAATTTTAAAAAGGATTCAATGTTTATTTGATGAAAATCGGTTTTCAAATGGCTGAGATATCCAAAAAAGTGATAATAATAAAAGGCGACAGGCCATGCCTTTTATTAGGATCTCTTTGTTTCACCTTGTTTTTGGATATCTCAGCCATTTCAAAACCGATTTTCATCAAATTAACTTTTGATATCCCTTAAAATTGCATGCTCTTTGACATCTCATAGAGTGGTTTCTGAATATCTCGCAAAACGTTAAAAGCTAAATCCTCACCTCAACCAGAACTGTACACACCCTTTAAGCTCCATAGTAGTGTAGCAAGAAATGACCTACTAGGCTTTTTACATTTGCATCATAATCAGCCACATGACATTATGACCATAACGGTATCGAGCATGTATAGACCTAATTTCAACCAACATAAACCATGCAATTGAAGATTGTGAACACACTGTACCTGGCAATCATTGTGGTACAGGGCACTTCATTTTCCTTGTATTAAGTGTCAATCAAGTAACATTTACCATTTGGTCATGTTCATACATCATTACTGTGTTGGGTATACATAACGGAGAAACAAACAAACAGACAAACAAACAAGACTCCTACTCCACCAGAAAGGGAATGACTTCTGTCAGATGGCCAAACTGAACACCACGTTTTGCCATGAACACATCTGATGGCCTTACTGGTCATTTCACAGGATGTTTGGTATTCAGCTATGTCCTCCATTCTTCTCCGCCGATTGTTGCAGTTAGTTATAAAAGTGCACTCCCAAACTTGTTCTATGTATTAGAGTTCAACGCTGGCTATCCACAATAAGGCTAGCATGATTGCAAATCCATCACAATTTTGAACAGTGTCTGCAAGAGCTTGTACTTGGAACACTGAAGAGGATTAGGTGAATGTCAAGCATTGAGGAAAATGACAAACAAAACAACAAACAGCTTGAAGACTATCTGACACACATAGTAAACAGACTTATAAAGGTAGTTGGCCTAAAAACAGAATGGCATTCATCTGGTAAACACATCACAGCATATGACCATGAAGAAAATGTTGAAAACATTTATAATTAGAATAAAATGCTTTGAACTATTATAAGACACCTGGAAGCCCTACAGATGTAACACAAAAGACAAAACAGGACAACCTTCTTCTAAAAAATGAAATCAATGAAATCAACAGAGTACCGTTGTTTGACTTGGCTAATCAAGGGCATATTATCAAAATTTGGCACGTAGCATCTCCTCTGACATACGATCTCAAGAAAATTCCAAATGCCTGTAAAAGAGGGAAATATGCGAGTACATCAATTCAATAGAAAGATCACAAAAATAGCACGAAAGCATCTATCAGCAGTACAATGATTAAAGTGCAAAGCCTCTCTATATCTAAATCAACGTTAATAAACGGAGCAAAATCATACTGACAGAATGATAGAAGTCTAACTGAAATCAGACGTAGAATGATAAGGTTATGGAATCTAGAGTGTCCCGTTCCTATGGAACATTTATAATGCTCACATCTGCTCATGCAATTAAAACAAGGTGATGAAATCTTTGCAACACAAGCCTACCAATTGCTTTGCACACAGATCTTTTCAAAAGTTCCTTGTTTTACATGAAATAAGAGGAATTTTTGTGTCAACTTTTTGCTACCTTTTAGTAGTCTTACAATGAAGATTTTAAGGGAGGGATGGGGCCATACTTCTCAATGACTGAATGAAATCATGATTTTACTATTTTTTTTTTCTTTTCTTTGTGCACATACTACTAAGAAAGCTGTGAGGAAAACCCAGGGAAATGAATGTGTGGAAAAGAAATGATAAGGAATGGTTTCAACACTATGGTATTGACAATAAATACAATTTCAAAGATTTGGCACTTGCTAAATCATCATTATCAGCGTCTTGGAATATACACGCTTGGTTGGCTGGAAACAATATAACATAAAATTAGAAAAAAAAATGACTAAACAATGTTGTAAACATGGAATATTGGCTATGTGGAAATGTTCTCATTTGTGCTCGATATTAACATTTAAAAAAAAATCAAAACATACAAATATTTTGCTCCCCGCATTTAATCTCCTTGAGATTATAACATTATTTGTACAATGTAAAATGTAAAATGTGATTGTGGTCTCAACAGTGATATCCAGATAAACTGGTTATTATTGCTGTTGTGCCTTTTTTTCCTTCCTTTTTTTTTTTAATTGGGGGAGGACCTGAAAGAGAAGCTTATTACATTATATTAATTCAATTTCAGCATGTTCACGTTTTGGCCAAGAAGAATCTGCAAATATGAAAGCAACATAGAGAAGATATTATTGTAAAATTTCTATGTTTTCAAACTGCCAGACTTTGCCTAACAGTTAAAGGGGATGGCTAATAACTGATCAGTGGGAATCAGTGGTAATGCTGGGGGATGATTGTTCCAATCCTCTTGGGATTCATTTAAGAAAACATTATATATCTATTGTTGTGTGAAAATTATTTGCTTTAGAATGGTCGCATATTCAAGTAATGTGCAGTTAGTAGCTGACGATCGCCCCGTCACTGTACAGGCATGCTAACCTGGAAACATTAAACTGCACATTACTTGAATATGAGACCATTCTGAAGCAAATAATTTGCACACAACAACAGATATATAATGTACTCTTAAATGAATACCACAAGGATTGTAACAATCATCCCTCAGCATTCCCACTAATTCCCATTGATCAGTTACTAGCCATCCCCTTTAAAGTCTTTTTCTTCAACATCCTCACATACCAAGTATTAAAGTCCACATTTTCATTTAATCTGAGAAAGTCATCCTCAGCATGTAAACAAGCAATGCCACCACTGTGATAAACATAACTCTCTGATGTTATCATATCACTTTTGCAGTAATTGTACAACTATTCCCTATATTCCTTCAAAGCACATGCTCTTCTGTTATGCTCCTACCAGGGAGTTTCAATGATGGAGCTGAATAAATCATTCATGATACCATTGCTACGTGGGGCAGCAAAAACTTGTAACTGAGCAATCTGCAACAGCAGATCATGCAATGTAACAATGACAGAAGATTGAGGGATAGCTTTCACATATTTGTCATTGTGACAGCAGCGTATTCTTTGTAATGAGATGCAGAAATACAAGGGAGAGAAGACACATAAAATAATCCAAAATCTCCTGTTAGTCACTTTGAATGACAACTGGCATATTAGGTAGTTTTCACTTCAATTTGTGCTGGTAGATGGCTTTGGAATGAATAGTATAGCTGGTAAATAAGAACTTGTAGCAATTCATACATAAAGAAATATTTTTAAAAACACAACTAACGCAGTGACAGTAACATTGACTTGAATCTACTCACTCCACTTGAATATTAAAACAGAGTAGCACTGTGAGCCATCTTTATGAAAGGTAGGCACGTCCACCTCAAGCGCCAATCAGACATACTCCAAGCGCTGTGATTGACACCTGGGTTATGTGAACACACTACAACATCAAAGCACAGATGTGCTACAGATTGACTTGTGGTTGTTATCAGTCTCCATGAGCATGCCTTGCTTCATTGCAGCTTTCAGTCCCGATTCAGACACAATTACGAATTTGAGCTTTTGGCTTTTCATCGATAGTAGATGCTGGGGTATACATGGATTTAGTAGACATGGCTTGGCTTGAGTTAGGAATTGCGTCATAGGCTAAACTTGCTTAGACAATGTATGATACTTGGTAAGTATTTCATCCTTGTATTTGATATATCTGTTAGCTATGACTGTTTAAACTGCACTATGCGAATTTATCTTTTGAACACTCTGTACAGACCAGCAATATACAGTGATGAAACTATTTCAGAGTTGCATTTTTTGATATGATGAGTTACTTAGCAATGAAAAAGTACTCATAACCAATAAGAATTTGGAAAGTGGAATGGAAATGGAAAGGGCAGACACCAACAGCTTGCAAATTATGCCTTTCATCAGCACATTTCTGTCGGGAGAACATTATGGAAACAGTCACAGCTACTGTATGCTAACTGCACTACTTACATTCAGTGTGCGCAAAATTAATCTGGCAGTCGGGGGCTTCAGTGCATGGCAAGCGATGCGATAAATATGATCTGAATGTAAGAAAGCCAGTGCTAAAGGCATGCCATTCTTATATTCCTTGCAAAGTATTTCTCATTTGTTTTGCACTCTCTGCCCACGAGTGAAACACTACCAAAGTCCAGTGATGGCTTTTCAATCACCTTTGCTCCCAAACTCTGGAATGACCTTCCTCTCCAAACTCATTTATTACCTACCATGGTCATTATCAGACTTCACAGAAGATCCACATTTTTATGCTTGATAAATGAATATGCATTGACTCTCGATTTTTTGCATTGTGGTTAAGTGCATTACACTCTAGAATATCTAGCTTACATGAAATTTGTTACATGTGTCGTCTTGAAAGGTACTTTGAAACTCTCTCAGCCTTAAATAACTGTGTAGCAATTGCATTATGTTGCGATGTCACTTTTTTATTGTGAGAAACCTTTACGGCATGCTCTAACAAAGGCTCTAAAGAGAGGTCAACATTTCCACACAAATGAAAGATAGATCATATTTTCTTGGCTATTTGCAAAGGAGGAAAACCATGGCAAGAAATGTCTTTACAGAGATGTTAATATTGAAAGGCAAATGGGACGCCACATTTGATGAAATCTTAGCATTTAAATGGGCATGACTTTTTTTGGAATGCGGTCTTTGCTAACAATAAGCTTTCCTAACAAATCACAAAGCAAAATAAAACAAATGAAAGAAATGAACAAAACTCAAGGAAATGGTTAAACAAAGTACATGTATGATGCAACCAGACCCAATGGCAGAGAGACTTTAGGTGGTGAGAGATGAATCGGTCTGTCTCTTCTCCTGGAGGAGAGCCAGAAGAGCCTCCTGGATTGCTGGGGCTATCTTGAGACTGGTGAGCACTTCTCCGGGATTGGGGTGCTGCTCAATCATCGCCAGCACAGACTGTTTGGGGCAAGAACACAGACAGGAGAGAGGAACAGACTGGTGAGACCCAGCAAAGTTTATGAAGACGTGTCTGTTAAAAAAGATACATATCCAGACCTTGTTACAGATAGATGGTGCTGTGTATAAAAAAATTAATGAAATAAAAAAAGAAAAAATTAATAAATGATTAATTAAGTAAAGAAACAACATCCCATAAGTATTATATCTCCTCTTCGTGGAAGAAAATCTTACAAAAGAAGTACAAATTTCAAAGAGGAAAAGTAAAAACTACAGTGCACTCACGTTATAATGAAGTCCTTGGGACCTTCAGTTTCTTTTGGTACACATCAAAATTTCTTTACAGCAAAACAGCAGAGTATGAAGAAATATAATATTATGTATACTGGTGATAATTTTGGGACTTAAATTTTTACTTTGTTGTATTGAGAATGTCATTATGACTGTGTTCGTTATAAAGGGAGTTCACTGTACTTACATTGGCAACCCTGATACTATTTTTACTGTCTGACTGCAGAAAGACAAAACAAAAGTTGGCATACACCTGAAATAGTACTTTACGCACTCCATCCACACAGAACAACATATAACTGAAATGGAGCATCAAGGCACACAAAAAACCCCACAAACAAACTAGAATTATCACTGAAGGTGATTAATACCCCCACCCCTAGTGTTGCTTTATAGTATGTGATGTCATGAGGGCAATGACGTTAATACCAAGTTTGTGCACTTGTCGAATTGGAAACAGAACAATTTTAGTTCACTGTACAATTACAGAGTTGACACCGAGTATAAAACTTACAGTAAATGGAAACATGCTTTCCCCCAGCATCACTACACTTAAAGACCATCATGCACACCAAATTTGACCTTCATAGCTTGAATGGTTTATTTTGATACAACAAACTTTGTTCAGATAAATGGAGTGAATATATTGCAGAAACATATCTACACTAAAACTTTCGCACCACAAACTGTTCTTAGCACGTTGGTTTTTTGCCACCTTTTACTGAGGTACAGGGTCACAAGTGCAGTGCTTAGCTCATAATAGAGTGCCTCTTTCATACATGCTAACATACACGTTTGACTCAACACGCAATTATCACAAGATTGCTTTATTGCCCAATCTACCATGCACACTGCAGGCACATTCAAAACTTAAAAAGGCCAATGTGTAGTATGTGGACCTCTTTAACTTTGGCAAACAGGAGGAATCACAACATTCAAAATTCTCACAGTTACTCATCTTTTCCTTTTCAGTAGACCTGAGACTAAGGAATCAATGTTCTACCAACAGCCTGTAAACACACTGAGAATAATTTTTCACATTAGTGGGGAATAAAGAAAATGCCACAGCTTGTGCAGTTTTGTCCATTTCCTTTCATGATGTCTCCTGGATAATTGCTGCACTTGCAAAATGAAGCTTGCTCTTTACTAATGAGTTGATTTCAGTAGCACGACTCGATGGTCCCGCCCCCTCATATGTGGAGGGTCCTACCTGCAGCTCTTCCTCAGTCGGGCTGTTGAGGGCGCTCTGTGCTTGCTCCTTGATGCGGTCCTCGATGGCCACCTTTTCAGCCTCCTTGGATTTGAGATCCATCAGGGCATACTGCTGCTGCAGCTTGTTGATATCTGAGGGGTTGTAAAAACAAAGGGTAACATGGCATTCAAATGTATGATAGAAACCTAGTGACAAAGGAGTCCTTTGGGACTTGGAAATATGATCAGTATATCCAGTATATTGTTGTATTTGAAGACAAACACACAAAACAAGGGAACAAACCCCAAAAGGATATTGTTCCATTGGGGAAAAACAGATAGTTACAACTAGCGCTTCATCACATCAGATTTCTGTACATCGTTTTTCTAGTGTACCATCTACTAACTACAGTAGAAAATAGAGGTCAAAGATAGATTTTTAAAATTTTTTCATGATCAGCAGTGTCTGAATAGAATGGATAAAAAAAGGTATCTTATCTCACAGCAGACCCATAAAAGACATAAATGCTTGCCGAGTGGGAAATTCCAAGATGGAGAGTGATGACATCATTATGGGGTAGAAACTACTTTTCATTGTGCGAGCAATGCTTAAAGGACAAGTTCACCTTCACAGACATGTGGGTTGAGTGAATGCAGCAATATTAGTAAAACACATCAGTGAAAGTTTGGGGAAAATCCAACAATCTGTTCAAAAGTTATGAATTTTTAAAGTGTCTGCGCAATCACTGCTGGATAAGAAGACTACTACAGCATATGATGTCAGACGCGTGCAACGATATAAGGAAAATAAAAAGAGAATTTCAAAAACCTTTATTTTTTGAAGAAAGTGCACATTTCTTCAACTTGTTACTGACATATATTAAGGGTATTATTATTACCCCTGCCTTCTAAAAGAGAGAAGTCAAGTGACCTTTTGCCATACGAGAAAAGTGAAAATATGTTGAATTTTCTTGATACTTTCTTTATATCGTTGTACACATGTGACATCACAAGCTGTGGTAGTCTTCTCATCCAGCTGTGACTGAGCAGAAACTTAAAAAAATCGTAACATTTGAACTGATGGTCCGATTTTCCTCTAACTCTCACTGAGGTGTTCTACTAATATTGCTGCATTCACTCAACCCTCACGTCTATGAAGGTGAACTTGTCCTTTAACCCTATAAAGCCCAAGGGGGGGCACATTGTGCCCCCCCTACCAGATTTTCACTTGCCACTCCTTAGCCCTTTATCCGATTTCAACCAAATTTGGTGACTTTTCCTAAAATCTTATTGCGACCATTTTGGTATATAATTTAGCTATATCTGATGTTGCTGGTTGCCATGGCAACCATAAACTGACAACCATGTCAGTCAGATTTTGCATCTTTTTTCTGTTCCCATTTCATTTAACAGCATTACTGTGTATGAAATGAAGGTTTCTTGGCTGAAATTTGTGGAGGGAGGGAAATTTGAAGTAATTATAGTCCTGGAAAGTTTTTCTTATTATTTCCTTTGTTTTTATGTGACAAAGGCATAAAACAATAGACATAATAGAGATAATTGAAAACAATAATATTTCCTAAAGATTGCCCTTCTATTTTGTGTTATTTTGATCCCTTCACCCAAGTTATGCCTCTAATGTCATTAGTTTATCATATTATTAATTGGCAATCTCAAAATTCTACTATTTTGCAAATATGAAATGTCATAACTACATGTACCCATTGCAAACATTTCATCTCAGGTCTCATAATGTACTACTTTATGTGGATATGAATAGCGCCCCCATGTGGTGACCTTGAGAAATTTCAACCGTAACAAATAATAAGATTCCACTTGCTTATCATTTGTGCCAAATATGAAAATGATTGGTTTATAATAAGACATATATAATGGGGATAAAGAAATTATACAGAAAAAACATGTTTTTAGCATATTTCCTATGTATTTCTTTATATTTTGGTGAATAGCGCCCTCCATGGGTGACCTTGAGAAAATTCAAATCTATGGTCATGTAGAGTACGAGTTACTCTACCCATGTGCCAAATATGACGATGATACATCAAATAATAAGAAAGTTATATAGGGGGGGCACAATGTGCCCCCCCTTGGGCCTGCGAGGGGTCAAAATAGCTTGGGCTTAATAGGGTTAACAGGTAAAACACTTGCACATGTGGAGATACAGCTTTCTCACAGTGTAGGCGAGAAGAATTCAAAAGCCATTCTACCAAATAAAGCACTCAAAATGGTGTATAAGAGGAATAAATCATGAAATTGGTGAGTTTGACTCATTTCTTGAGTGCTGTAAAACACAATATTTTCACGGCATGACATTTTCACGAATGGGGGCCGACGGTTTTATTCGCAGCATGAAATTTTCGCCAGTTGCCTCCAACATTCAATGCATATACAGTAGTATAGACAAGATCTTTAGCGTGCATTACAATTTCGTGAAACTCGGCTATCACGAAGTTCGCAAAATTAAAATGCACGCCAACATTCCTCTTTTTACAACATGCAAACACATGTATGCCAAATTTTGTGATCTCTCATAATGGCAAAAAGGGGAATTGTACCCCATTTCCTACTTTCTCTCGTCAGATAATACAAGCCTGCACAGCAGAGTGAATGGAAGATATCTGACTGTAGCACGGGGCCTACTACCACACAGTTAACAAGAGGCCCCTGAACTAGAGTCAGGTTTATCAGTCTAGGTCTTTTCTAAATACTCTGTGAATTTCTTGCTTTCTTCACTTTATTCAGTACATCCATGTACTTTGTAAATTTACATTCCTCATGTGCCTGCAAGTACTGTACAAGCTGAAATTTTCATGTACAGATATTTTTGCAAATCGCTACTTGTCTGACATTTCTGCATGCTGTTAATTTCACAGTTGTGAGAGCCCAGTAATCATAGCTTCATCTCTTATTACACAAATAAGAATTATGATTTATTTCATTTATTAAGTTTTATCTACAAAATTGAACAGGGTAGTCCCATTCAGGGCCCAGACATCTGCTTTGAGTAACAACACTAGTACTGTAAACTGAATGTTTTTACTTGGTGGTTCCCTGTGCATAAGCAAACTGTGTTCTGCAGTCAAAGTACTGTCCTAGCATGCCAATATGCCCCAGATATCGCTGCGTCATGGCTCACACAGCATGCTAACCCTATAGTAGTTACTAGTTGCTTGTGATCCAGTGCTGGCATGAGTTGACTTTTTAAAAAAAAAGAAATAACATTTCAGCTTGTTATTGTGTGTTTTTGTATTTGCATGTTGTTATATTTGAGGTTGAATAATATTAGGTAGTGATTACACTATAGCACCTACAGAACCGAGTAGCAAGTGTGGCTGTTAAATAAGATGGTTCAAAGAAAAATCTGACCTCCGTTAGTCCTGGATTTCATGGCCTCATTTGCTTCCTGTCGCTCCTGTTTGTCAAAGTACCAAACTGTGATGGCGTATCTGTTGGACAAAGATTGCACACAGCAACCAAGACGTAGAAAGTCAAAGTCAATATGAATCCTTTCGTAAACATTGTTAATCTGGAAGGATATTATTTCTGATTAGTTTACGTGTACAGCTAAAGAACAAAGGTTTCTCCTGACAGCTAGAAAACTTCCCAATGCTTGCCCAACATAGCAACAACTAATGCATGCACAGTGGATTTTAAAGGGAAATTCCAGTGAAGTTTAAAAAAAAGCCTGAAAAGAAGGAGCAAAATCTTCATAGAACAATGAAGATTTGACCGAAATCAGATGAAAAATATGGAAATTATGACATTTTGAAGTTTTGCTAATTTCTCAGGAAACAATTTTTGAACAGTCAATATAAATATTATGCAAATAGCGAAGTAATATTTTCATCCCCTCACAACTTGTCATATGGTTTGTACATAGAATTTTAAAATATCAAATTTTTCATTCAAATGCAATTACACTCCAGTCTCAAACTGTGGTATATCTAAATGATCATTAATTTCATAACTTCCCTCATTTTTACTTCATTTTGATCAAGTTCTCACATCAGCCTTTTTGGAGAAGACTGACTTGGTCATCTATATTTCCTATCATCAACATTCAGTACAGTACTCTCTGCGTATTCAGGTATCGCTTAAATGGGTACTCCGTTTAATTGGGTAGTAATGTCAAAATCACTTTCAATGCACATTATAATTACCTGATAATCGGGTTGCCTCTCCGCATAAACGGGTAATTTTTTTCTAATCTGATTTTTTACCCACATTTTATTGCAGATATATCACTTTTAGAAATCATGAATGTCAAATTTTCCATGGCTAATCACATTCTCTGCTTAATTTGCAGAGAAGATTGATCATTTGGGGAGTAATCAAACATGATAACACATGTACATGTACCAACTTGCCACATGTAAACGAACATCACACATGTAGCTGGCACTAACAATTGCATAGACAGACATGAGTTGAACACACTTGCGCTCCTTGTGATCGTTTCGGAAAACACATGCGTGTTAGCGAGGAGTCTATAGTCAAACGACAAAGTTTTCTGAAGACATATTTGTCCATAAAAAGAGTGTAAATTATTGCCTGTGACTGAGCAAGTGTAAGGTACATATAAAGTGCCGTGTAAGCGCGCATGTTCAAGCATACAGTGTAGGTGTTTGGTGCAGTGTACAATTAATGCATGTACTGTACTTGCACATTGTGTGTGTCAAATGTGAACGAGACGTGTTCTTCAGTTAATCGGGTACACCGCTTAATCGGGTAAGAAACGCTCTGTCCGAGCCCACCTGATTATGCGGAGAGTACTGCACTGCATTAAACATGATGCACAATGTATCTGTGAACTAGGGGTTTAACGTTCACCTGTTGAACTCACTCTTACAATCAGTTACATTATCATACACCACAGACCCCAGAAATGGCGACACCCTCTTCCCCCCTCACAATCCCCAAGTGGTCCTACCTAGTTTTGAATGCTGGCTGCACCTCGTGTGGATTCCTGCGGTCCGACCAGAAGAAGAGCATCCGATTGAGAAAGGGCTCCACATCCACGTGGTCACCGGATGCAGTAAAGAGTCTCAAGAGACCTCCATCATTCTGCAGAAGGGTATGCCATCACAGGGATAACTTTTATTAAGTTTTATTACCTCTACCAGGGCAGGAGGTTATGTTTTCATCGGTATTGGTTTGTTTGTCACTGTTTGCAAATTAACTTGAAAAGTTGTGAGCAGATTTGAATGAAATGTACAGGAAAGATTGAGTATGACACAAGGAACAGATGACTAAATTTTGGTAGTGATCTGGGAATTTTTATTGGATTTTATGAAGGATTTTTGAAATTTTGGCAAGTAGGTCAATGAACTCAGGAGTTCAATGAAGTCAGGAGTGTATTTGAGGTTTGCATACACACTCTTAAGTGCGTGCTCTGCTTGGGCTAGGTGCCACACAGCTGGAAGCTGATGACATAGACAAAAGGCTTTTCTATTGGGACATTAGGTGATTTTCAGCATACAATTTTTAGTGTATGAGTGGAAATCAGTGGTGGAAATGAGTTGATTGGTGGAAATCTGCACTCTCAGAGTGCTTTTCTAGTTTAAAAAGTGAACAGGGTGGTCACATTCAGGACCTAGGGCCTACTTTTCAAGTTAGCCCTATTACAAATGTAAAATATTGCAATTAGAATCATTTAGTACAACAACAACAAAAAGAAAGTAAAAAATTATGCGGTGCATAATATATGTCCCCGCCGGAAGTAGCATTTTGTAGCAAAATGTACAATACAGGTCAAAAATCAAGGTCAAAGGTCAAAGAAGTCAAAGGTCAAAATTCTGTGTAGAAGTTTTGAAGCCCTCACCTGCTGCCATCACATAAAGCAAACGGAATCGAAATTGGGTTAGAAATGGCGAAGGAGTAGCATTTTGTAGCCATTGTACAATATAGGTCAAAAATCAAGGTCAAAGGTCAAAGAAGTCAAAGGTCAAAATTCTGTGTAGAAGTTTTGAAGCCCTCACCTAGTGCCATCACATAAAGCAAACGGAATCGAAATCGGGTTAGAAATGGTGAAGGAGTAGCATTTTGTAGCAAAATGTACAATACAGGTCAAAAATCAAGGTCAAAGGTCAAAATTCTGTGTAGAAGTTTTGAAGCCCTTACCTAGTGCCATCACATGAAGCAAACCGAATTGAAATCAGGTTAGAAATGGCGAAGGAGTAGCATTTTGTAGCCAATGTACAATATAGGTCAAAAATCAAGGTCAAAGGTCAATGAAGTCAAACGTCAAAATTCTGTGTAGAAGTTTTGAAGCCCTCACCTAGTGCCATCACATAAAGCAAACGGAATCGAAATCGGGTTAGAAATGGCGAAGGAGTAGCATTTTGTAGCAAAATGTACAATACAGGTCAAAAAATCAAGGTCAAAGGTCAAAGAAGTCAAAGGTCAAAATTCTGTGTAGAAGTTTGAAGCCCTCAACTAGTGCCATCACATAAAGTAAACGGAATCGAAATCGGGTTAGAAATGGCGAAGGAGTAGCATTTTGTGGCAAAATGTACAATATAGGTCAAAGGTCAAGGTCAAAGGTCACAACTGAAATTCTGTGTAGAAGTTTCAAAGCTCCCACATAGTGCTATCATATAAAGCAAACAGAATCAAAATTGGCTCATAAATGACAGAGAAGTAGCAAATTGAAGATTTTAATCACACACGGACGCACACACGGACACACACACGCCCGTTTCATAGTCCCGCCCTGCTCGAACTCGTTCGGCGGGGACAATAAACATGTGAAAGCATAAAAGATGCAATATCTACACAGATCAAAAGTGATACAAAGACAAAAGATACTTTGGCATTAGTAGTTGTATGTACCAACACAAGAATGATTTTAAAAGGATATTAGAAGCAGTTAACCTAACACAATATTATGCATTCCATCAAAAGATTCAGAAAAATGGATCCATCTGTTTCTTCTTGTTCTCTTTTTCTATGTTTTGAACTTCATTTTTTTTTTTTTTAAGAAAACCATTTTTAACTGCCAGCATGTAAATGCTTGCATTCTGGTATACTGTAAAAGCCGTTATTTTCAGGAGGGTTCAATTTTCGCAAATTTTGCAAATCACTGTTCAGCCACGAATTTAACAACACATGAAAATATCGCGAATGGACAGACATAAGTGCACTATGTGATAGTCCTTGGTGTTGAAACGCGAAAACAACATTTCACGCAAATGTCTGTGACCTCATTCATGAAAATATCTGTATACAAAGTAAAAGCTTTTATAGTTGTTCAGTTTCATAACATGAAAAGCAACAACAAATGTCTGGAAGGTCCACTCAATTCATGTGAGAACTTATGTAGTGTACTTATTGTCAGCAAAACTTAATTACAAGAAACTGGCTGAAGTTGAAATGCACACTGTGTGTGTATTATGCATTTCAACTTGAGCCAGCTTATGCCCCAGTCACATAGACATCCTGGATCACCCTGGACCATCCCGGATCTGATCCGGGAAGAGATCCGTGTTGACGCTGGGAGGCCAACATGGCAACTTTTGGAGGTCAAAAACAACCGGCGTCGTCCAGGGATTGCCATGTTGGCAGAGCAATCCGGGGTGGTCCATGTGGCTGCCGTGTAGCTGCTGTGTTGATCCATGTAGTTGACGTGTTGATCTGTGAAGATGCCGTGTTTGTCCGTGTAGACGCCGTGCTCTTCTGGCCTTATCCGTGTAGCTGCGATGTTGATACCGTGTGTACAGTCATACCAAAATCCCGGATCTCCCCAGACGTCCCCGGATCTCCCCGGATCACCGTGTAAATCCTTGAGCATCCGTGCTTATATGTGACTGGGGCATTACTTGTAATTTAGTAGCACCATTGTAACTTGTAAATGAGTTCTCACATGACTGAAGTGGAAATAATACATCATGATGATGAACATTGCACCCAGCTAAAATAGACAGGAATAGACTGGCTTACAAACACTTTCAAACTGTATGACACATTCCTGCAGGTTGTTCCTGATGGCCTGGCAGCTTGGTCAAGCTTGCCTGACATAGTAACGATTAATGTATTCAAACATGACTTACTGAAATGCATAGTGCACGAACACAGTAAACTGGTCCTTTGGCTTTATTGACTTTGTGTAAAAGTGGAAATTTTCGTGTATTTCATGAAATGTGCAACTAGTGCAAAAAATAAAAGCATGCAAAATATTTTGCTTGCCACATAAACACTAATCTTTATTTTGATTCTACTGAATTAAACCAAAAAGAAGAAAAACTCAACTAACCTGGACGAGCATGAAATATTACGCGAAAATGTCCACTTTTACAGTAACTCAATGCTGGCCTAAAGCTCACACATTTCTGTGTTTCCTTGTTCTCAACTTACCCTAGCATCCCATCCTTCATTGAGATAGTAAAGACATGTGATGCAGCGGCCATCTTTGTTGGGATTGTCGACATGACAGGCATACCCAGTACCGTTACCAGGGTAGCAAGCAACCATAGCCTGTAAAATTGTTATTTTAAGGGGGAAAAAATGACGCTAATTTATGAATAGTGAAGCTTCTAAAAAGCAGTCAATACAAGTAGGAGTCATTCAGTATGTATTCAAATTATCAACCAAGAGAGGCATGAGTTCCCAAAGAGCTGCTATATAAGGCAACAAATCATGTAGCCAATGTATCCCTGTTACCACATAGTCATGTATCTCAGCATTTTTAAAGTATTAACAAAATACTATAAATTGTCAATAAGACATTCAGTTGAAATAAATACTAGTTACCATCTCAGGCTTGTGTGGTCTGTCATTATACTGAAAGAATTGGCCAGAATCTACAAATCAACCTACAAGAGACTTAAGATGGAGACATTATCTACCAACGGTTATCAAATATCTACATTGTATGTCACCGAAAAAACAAACCATATTTATAATGCATTTGACAATACATTATGATGGAAAATAGAAACTAGAAAATAGAAGCTTGTCAAATGGGAGGAATTGAAACAAAAATTTAGAAGTGCTCCCTTTCAGATTTTGCTGATCTGAAAAGGATTACAATGCACAGTAAAAAACAAACAACCCCCATCCCCCCAAAAAAAAGTTCTGGAGGGAAAGAATTTCTCCAGTCAGAAAATTACATGTTGTAGTTTGCATGCGTAGTCAAATAAGGAACAAACAAGCATAACTTTAATTCAAAAACCATATTTTCTCAGTTTGGATGAAGAAAATAAAGTATCTATGCAGTAAAAGCATACAAATTGGAAGCTCCTTGCAGCCAACACCCAAATGATGTTAAAGGCACATAGACCCAGTGGTTTAGTCGAATGCGTACGTGGGCGCACGGCGCAAGTTTCCCATAGAGACCTATGCTATTGACTCCTCTTTAGCACTTATACTGTGACCCATTTCCACGAGTCCGAAGAAGTGCGATCTACTGTAGTCAGTGGTCCAATCACAGTTCGGTTCATAATTCGGCTGATAATGACAGCTTCAGCAAACTTCTTCTGTGACGTCATACTTAGAAGCATGCACCCTGGCATCACTACAATATACAGACTGCATGATGCGCAGAAGACAACAAAGGCGATGTTACCTAGCAACACCTACGCGCTTTACTCTTGATGACGGCTCAACTTCAGCAATCTTCGCATCATGCTAACCGTGATCGGCAAGATCATCAAACAGCGCCCCCGTAACCACCGGGTCTTGTGCCTTTAACATAAATAGAGACAATTAGCGTTTCTCATTGTAATCTGATAACTTTCTAACCTTTGTTCTCCCTCCTATTTCATATTCGCCATCAAGACAGCTGTTGATTCTAGAAAGCAGTCCGTCTAAGGTTTTCACATGAAGGCAGATGTATGGGAAATTCTCCTTTTCGTTGCCCTGAAGCCATGTGATCTTGTCCCCCCTGATGGTCTTCTTTGTCACAATCTGTGACGCCTCACTGCTTGTCCTCCCGCCAGACAGCTGACCGTCCACAAAGATGCCGGACGAGTGGAGCTTGGACACTTCACTGCGGATAGCAAGGGCAAGTTTGGAGTTTAAGAAGTTGTTCACAACACAGTAGTTGTCCTGCTTCAAGCGTGCTGTCACATGTGCAGCAAGCGTGGCGGGGTCTTTGGCAGTGGGCTGAGGGAACTGGATGGGTTTGTACGGCCTCTCGTCAAACTGGAAGGATAGGTCGATGGTCTTGCTTTGCGTCCCTGGGTTTGCATCTCCCTCCCCTGGGGCTTTAGCTTGGTCATCGGGTTGTTTCCTCACTTTGTCAGTGTTGACCACTGCAGCAGCAGGTTCCTTTGAAGTCACTTTGTCCTTGCATGTTTTCTTGTGCTTTTTCCAGTCCTGCTTCTGATGTTCCTTGCTACAGTAAGCAACCGACATACACTTGGCGCATCTCATTAGCTTCTGACTCTCACCACAGACAGCGCACGAAACTGGACTTACTGGAGGAGGTACAGCCACCTCGATGTCCTGCCTCAAAGCCATGATAATGTCTTCACAATCTTCAGAGTACAAAACTCTCTTGAGTGACTTCAATGGATGGCAAGGTGAGGATCATGACCGTGCCATTACATTGTTGGTCATTATAGGATCTTCAGTAGGCTCCTGGCATACCCTGTAATGGCAAAAGAGATAAAATTTTTCATTAGATAATGATCATACAAAGTAAATTATCAACTGCCAATGCCTGAAGTCATACAAAAGAAAACAACTAAACATACATTGCTTGAACTGAAAAGGTGCTTACCCAAATACTGAAATCAAGATGGATGTGATTGTTGAGTTTACGACACTGATCATGTTGGCCTCTCAAGATGAATGTTATCCATTTGTGTACAGAAAAAAAAAGAATGATTATTTATTTAGTTCTACAGACTAGTCGAAAAAGTAAAATGAGACAGTAGCTCCAGTCCATGAAAAAGGTCCCTGTATATGCAGATTGGATATCTACACTGATATGAATAACTGTCTGTGTTATAAGAAAGAGTTCCTATTGTACCCTCCCCCCCCCCACCCCCCCCCCCCCCAAAAAAAAAAAAAAAAATGCATACTTTTCCCAAATCCAATATTTTAAAAGAGGGGGCACTTCTGATGGAAATTGAGTAAAATGGGGCATGGTATACTTTAGGGGATTATTATTCAATATCAACCAACACCTTAATCCTAACCAAACTCAAACCGTAGTGCAAGGGTCTCTGGAATCCATTATGTACACTAGGACTCCAGCATCCTGTAACAGTACAGACCCCATTTTGTTTTCTTTTTTGTCACTCTCTTTGCCTAAGAAGCAATACACATGGTTGGAAATATTATTCCCACCAGGCACATACATTTATGATAATTCTATTACGTTTTGTTTTGTTTTGTTTTGTTTTCGAGGGGGGGGGGGGTTCAAAATGATTTCTAAATGATAGTTACCTGCAGTAGTTATTTTATATGTACTGACATTCTTATAAAATATTGTACTGAGAGGTGAAATCCACCTACAATGTAACTGTTGCAATGATCTCCTGTCCACATTGCAGCAAAAATTTCCTATATTTCTAAGCATGACTTGGGATATTAATTCATTAACCTCATCCACAAAATTTAACTCTCTCTGAATAATGATTGCATGGTCTCTGTTACTGCATTCATGAGAGAAAAGTAACATCAAATACAGGGTATTCGATGAAATCAATAGATAGTCTGTAGCCTAATACCAATTTTTCCTTTAGTCCTAGTACTAATCTGGTATCACAACTGCAGTCATTCATGATTGCTTAGACTAAACATGTTTTATGGCATGTGGAGAGCTTTTCATAGGTTACAAAACGTACACAAGACCAAAGTGATGAAATGACGCAACACCGTCAAAACCCAACACACACAAAGTCGATCAATAAAGACTAGAATAGATTCTAACTGTGCAATCTACAACTCCAGTACTAGGGAATCAACAGACTTAACCAACCTCGAAGATTCTTGCAGATCTTGGTAACACTAACAGTGTGTGTCATGACATAGGGGTAGGGTGCATGTGCCAATATCTAATTTACAAGGTGCAAGTAAAAACTGCCTCAAAACAAGCTGCTGCCACCTTCCGTCAGCAGGAGACGAAAGGCATTGACTGACGAGACCTTCACAACATTGTCTGGGAGAGCATTCCAAGACTTAACCATTCTACAAGGAAAGAATGAGTTTTGTTTTCTTTTTTTGTTGAGTCCGGGATTTGGGGATGAGGGGCAAAATCGATCATGGAATAGGCCCCACCACAGTGCATGTGCCACCGTGCATTTGATAGCAAGGAAGGTTAGGTTAGGTTTAGGGTTTAGGTGTAGGTTTATCATAGGGTTGTATCTATATATGCATGGTTAGATTAGTCAAGGGACATTGGGAAGTCTTTCCTAGTTTAGGGAGAAAGAAAAGAAAGAACAATGGAAAAAAGGAAAGAATAGGGAACACAAGATGCTACTGTATGTTGTGGAAATCAGCCCTGCTGCTGTATCAATTCAATCACACATAAACGCTGTTTGGTGGGGCTGCTTTCACGAATCATACTGTGGAAGAAAGCCCCACTGCTGTGCTCATGTCTGGATGTATGATTGAGGGTACCACCTAAAGCAGGGCTCGACACTAACGGTTGCCCGGTGGCCCGGGGCCACCAAAAATGAAAGTTGGGCCACCAAATTTCAAAAAAGGGCAAATTTGGTGGCCCGCCTCGGGCCACCAAAATTTTTTGAAAAGTATGTCAATAAATTTGTAACTTTTTGCGCCGGAAATTAGCAGTTAAATTTGTTTAAAGGATGGATGAAAAGAACTGAATGAGTGCCTGAGAGTGAGTGTTGCAAGTTTGTTAAAGTTTATTTATGAGTAAATATGTCCAACTTCTAATTCTTACTATCATAAAACTTAAATATTTGACTCATTAAATAAAGAACTTCTAATGTTTTTTATTATTTTTTTTCGGGACACCAAATTTTTCTCTTGGGCCACCAAAAATTTGAAATTTAGGATTTTGGTGGCCCCATCGGACCACCAAACAAAAAAGTTAGTGTCGAGCCATGCCTAAAGGCACCCTACCCTAAGGATCTGCAACTCATTTATTCAAAAAAATATGAAGCAAATTCGCCTAACTTTTTCCTCAAATATGCCGTAAATACTGCACAAGCAGTTTCAAATCTCGTGACCGTCCTGTTGATTCTGAATCTCCGTTGTAAAATAACACAATTTTAGTGCATGCGACACATTTTCTTCGTGCAGCTTAAAAAGGGTACCGTACCTCACGATCGGCACCCTCTCCCTCCATAGTTAATACATGTGAATTTCACAGTCATACATCGTTACTGAGCGGGTGTGTAATTGAAATGTGTGTAGTCTGGTTTGTTAGTTTGTTTATGAGTTTGATTTTCGTTTCTTCATTTTTATTGTTTTCATAGCTAATGGCACTTAATCCCACGCATACCTTTCGTTCTATACGCAAGCAGCCATGATACGCAGGGTGCTGATGTTAAGTACCCTGCCGACAGGTGGTACCCTTAGCCTTACCATACCGTGGCATTGAACTTGAATGCCACACACTGGGGCTGAATTCACAAGTATAACTATAAGTTATCACACTCCCACGGGACAGGAAAGCTGCTGTAGTATCATTAGTAGGCCCTATACGGCTATGCTGGATGAAGTAAACTACGTTACGTACCACAACTAACAAATTACCACTACCACTTACCAGTGACAGTGTACCACAGTACCAGTACTACAGTAATTATTTGTGTTCACACCTCTGGATCGGATGGTCTACCTGGTGGATTTGGGTGATGAAAGCCTCACTCAGTTTTGTTAATAAATACATTCCAATATTCAACAACATCATTACCCGTACAGCCCATTACAGTACCAGTGCGTCATGGTAGGCTGGTAGTTTTAGGTTAGTCGGAAGAATGATAGCACTAAATATTACAAACACTGCACTGCCTATCTAGCTCAGAAGCTCAGTGCAGTGTATTTTATTTAGGCTACAGTGCCAATCTTATGCAAATCGTTTGAGAACAGTCGTCTCTATTACTAGTATTGCTCTGGTAAATTATACTATTTAGGCCTATAAACTGTTAATAGATCTAGTGAATTAGTGTAAAGTTTTAGGAACGTCCTTTTAGTTTTACCTTAAGTTAAATTAGTCCCTAGATCTAATATAAATATATTTGTTTACCAATTGACCAGTCGACAACTGAAACAGACGCAGAGGTGTTGAAGTTCCTTCGCTTGATCAGTCTGAGGTGATAATTTCACATGTTGTTTTATCGTCCATGGTTTTACCCCCTCCTCATCTCCTAGGATCCAGGCTCAGTATTCTGATGGGCATGAACGACGGCACATCTTCAGATGTCAGATGTGCATAAAAGCGCAGTAGCGCATTCTCTCACTCGCAACATGCATACAGTACCAATGTACAAGTGTACTCAATACACTGTTTATTCAAGAGCGGTAGGGATAGCGCGGCGCCAGGCGGTGGCAGGAGGGCGGGCCAAAGGGGAACTACCGCCGCGCGATCTTTGAACGTTGATACGACACGTACACTGGCTGGGTATTCACTTTGCACGCTCCAAAACTACACTCGATTCACTACATAGTTATACACGTATGTACAAGTTTAACACCGAGAATTCTCTGCGCTAAATTTCGATCTAGGCAATGACGACACCATCCTCAGATAGTGTAGCTTTTTATACTCGTTTGAAGAACATTCAAGCATTGCAACACAAGAGGTAAGTTTGTCTAGTGCCAATAATGAAAAGGCGGTTTACCCATGTAGACCCACCAATTAATTTTTGAGTATGTAAATAATGTATGATTGAGTGTGTATAAACTACAGTATGTCTGCTGTCTGACTCCCCCTGAGGTAACACTCGGCATAGTTACTAGTGATCATCGAGTACTGTATGACTGGTTAATAAGTGGTAGTCTCCAGAGAGGATATGAATTACATACATTGTAGACAGTAAGACTCTTAAGTGTACAAAAGTAGTTAGTTTGATTTTAATAGGGACGGATAATTTGATGTAAATTTTTTTTTTCTCAGCTCAGAATGTGGTAGTGTAGAAACGCCCACTGCACTGCTACTGGTGGGCTGGGGCTAAGTGACATGTAAAAATACATCAACCACCACTAGAAATAGTACCGTAATGACAATGAAGGAAATCGCCCCAAAATTGTGTAGAATGCAGAATTGCACACTATTTCGTAGTTAAATGAATTTAGTTCGCATACGTCGCCCACCCACAAATTTACAAGTGGTAAAATGTTGTTGCTTTTTTGTTGTTATTGATGTAAAAATATATGTGTTAATTACCTGCAGCATATGAAAGCGTGTATGTGTGTGTGTGAAAAGTACGAGAAGTGGGCTTACATGTATAGGCCCTATTACTGTTACTTTAATAGAACAATACATCTGCCTCTTGTTCAGTGTCGGTAATATGGTCAGCCCCTCACAACAGACTGATATTTTATTCACTCTTTGTGCAAATTCACTTATCCGATGATGACAAGTATAGGAAACAGGGTAGAATTCCCCTTTTTCCATTATAAGAGATCACAAAACTTGGCATGCATGCCATACTCAAGGAACGAGTGAAGCTTACCAATTTCATGGTTTATTATTATTATTTATTATTTATTTTTTTTGCATGCATGCATGCAGACTGCAAACTACCACTGACGTTGCCAATTTACCATTCTTTTTCTTACCATGGTAATATCTATAAGTATGCAATTTGCTGAGATCATGGTGACTTGCTGCTTCGATATGACTCACTGGTTTCTTGCAAAACAAATCTTTTATTTAACAGAAAGAATCTCCTGTATTACATGGTACCACCTATGGTAATCATCATAAAGATATGTTAGTTAGAAGTCAGCGATAGGTATCTGTAATGTCTAGCATTACCAAAGTTACAGGTGATGCTTTAATGTCCCAACTGGCTGCACTTTTTATTTATTTGCTTGCTTGTTGCAGAAATATTTTTCCCTTACAACTTAAAATGCTGCTGTTGATATCAATATACAGTTTGACACATAAATGTACAAAATTATTTGCCTTTTCACACTTTTTATCATGTTGTATTCATCATACTTACAAAATGTTTTGTGGTAAGGTAACTTTTTGTTAACACATAATGAGAGAAATCATCTTGTAGCATTTTCAGTGTGATGCATCATTTGTTATCATTTCTTCTTTATTCAGGGAACAGAAAAGAATGGAACTTCAAAGAAGGTTTGACAGCTATGTTACGTCAGATCAAAGACTGTAAGTAGAACAGGGAAAATTGATTTTCTAAACCCTACAGATAGACCATTAGCATGTGTGCATGGAGGATTTGACAAACAAACTGTATGTTTATGTCATTGATGTCTTATGGAGGATGTAATTACCATTCAAAATATTATTGAAGCCAAGATATATATCTCTTTCTTCCTACAACCACAATGCATGAAGATCAATTGATGTTTTTTCTTGCATATTGTGAATTACCCATGCAAATAAACACATTGATTTGGAGAATAAAAGCACGCAAAGCAATTGTAAAAGGAATTATTGATATCCAACAGAACGTTCATATGTTTAACATTATTATTCTAGATAAACCTGTTTTAGGAATTAGAGCAGAGATACATATTTTCCTCTTTTTATGCCTCCGCCACGAAGTGGTGCCGGAGGCATTATGTTTTCGGGTTGTCCGTCCGTCCGTACGTCCGTACGTACGTCTGTACGTCCGTACGTCCGTACGTCCGTCCGCATTTGTTTACGCGATAACTTGAGTAATATTGACTGGAATTTTACCAAACTTGGTCCAAGTATAAAGTATGATAGGGCAATTAGTTGATTAGATTTTGGGTGAAATCGGCCAAAGGTCAAAGGTCAAAGGTCAAGGTCAAATCATGAAATTGTATCCGTTTACGCGATAACTCAAGACTGGATCAAGCAAATTTTACCAAACTTTGTCCAAGGATGATGTATGATGGGACAATTATTTGATTAGTTTTTTAGTGAAATTAGACAGAGGTCAAAGGTCAAAGATCAAGGTCATATCCTAAAATTTAACTGTTTACATGATAACTCAAAACTGGATGAAGCATCTTTCACCAAATTTGGTCCAAGGATGATGTATGATGGGGCAATTAGTTGAGTTGATTTTAGTGACATTGGCAAGAGGTCAAAGGTCAAAAGGTCAAGGTCAAATGCTAGAAATGTTGCTATTTCCCCCATATCCATGCAATGTCCGAAGTTATTTTTTTTTACTTAGTGTAGACGTGTACTACTGCGCAAAAATTCTCCAGAGAGAGTTTCATGTCATAAGGTCAAAGGTCAAAGGTTAGGTGAGAATGTTACAATTTCACTTTCTTGCAAATGGTTCTGATGTATCTTCATGGAACTTGGTACATATGCATGTACTGACTGGCAGGGATTATCTAGGGAATGTGGGGGTCATGGGTCAATAGTCAAGGGTTCAAAGGTCAAGGTCAACTCAAAATTTTACTATTTCCCTCTTTAACTAGTATTATATGCAATGCTTACATTATCATTTTTAAAACTTGATATATTCATGTATTACCTAATGTAGATTCTCTCAAAGGTCAAAGGTTAAGGGTCAAAGGCCAGGTTTAAATACAAAAAAAAATATCTATTTTATACTGTAATTACACTCTTTCTTCATACCTTGAAAATTACTCAATGTATAAACTTACAAAAGGGTCGGTCAGAAGTCAAGCAAAAATCCTCACTTCCCCAAATGCGTGTACCTGCACTCTTAGACAATTATAGTAAACCTAGTTCAAGGAATGTGAACATTCAAGATATTTCTGACAAACCTGACATTTCAATATTTTGTCAGTCGTCACACATTGTGAAGACATTGTACCATACACCTATTGGGAGAATCATGCATTATGGCGGAGGCATCAGTCGCCATAGCGACATTTCTAGTTTGTTGTTGTCATGAGACATCTATTTGAGTATCATTTGAGGTGAAAATATCACTGGACATTTTCTAATTACTCTGAATACGTACTGTGTTTATCTGTGCATGTTTTTTTATGTGTGTGTGTGTGTGTTTGTGCATTCATCTTTGTAGCAATATGATAGGAGTATTGTATCAAATGTAAAATATTTATCCATAAATTGCAAAGCAATTATTTTCATGTGAAAGAATGCATCATTGTATGTTATTATTCAGTGATTCATCTATGATGCTCTTTCACAACTGTGAACTCAACTATCTCACAAGTACTAATACAGCTTATGTAATTGTGCATACCCTGTAGTCATGTTTTCTTTTTTTGCAAATTCTGCCTGTGCCATGTATTTTATCTAGGTCTAGACTGAGAGCTGCCAAGCTGCAGAGTTACTGGAAAAAGATCTGCGAGGATGAGAAAAAGAGCAAAGCAAGAAACGAGCAGCTACTCCGTGACTTTAACCGGGTAGAGGCACACATTGCAACGCTGTCCAGCAGAACAGAGAGACTTAGACTCTTGAAGGTTGGTTTGATGTTGTCTAAAAACAGCCTTGGAATGGGGATTGCAAGAATGTTGACCAAGCAAATGCAGCAGTGTGATGCAAAAATAGGTACATGCTTTTGAAGGGATGGTATAGTTTTGGTTGAGGTGGGGGACTCAGAGTTTAAGTTTTTGCGTGATGATTAGAAACCACTTATGAAATATTAAAGAGCATACAATTCTTGGAGGAATTCAAAGTTTACATGATGAAAATGGGTTTTGAAATGGCAGAGATATCCAAAACAATATAACAAAGTGGCCCCCATAACAGGTGGATCCACCTTTTATTAGGATCTCTCTGTTTTTGGATATCTCAGCCATTTCAAAACAAATTTCCACCAAATAAAATTTGAATTCCTCTTAGAATTATAATTATGCTCTTTAATACTTCATGAAAGGTTTCTCATTATCTAACAAAAAAGTTGGAAACCTGAAGCCCCATCTCAACCAAAGCTATACCATCCCTTTAAGACGAAACAAAAACAGAAAACATGCTATATGCCTTGAGTTCTTAGTCCATGCAGGATGATGCCATGCCAGTCTACTTCTGTCTTTTGTCTAGACATCACTCCCATGATTTGGTCTCAGCATCTTCTATTAGGGTAAATGCCAGTAAGGGAAAGAAATAAACAGGTTTCCTGACAGAACTTTTTTTCTCGTTTTGTTTTTTTGCCTTTCTTTCATAAACAAAATTGTTACTGTAAACAGAGATGCCAGTTTTCAGAAAAAAGCCTGAATTCAGACCCTGGTGGTAATCAAAGGTCAGGCCCCTTTTTTGTACAAAGTAGCTTCAGGTAGATATGTTTTCATTCCCTCTCTTTCAATCAATCTTGTATCTGTGTGTATAGTCCAGATATCTTCTTTTAACAGGTATTGCAATTGTTTGGCAATCCCTCCCTGAATGTCGTGTCTGTTTTGTTTTGTTTCATTTGTTTGCCTTGATTTATAATAATAATAATAATAATAATAGCTGGTTTTTTATATAGCGCATTTCACACACACTTCAGGGTTTCAATGCGCTTTACAGACTATTATTACCCCGGTCACTGGATACATTATTTCCAACCAGCACTAACAGTGCTCATTCTCCACTCCCTGGGGAGCATTCCAGCCAGTCGCAGCCATTTTACAGGCGCGCACATGCTGATCAACCAACATAAGCTTTCTCATCCTACCGGGTACCCATTTATACTCCTGGGTGGAGAGCAGCAATGTGGATAAAGTGCCTTGCTGAAGGGCAAACGTGTCGGGCTTGGCATGGGCTCGAACCCACGAACCATACCACGCTCATGTCGTTCACAGACGAGCGCTCTTATCCACTCAGCCACGACACCTCCACATTTATTACATTCAGTTCGGTAGTCACCTTTTTCTTTTCTTTTTTAATGACATATGTGCAAGTATTCTGCAACTGTTTAATGTGATTTAATTGTAACAATTTGTATGTTCATGCTCAGGATCAATATGAAAAGCAAGTAGAGGCCATGTACCCTTACTGGAAGGAACAATTTGAAATCAAGAGAGTAAGTACATAGTATGTACATACATGTAAGTATACTTATTGATGGTCGAATGACTTCTTGACTTGCAGTAATCAGCAGCTCTCCGAATCTGAAAGCAAACCTTTTCTCTGCATGTAAATCATAAAGATAACACCCCTATTTTGTAATAGTTTAATGTTACAGTATCTGTACTGCAGAATGACATTCTTATTTTGTGGAGTCCTGTATTGTAGTTATCTACAAGCATGTGTGTACAGAGGTTCCAACAGTGTATTAAAGCCATAAACAATGTGCTTGCATGGTTTGTTGTTACCCTTAAATCTGAAAAATGAATACCATATAAAATTGATATTAAAAATGCAGTATAACATCTTTCTAAATGCCTCTGCACTAGAAGATGCCAAGTGTGTGATGAGTCCCCCTTTTTTCCCTTTCAAACTTTCAGCAATCTCAGGTAACAAGTAAGCAGCATCTAGGTGGTGCAGCTCTGCCTACCGCATATCAACAACATTTTAGGCAAGATACCCTGAACTTCCACTCTACTCCAGGACCTGTTCTTGATGGGGTTAGTAAAACCTTTTCAAGTACGCCACTGCATCAACCGCAGGCAACACCGTACACTCATGTGCACTCTGTGCAAGAAGCCGCATCCCATGCCAACCCACCCCAGGCTGTAGCAGCCCCACATCAGTGGAGTGGTCCCTCTCATGCTGGCCCGCTCCACCCCACACAGGTACTCCCCCAGCAGCAGCACATTGAAGCCCCTGTAACTCTTCCCCAGTCCGGACACAGTCATCCCATGCAGATTATGACAGACGGCAACACGCTGCCTCACGTCATGAGTCAGTATCCGGCTGCAGTGCAGAGAGAACATGTCCGTCACCCGGAACAGATGGGTGGAACAGCAGCCCAACATGACGAGAAGCTACCCAGTAAAATAGAACCAGGAAGGCACCCTCAAGAGCTCAATGGAAGGACAGAAGACACAGGCTCATTGCCCACTAGCTCAGAGTTTTCTCCATCTTCACTCAACCAGCCGGGAGATGGGGGTCCACCCCAAGGAATTGCTCCGGGTGTTCCCGCCAACAAGCCGGAAAATCCACAAGATATTGATGCTAACCTTGATGTGGTCACACCACAAGCCATGAGCAGGACCCAGGGTGGACAACCTCAGAGTGATGGCAGTCATGGAGGCAGACCTGGTGTAGCCTATGAAACCAAGGAGACTCTCCAGGCCCACAAGGCTGCTCCTCAGGCTCCCAGGATACCCTCAGTGGCAGCAACACCACCCAAGCTGTCCTCGGCACAGACCGAGCCGTTTTCCTCTGATGATGAGGTGTCTGATGTGGAGAGTGGGGAACGCCTGGACCAAGCTCTCTACTCTCCCGAACTTCCACCTGCACTGCCGAAGTATGAGGAGGCCCAGCAACAAGATCCTGTCCACCAGGTGCTGCAGGCCCAAAACAGTGAAGGTATCATTCCTCTCCTTTGAATTCTAGTAATATGTAGTAAATATTGATAGATGCATAGATCATAGTAAAATAAACAATTGATGTTCATGATGTCTTTTTCAAAATATTCAATATCAAATACTGTCTGCAGTTGTTAAGAGAGTGTTAAGAGAGCAAACATCAAAACAGGCTTTTCCTTCTGTGTTTATGTATGTTTTACAGTGATTTATACCCCCGCCAAACGAAGTTTGAAGGGGGTATATAGGAATCAGCGGACGGTCGGGCGGTCGGGCGGTCGGGCGGTCGGGCGGTCGGTCCGTTGCAAATCTTGCGTCGCGAACTACTTCCTCAGTTTTCAACCGATTCCCATAAAACTTGGCACAGATGTGTGCCTTGGGTTGTAGATGTGCAAGACATATTTTTTGACAGTACCCAACAGAACTCCTCCCACAGTTTTTGATCAATTTTTATGAAATTAGGTACAGATGTTCATCTGAATATGTTAATGTGCAAGACACATATTTCCGCAGTGGCAAAAAGTGCGTTGCCATGGTAACGGCATGTTATTGGTAAAATATAGGGCAAAATGCTTCATGGCAAAACTGCTTCATCAGTGTTCTTCCAATTCTCATGGAATTCATATTGAATGTTTGTCTTAGGATATAGGTCAGCATGACACATTTCTTGACAGTGACAAAAAGTATGTTGCCATGGTAACAGCTCACATATTATGAGCCAAAATGATGGAAAATTTTGTGTTGCAAACTACTTCCTCAGTTTTTGCCCAATTTCCATGAAACTTGGTACAGATGTGTGCCTTTGGTTGTAGATGTGCAAGACGCATTTTTCGACAGTACCCGAAAGTACGTTGCCATGGTAACGGCATATTAATGGCAGAAGATCAAGGAAAGATCTTGCGGATTTAACTACTTCCTCAGTTTTTTGACCAAAGCTTATGAAATGTGGCACACACCTTGATATTGGTGGGAAGATGTGGAAGACATATTTTTCGGATGTGTCGGAAGCTGCGTTGCCATGGTAACGGCATATAAATGGCAGAAGATCAAGGAAAGATCTTGCGGATTGAACTACTTCCTCTGTATTCGACTGAAGCTCATGAAATGTGGCACACACGTTGTTCTTGGTGGGAAGATGTGCAAAACATATTTTTGGACATGTCGGAAGCTGCGTTGCCATGGTAACGGCATATTAATGGTGGAAGATCAAGGAAAGATCTTGTGGATTGAACTACTTTCTCAGTTTTTGACAAAAGCTTATGAAATGTGGCACACACAATAGTCTTGGTGGGAAGATGTGCAAGACATATTTTTCGTACGTGTCGGAAGCTGCGTTGCCATGGTAACGGCATTTAAATGGCAGAAGATCAAGGAAAGATCATTCCTTGGGTAAAACTGTCGTCACGGGGCGGGGGTATTAATCACCTTAAGTGATATTTCTAGTTTTATGTTAGTTTGCAAGTAGTAATGAGTGCTGCCATTCCAAGACAGCATTGTAATGAATTTAATTAAATAATCTGTATTCCTGTAAAGTAAGGCCAGTCAGCTCTTACCATCTCATCATCTTACACAAAATTTGTTTTATTAAAACATTTTTTTTTTCCTGAAATGTATCAATAATCTAATATATCATTAGTAGTCCTTTAATAATATATTCATGGTAAGGCCATTGTTGAATCGCTTCTGCATTGTAGAAAACTAATGATTGAATATTTTTAAAGGAAGTAGTTCTGTGATGGTTCTTAATCACTTCCTTCGTTGATTTGCCAAACTCTGATGACAGGGTCACTCCTGGGGCAAGGGGATGTGAGTGAGAGCAGTGGTAGTGAAGAAGACAGTGAGATAGACAGCGATGTCAGCCTCCCTCTCAGCGATACTGATGTCAGACATACCGCCCCCATCCCAGCTGAGAGGAAGCAGGTGCCCACTGGGTAAGATATCAGTCCAAGAAGCTGCGCTAGTCACCAAGTCCTCCCCCCCCCCCCCCCCACACACACACAACACATAAAAAAAAACCACCAAAAACAAAACAAAACAACAAATAAAAATAGTCATTGCCATCCTTGCTGTTAAAATGCAGTTACATGACCTACTGTGTCTTGAGGGGTTACCTGGTAAATCTTTACATAGTCACTGGCACCTTTTGAGACTTTGTGAAAGAAGGAAGATTTTTATACTGCAGACTGCCATGTTTTGTAGACAAGTCTTTCTGCAGATTGTGTGTAATACCTTTCAGTGCATTTGAAATTATGAGAATGAATGAATTTCATGGGAAAGGAGTTATACATTTATTTCTGGCCATCTTTCTTGCATCCTAAAGTGGTGATGTGACCATGATATGTAAACAATATAGCTGAGCACTGTCAGCCATATTGCAGTTCACACTTTACTTACATACGAAACGATATATTCATTGTATAACATGAGGTACAGTTGATATTTCTTTTAAGTGGTGCTGCAGCCTGTACCAAAGGCTAGATGGTAATGACAGAATGATGGCAATGAAATGCTTCTCTGTCCAGGCTTTTTTTAAAATAGGTCACAACTAGAAAATTTAGATGAACTGTAGATAGAATAGTGATAGTCATGAGAGAAAATTAAATTAGCTCAAATGTCAAGGGCATTATTCAAGTAGGGGTTTAAAATGCAAGTAGTCATGTAAGAAAATTCAAAATGGCTTAATTGGTCACAACTGATAAAAACAAATGTTGATAGTGTAGCAACTACAGAACTATCCCTCTTGTGTAGTTAATGTTGCATTTATGTGTGTGTGTGTGTGTGTGTGTGTGTGTGTGTGTGTGTGTGCGCTAGAGTGTGAGAAATAGTTTTGTGGGTGCTTAAAGTGTATAATTCTTTTATGTTTCCCTCAGGCAAGCAGATAGCAAGGAATCAAATCATAACTCCATTGCTCTGTCTGCCACTGGGTTCTGGCTGCTGCTGAAGGCTGTGGAAGCGGAGGTTGATGAGACGGACTCCCTGGAGGGTATCTATGCCTCTCTGCCATGCACCCAGACCATCAGAGATGAGATTGTGAGGTAAACCCCACACCCCTCTTTTTCCTTTGATCCTGTAATTTGAATACTGTAAATAAGGGTGTACTAACTGCACTTTTTTTCCAGCTGAAACGGGTCAAAATTCAGGGTGCAATTTATGCACCATTACAGCCAATACCTACTGCATGTCTGCATATAGTGTGCAGACAATGTTCAATGTTCAAAATAGTTTCCTAATCATTAGGCGCTCTACTTTGTTTCCCTTCTTTTTATTGCACAAAACTCGACATTTTCTCCCCGAAAACATTTCACTCAATTCAACCAACCTGTCGGCAGCATCTCCATGCGTTGCATGGCAGTATCTGTACAGATTACATCTACAACTAGGTCAAGTTTGATGGATTACTGAGTACAGATGAAAAAGCTTGAAAATTTTTAAGTTTAGAACACATAAAGGGTTGATAAAGGCACTTCCAGCATGTCTTACTGACTATGATCTTCTTATATTTCTTCACCTTTTCGATCCTGTGATGTACAATGAGAAGAAATTCAGGCAGAGCATTTAATGGGAGAGGCAAGGGTGTCAGTTGTTCATAAAACTGTGACAAGTATCGGCAATGGTCAGTGATGGTCAGTAATGGTCAACATTCCACACACCCTTAGCTAAGAGCCACAAAGGCGCTAGCTCATTTTGTTCAGTGTCTGTGGGTGGCATCCTTCTCAGTTTCTAAAGTGTTGATGTCGTGATCATGTTTTAGCATAGCTTATATCTCTACTGTAGACTCAATACTCCCTAATTATTTTACAAATTCAAATAAGAAAATTAGTATTTCTGCAACCTTCTAAGATGACATTAATCTAAGTCTCTTTACGGGACAGTCAAAGCAGGAACCGTTAAAACAAAAAAAAAACCAAAAAAAAAACATTTTTATCAGATGCTTTGGTGCATATATGTCATCAGTGTCATTATGAATTTGATATGGTTGTTCCACAAAGTCTGTAGAACTAATTAGGCACAGAATGTCACAAAATTATACCAAGTCTTTCTGTAAACTAGGACTGCTAATGCCAAGACCGGCTTTGACCGTCTTGATCCCCGAGCCATCAGCATGGTTGTGCTAGAAGAGCTCCCTCTGTTGGTGCGTCAATTGCCTGGCGGCTGCCTCCTGTCTGAGCGACTTCTGGTGGCCAGTAGTAGGACCATCACCGAGGTGTCCATCAGGTATTTGTGGCATTTCATTTCCTTTGTGTGATATTGTATGATACTGTGGTAAATGGAGAAATTCTGAATTCAGACCTTTATGCTGAGTTAGAAAATATCACTGTAATTATGATCATAACTGATGCAATGCCCCTGACCCAATTTTTTGCTTCCTGAAATAAAAGTGAATAGAATTAATGTGATTATTGATTGAAAAACTGGAAAAGCACTCGGAGAGCGCAGACCTCCGCCAAGCCAACAACTCATTTGCACCCATACATGCATGAAATATCCCAATATAGAAGCTTTTGTCAAGTCATCAGCTTCCAGCAGTGTGGCATCTTGCCCGAGCAGAGCGTGTGCTTTAGTGCGCATATGTAAACCTCCAGTGCATGCAGCAAGAACTCTGAAGTTCATTGACCTTATATGCCAAAAGATAAAAAAAATCCTTCAAAGATACATGGAAATTCACAGATCACTACCAAAATTTAATTATCTGCTTTTTGTGTCATTATCGACTTTTCCTGTATATTTCATTCGAATGTGTTCACAACTTTTTGAGTCATTTTGCAAACATTTAAACCATTGCCGATGATCACTTAACCTCCTTCCTTGGCGGAGGGAGTTAATATCACTTCTATTCTGAGTATACAATATACTCTATCCATTGATGTCACCTTGAAGATGGATCAGAGTTGCACTTTGAGCAATCCTCATCAGGGGGGAGAAGATTCATGGCAACAAGTTCTGTATTAATTTATTCATTCAGTTTTGATTGCATTGAGTTTTTAGTCCACAAATCAACTTTCACTTCAGCCACATTATGTAAGGGATAATTGTCACTTGTGTGCTGTATGAGGTGTAGATGTGGGATAGAGAAAAATGAGGCAACACCCTGTAAGGTCAAAGGTCACTCACTGTCAAGGGTAATTTTCAGTCATATATGTATAGCCAAGTGTTTGCATGAAATTACAGTGATGAAAGGTTAACAGTCAACATCAAAGGTCATTGTACTTTGACTGAAAATATTAATTTGCTGCCATAGCTGTAGCTTGGGAAGTCCAATGTAGAATAATTTGGTAGAAAGGATGGAAGTAAATCAACAATTATTTGTGTAAATTCTTAATTGATAGTAGTGAAATGTCAAAGGCCATGTACTAATGGCAAGCTGTAGTTATTGCATGAAAAGACTGAGGCATCTCAGTCAGCTGTACCCCACAGTCCACTGACTGTACTACTTGACCCTCTATTTACCATCTGGAAAGGATGGAATAATCTAAAGGATGGAAGTAAATCAACAATTATTTGTGTGAAATGATAGTGGTGATAGCTCAAAAGGCATAAACTAATGGCAGGCTGTAGTTATTGCATGAAAAGGCAAAGGCATCTCAGTCAAACTTCCTGGCAGTCCAATGACTGTAGTTTACTTGACCCCGTATTTAATGTCTGTTTTCACATACATGTTACACCCTCCACCAGGTCTCACATGTACTCCTCGTCACTCAAGTTCTGGGATGACATCTTCCACCACATGGTGTTCCTTGTCAGGCGTGGAGTGATGGAGCCGGAGGTGGTTGCCAAGAAGTTTGCTCCACTGTTGGTGGCTGCTAACTCCCTGGCTGTTGAAAAGGTCAGTAGTTCTGTTTGTCATGTTTGCAATGCGGTCAGTGTACAGACATTTCTGTATTTTAATAGTCAAAGTTTTGCTGAAGTCAAAAATATATTCTTAGTATTGAGTATGAAGGATGTGTATAATTGCATTACAATTCAAATATAACCTAAAGCAAAAGCCTTTTTCCACTTCCAATGTATTACTGTGTATGCCGAATATTTTGTGAGGTTTTTATTTTCGCAAATGTCGCAAGTTTGGTGCTATTCGCGAACCTAAAGACGCACAAAAATATTGACTCTGATCCCCGATATGAATGTGACATGCACTCATACATTTCTCCGTTTAGTACTCTACTCCACGATCATGAATTTAACCACTTGTGAAATAGTTGGGAAGTCCCAATTCGCAAAAATTAGACTCGCTAAATATATGGTGTATACAGTAGTCTTATGAGTGTGAACTGTGCACGTTATGCTGAATTTAGCAATGCCTCATATCCTACATGGATGCAATCCTGAACAAGAGTAAAATTCTTGTTTACAAAGTACAGACATGATCTTCAATGAGGAAAAAAAAAATCTCATTTAGAATAGAATTTGTGTTTGATGATTGCCATTTAAAGAATTAATTTTGAAACTTGTACACATAGTATAAAGTGGTGAAAAAAAAGTTTGTTTACACAGGTAGCACATTATCTTCAAAGAGAAGACATAGCAGATGATATCCCATTTGCAAAGTTACAAGAATAAGCTTGTTAATACAGTATTTAAAAGAGAGATGAAAAGGTCTGTTACATATCAATATAAATCTTAATGGGAATGACAAGATACTTTACAAAGCATTGCATGTGGGGGTCAAGAGCCATCAACCTGTTTTTTTTTTTCTGTTTTTTTTTTCTGTTTTTTTTTTTGCTCGTGATTGCGAAGGCTGTCAACGTGATGTCAGACATCTTGCTGAAGGCGGAGGAAGAGGAGATAACTCTTGGCGACGAGTCGTCCGTGACTGAGACCTCGCCCACGACCCCCGACAACCCTATCCCCAGCCCAGAGGTCACTCCCACGCAGCTGGACAAGCCCGCTGATTATCCTTCTGGTCAGTACCTGGTATTCCCAGCATATCTTGCAGACGTCTTCCTTCCTCATGATTTTTTTTGGTATTTTTGTCATTTATCTCCTGTATTTCAATGTGATATTTTCATTATTGGTCTGTTTTGACAATAATGTATAATTTTATTTTATAAGTTCACAGTATATGTGTATGGTAACGCATTGCATGAGGGCTCACATGCCTAAGGGCAAGAGTGAAATTATTACTTTTGTGAGCCCTAGCCCATATTGCTTCCCTGTTCATACTTTGTGTTATACGTCAACTGTGCCATTTCCATGTGAATTTATGTTATGTAGCTGTTATTGTCATTTTGATTTTGCTGAATAAATAAATAATTAATGAATAATGAATAAATAAATAATAAACTACACCTTTGTCAGCTCTCAGAAATCTGCAATAGCATTTGCTGGATCTGCATCCCTGCTAGCAATACCTTGACACAGGCTAAAAACTCATTTTGCACATTCTAAATGCAGCATACAATGCAGAGCATAAAATTTGGTTATTTACCAAAAGGTTAGAAAGTGTGATAGTTTTACCAAAAGGTTAGAAATTGTAGTAGTAAAAGTTTCAAACTTTTCTGGTTCTCCATCAGTCCCACCACTCTCTCTGGGGAAAACAGATGGTGATACGGATGACCATGTGGACACAGGTAGAACTAGTGCTGACAGCTTCTTTGACAACAAGGTGCCTCTCACTGGTGAGTTTGGCTATTTCACTTACATTTGATTCTAAAAGCGTGACTCGAACTTTGACTTGCATCAATTATTGGATCCTATCAACAATTTTGTCTGTAGTATTTCTGCAAGGTTACATATTTCATGCTTTATCTCTTTTGATTCATTACAGAAAAGGAAAAGAATACTTTTTGTAGAAGACACAAAATGCCTGATAGTGTTTGCATCTGCTGAAATGAATGTTATGCAGCTTTACAGAATACTGCAGTTTTTGTTCTAATTGTATTGTGTGGATCATTCCTAATTTGCTTCAATAGAATGTTATTTGAGATGAGAATTTTCTTCAATTTGTCTCCCTCTACAAATTAGATTTGTAAGATTGCAGCCGCTGATCTGTAATTTAACAAACATGTCGGAAAAAAGGAACCACAGGACTCGAACCTGTCATCTACTGCTGTGTTATTTGCCCTCTCAATTTTCTCAACAGACAAAACAAATGTCACTATTCTGCTTCTTGTTTTTCTCATAACCTGAATACTCTGCATGATGATCAATTTTTGTGATTGCTATTGTTCATTTGCACAATATGTAAATGCAGAGTCCCTCTTTTTCTGCATGAGAAGATGTACATTATTGTAATTGTGAGCTGCTACAAGACATGAAATAAAAGTCTAATTTCAGGCACATTTTCATTGGCAAAAAATGGCAAAGATCATTCAAGAGAAATTTAGTATATGTCATGATGAATGTGAGTGATGATTGATGTCAAGAAACCTGCACTCCATTTTTCCCCATATCCAGAAACCTCGGCCTACCAGAAGATGATGATGATGACAACCCAGCAGGAGCGGTCCAGGGAGGGTAAAGAGTTTGTTAGTGCCGGCAGCTCTAATGAGATGAGCGAGGAGGAGGAGGAGGAGGAGGACAGCGAGGATGAGATCGAGAGAGCTGCCCGCCTCGACCTGGAATCCCCCGCTTCCCAGCAGTCCAAGTAAGCACCGTGAAGCTTGCGGCCAACTATCTTTCTTTTGTTTTTATGTTGAAAAATGCAGGAAATATATCCATGTGTGTATCAAATAATGAATAGTTTGGAGTGCAATGGGCCCAGTCAGTGGGAAAAAAAAGGGTTTTAAACAAAAAAGCAAAAAACTCTCTACCCGCTTCATGTTAGCCATTCTCACATTCGGACCACCAGGTGTTCAGCAATGACTGGATTGAAAACAAACCTGCAATCAGTGGACGATTGCCAAATTTTTAAGACAAAATTGTCTACTTTTCTTTCATAATTGGGTTTAAAATTCCATGAAACTGTCACACTGATAGCCACAAGAAATATTATTGATAAGTTATGTAAAAGAATGATTGGTCAAAGGTTTTGAACGTTGACATCGTGTCATCTGTATAACCACATAGATTTGTACACCGTATGCACAGCATTCACACCAATTCACACTCCAGCTAGGCACTATATTGAACAGGCAAGCTGTTTGTTTTTACTCCAGCTATACTGGAAGTAATGTTTACCTGATCACGAGAATAGTGTTTTGCTGTCATTTTATTTCATCACAGTCACCACTGGCAAACATATGTTTGTTTGTTTTTCTATTGTAGCAAAAAAAAAAAAAAAAGCTGCTGAAAACAGCTTATCCAATAGTTGCGAGCCAATGGAGTAAAAAGGCGTCAAAAAAGGCCTGAGCTTTCAATCCTAGCAGAATCTTCCGTCATAGGCAAAATGACAAACAGGCAGTGAAAGCAATCACATATAAGGACTACACACAACAAAAACAGTCAGGGGAGGGCTAGGGACACAGAACAAAGAAAACAAAAGGGATGGGTCATGAGCAAGGAGCACAACAAGTAAAGAGAGGGGATTAAGGCAGGAGGGTGGACAGACAAAAGTTAAAAGGGGGTCAGTGATGATCCCAAGGATAATAGGGGGCAACCTGTAAAGGAAAGAGATGAATAGGGAGGCAGCATCAAACAAGATAGGGACAACAGAGGGATAAGGGAAGAAAAAGAGCGATATAGCAACAGCATGAGTGGTGGTGGTGGTGGGGGGGTGGGGGGGTGGGGGAGAGCTTAACAAACAGCAAGCCCTAACCTGGTGTACCAGGAAGAGGCAACAAAATGAAAGTGAGAGTCAACCAACAAATGAAAGGAACCACACATATCAAAGTATGTATGTGACCCTGTATCACAAAACCAACAAAAAGTCGCCAGACAGGGATTTTTAGTTAAGGGCAGATTTTGCTCAAAGCTTTAAAATGATGTATAACCCAATTCAAATGGATTCTCCTAACCTATATAAATATTGTAAAGAAAGCCCACACTCTGGAAAAGTTTGAACTGAGAAAAGAGGCTCTGATGCACAGGGTCTATTCAAGTGCTTAATCTTTACTGAGCCATGCTACCTGTGCCATGAATGGGACAAAAAACAAGATGTTAACCACTGTAGCAACAACAATGAAAGGATTGTCAGATTAAGCTGAAATTGAGCATGCTCTACAAACACATGCTTCCCATGATAAATGTTAACTTTCAAAGCGGTAGCATCATCCTTTCAAAAGTTACTATAATTGAAAGTGAAGAGTGTGCAAAGGATTTTCAAGAAATGAAAAGAATCCTAAAAAGAAAAACCTGATCACACTACTCTACCAAAAAAGGGGTTGTAGACTGGCTGAAAAGCCACTTTCCCATTCAGTTTATGATCCGAAACTCAAGAATAATGTAGAAGAAGAATAGCTCTTTCAGACGATATGGAAATCTCAAAATTGACTTGGTTGACCAGTTTCACCTTTCTGGAGTCCTCACAGAAAATCAAGGGATGCAACTTTTTGTTTGTTTTGTGATGCACAGTCACATATGAAATAAAGATAATAACAATAATGATCATAATGATAATGGTTATATATATTTTTTATATTATTAATTCAGGAGGAAGAGGAATGTACTCTCGTCACTTGGTGGAAGCTTTGGGAGAAGTCTAGACAGTCCAGTGGGGGATGACGATGGTTTGAAGGGAGATCCCATCCCATCTGACCGGTCCGACGATGTTTCATCCCCGGACAAGAGCGACCTACCCAGCTCACTCTCCCCCACCCCAAGAGATGGGGGAGGGTACATGCCATCAGCCATGGAGAAGAGGTTTGTCTCAATCATGACTTGCATGCATGTGTTCATGACTTGGCTTGGCTATGCATCCAACCACATGAACTTGTATCTTTTCCATCAAACTCTTCTGCGAATATATTTACTGGGCAATGGTGAATTTTGAAGGACAAGGCATTGCACTTGCTATTTTATTGACAACTAACGATAGCGTCAATACAGCACTTCCATACACAAACCAGTAGAGCATTTGTCGGGCAATGGTACTGTGCCTTAGTTCATTATTGTTGTGCCTTCAGACATGTGAATCATTTAAATTCCATAAGTCTCTTCGTGCTCTTTATGTAATGTTAATGAAAGTTTACTTTTTTTTTCTCAATTTTCATGTTTGCTTGAATTTAGTCAACTTATTTTAACATGAAATGAAAAATCTCTTTAGAACAATGCATAGCACTCCCGTTATAACGAACACAGTTATAACGAATTCTGGTTACAACGAAATAAAAATTCAAGCCCCAACATTATGGGCTTTATGTTTTTCATTGTTTATTTGTTCAGTTACAACGAAATGTTGATATAACGAAAGAAAACGCCGGTCCAGAGGACTTTGTTATAATGGGAGTCCACTGTATCTTGCTGTATTACCATTCTGCACAATCTGCAGGTGTATCGGCTCATGGTTTTTAATATAGAAGTCCAGACCTTTCCATTAGCAATGACACTAGGGCTGCAATATCATCACTGTCCTGAAAGCAGTTACATCACAAATTAATGGCAACTTCCAATTTGATTGGATTACACATGTGCTTACAGTTGATTGGTTCATCCCAGGATTTTATGGGAAGTTACAGTTCTACATTGTAGGACATTTTCTGACAAGAGATCCTTGCAAAGGGATTACTCAGGGGATATGCAAATTTGATGTGACTGACATTCTAGACCTAAATACTGTATAAGCTGTTATTTTTGAGAGGGTTTAATTTTCACGAATTTTGCGAATCACAGTTGGACTGCGAATCCAACAACTCGCGAAAATTTTGCCATATGCTAGGCTAATAATGCATTTACAATACCAAAGATGTCAAATCACGAAAACAACATCTTGCGAAAATGTCAGTGACCTTCTCATTTGCAAAAATATCCGTAAGCAAAAATAACAGCTTATACAGTAGTGCTGTAGCATTCATACCGTTATCATTGTGATGTCCATAACGCATTGTAAATAATATGAGAGTGGGAAAAAATGTTGAGCTTACAATTGTTGTTGTTGTTTGTTTGTTTTTGTCTGTGATCCTCCAGCATGAAGTCTACAGGACGCACAGATACCATGAACAGGTCGGCTGCCTTTTGGGGGAACGAGTCAGACCTGGATGATGAGTCGGAGATGAGCGTTCCCATGGGAACAGGAGTTGTGGCAGAAGACAAGGACGACTTTGACTTTTATGACTAAGGTCTTAGTGAAATAGAGAGAAGGGAGCAGTGTAACATTTTTTTGTGTGTGTTTTGGAACATGTCATCAATTCATAGCAACACCTTGGTACCCCTCTTGTAGTGTTCTTGTAATATTATAAACTTTCATATATTTTTAAAAATCAAACTGTTTTCTTATATTGGTTGTCCTCATTTGTGCAGGTTTTTAGTAAATCATAGCCTTTTTTTGTCCAGCCAAAAATAGCCAGAATTCATCCACATTTGCCAAAGAATACGTTTAAGAAGAATTTTTGTCAGTGATACTCTGTCTTGCTGTCGAACGATCAAATTTATGTATCACTAGTTAGTACAGATTATGCAGTTTTCTGTTTCTGAGCACATTTGGTGATTCCAAGTTCAGTGCTAGTGCTAGTGCTATCTCAACACTAGCACCGGCGATAAAACAGAACTTGAAATCAGACAGTGTTTGGAGGTTGACTTCAAAATTATGATGTATTTCCAGTAGTTTGTGTTGGGCCGGATGTTGCCAGAACCGAACTCCGCCGTTTGTGTTGACGATTTACATGCTTCTTCCCAATTAGCCAACATTAGCCCTTAGAGATTTTTATCATCTTTGCCATTTCAAGTTTGGTGTTGGTGTTAGCATTGCTGTGCGAGACCCACATTCACGTCCATAAGTACATCACCCACATAACTAGCACAAACAATCTAGACATGGTTGCATAAATCTGAGCCTGGGAGCAAAACTTCAGTTCCGCAGACGACATACAACTTCTGGGACTCCAATATCAGAGACTCCAACCCAAAACACCTTCTGATCTGGAGATTCTCCTGTCTGAAACCCCTAGCAAACGGGAGACTCAAAGTTGATGTGTGCGAAGCGCCAAGTTCCTAGGGTATTAGATGCTCTCTGGTGCTATCTAAGGCTTATTTTTTTCAACATACTGTAGAAATAAGTAAGAAATCCTTTCCAACGGGAGACAAAGAGCCAGGGCGGGAGAACGGGAGATTTTGCAAAAATGGGTTTTCGGCGGGAGATCTCCCGTTGAAAACGGGAGAGTTGGAGTCTCTGAGATATAATTTAATGTGTATGTAATGTTTGCTTCCTGTTACTTTAGAATCTTTGAGATGCTATGTGGGATGTCATGACGCCTTTCATTTTTTAGCAGTTAAGAAAATTCAAAATGTCTGTGATATCACAAATTTAACAGTGTCTTTTCACTTTTTTCCCCTGTTGAAATACTGTAAATTTCAGGTTTTTTCCAAAGCAATGGAGAGAAATACTGGTAGCGATATTTATTGAATGCTGTAAAATGTATATTACCTTGGTAATTTGCGAGAACAAGTATTACCAACATTCTAAATGACAATTTGAATTGCAAATCAACGGCAGTGAAGTTTCTATCTTGATTCTGATTCAAGAATTGAACCAGGACTATGTGTTTTTGTATGTTTTTATCTCCCTCTTTCTCCTGTTTTCTCTGTCTTTTTGCCTTTCTGTCTTATTACCTGCATTTCTTGGTACAGTGTAAGATTGTAGGTCGTACTTATGAGGAATGTTATGCACTCGGGTAGCACATTCATGTTGAGGTTTTAATAAAACAGAGGGACCTTAACCCCTTTTACTTAGCACTGTTGCTTGAGAGATAAGAATGGTTGTGTTTTTCCATCCGAAACCGATATACTTTGTATTCATTGACTTAAAATTTGGTCACATCATCATATCAGAAACTCAGAAAAGTGATGCATTATGTAGATGAGCTTAAGGTACAACAATCACCGACACTGTTATGCACATGTATGTAATCATTACATTTATAGGTCTGTATTAATAGAGTGGTTCTTACTATTTTTCATAGAGTGGTATTAATAGAGTGGTACTTACTATTTTTCAGACCCATTTAATTTGTTTCCTTTTTCTTCAATTACCATTACTTTGTGCCCACTGATGTTGTATAGTGTGATTGAAAACATGCAAACACGATGTGAAGACAATATGAAGATTCATTGACATATGTAATGAAAGGCAGGCCCCATCTGGGGCGTGATTATCATCGGATCTAAAATATTTGGCAGGCATCAAGAATGACATGTTTTTCTTTGAGAGAATATGCATTTCCCCATTTTCCTGTTCATCAATATTGTGTCACACTATGTACCTGGTATGTAACCTTATCAAAGCAGGACATGTTCATGCAGTGTATATTTACGGGTATTTTCCTAGTGTGCAGATGGACGTATGAGAGTCTGGATATGAGGTATAATACCGTAATCTGACCCAGTGACCTCATTACTAGGGGACTCCCCTGTGCAATATACTCTCTTGTACACAATTATTGTCAGTACCGGTACTGTTATGCTGATCACAACACTAGTGCAAGGGTTAGTTATCTCCATGGAGTACAAAATATTGTGAAATAGCATGTGTTCAGTACTTCAGTTGACTACCATTATTATATCAAAAGGCCCTGTAGCATGGGGACGCCATGAGGTGGGAAGGGAGGCTCGCTTAGTCAGGGCTGCACACTGGCACTGGTCAGACGGTCCCTGACCAGTAAAAGTCACTGTCGGATCAGTAACTTTATCAGGAATGGACCAGTAAAAGAATAGAAAAACTAAGTACCTACTGGTCCGACAGACAGGTCGGACCAGTAGAAAAAGTGGGTTAGTGTGCAGTCCTGAGTTAGACGTATTTAAGAATCCCCATAGTGAGTTGTGCACAGCTTTGTCACTGATCCCAAAGGTATGTTCACACATGGCTAAAGAATCTCCACTGGAATCGACCGTTACCGCTGAGCGTACGCTGCGATGCACATATTTGCTGACTCATCGCCAAAGGATGCTATTCGGGGTTTTTGAATGCCCCCAGTGGGCAGCGAATTCAATCGGACCACTCATGTCTCCCCACGCTACCTGGGCTTTAAGATGCTTTTGAATAAGGTGTACATTATTTTGCCAAAACCTCATGTACTTTCATTGGTATAGCACTTTGTTGTATGTTACTTGACTACAATTCTTGTTAGAAAACTGTCCCCTATTGATTGCTCAAATGCATTCCACTCCTTGTTCAAATTAACTTTAGTAAATATCTTGAGTAAAATGAAACAGAAACATAGGATTTCATTCAAAATTACACTAGCGACAAGAAATTTTTATGGAATTTCAAAGTTTTTGGCTATTTTTATTTCACAAACAGTAAGAATTGTCATAACTATGTGTACATATGGAAATAGGATCAGAGATAATGCTATCACTAGCTGGAACACAGAGATGACCAAAAAACAAAACAAAAACAACACTTTTGTTTTGGGTGAATAATGGATCTACAGTACTTCCCCATCTCGTTAAAGTTCACCATTGCAAGCATAAGTTTTTAATATCAGTACATTTAGCACCAGTTAGATGCAAATCTGTATTATTCTTTCCAAATGATGCGAGTTGGTGAATACTATTTGTGTACACATGCAGATTATTGGGAGACTTACAAGACAAGGACATCATCACCTACAATTACTTTACGTATGGGGTTGTGACTTATACGTGTATTTATGTCACCCTGTCTTGAAAACAGACAAGATTTAATATCCCATGTCTTATTTTATGTCCAAATGCTGATGATACTTCTCCCATTCATTTAGTTTTACTTTATACATTGGTTGCATTGAACTTAAAGTAAAATTGCAGTGTTGCTATTAAATGTATCTGCCATTGTTTTCTTGATGGAAAAAGTACAACATACAGTCAACCTTGCCCAAGTCGAAATCTATTTGAACTGAAGAAGTAGCTTCAACTTAGAGATACTTCAACTTGTGAGGGATTCAAATCAATAGAATATAAAGAGGACTTCGACTGAAGTAATTATTCGACTTAGGCAAGGTTGACTTGAGCAAGGTTGACCGTATGTTTACTTCGTTTAGTCAAGCCATAAACTCAATCTTGGCAGAAGTACATAATGGGCTTAAGCTCACTGTTGAAGGATGATTTCATGTTGATTTCCTCCACTTGAACCAAGTTCATTTCACCATTGATCAAAACACCATGGCAATATTTCCATTATTCTACTACACTGTGCTCTGTATATTTTCCAACATGATTTGACTAAATTTTTGGATGATCAGCTTATACACTGTTTAACAGCAGTTGCATTCGTGTGGTTTCCTGACAAACCATTCATCCCAATCACAATGAAAACACCTTGTTTTGGAAGCACTGATTGACTTCTAGATAGCAAAGTATATGTATACAGTATGTATATCAATTGTTAATTCTTAATTTATGACTATTTGATATGTGTGTGTGGTGATAAATATTTAAAAAATTGTTCTTTTTTTTTTACTCAAATAAAGACTCTATGTAATACGCACTTCTACAGTTGTCTCATTTAAGATTTTCAATTTAATTTGAGAAGTTCAGCTCATGAAATGATGTTTTTACATCTTCCCGCACATGCAAAGAATATTTTTCAGACATTTGCATTGCTCATCCACTCTACAGTATGCAGTGATCATGTAGACAGTACAAATGCACCCTGTGACATTCTCAACACCACTCTCTATACAAAGCAAGCTAACAAACGATAGGTGAGAGAAGCACTAACATGGAAGAAGTCAACTATTTACAGTGCTCAGTCATACAAGTGTACAATGTATCTACTGTATAAAATAACACGCAACCAGCTACTTTGTGTAAGGAGGTACCTCCTTGGGACAATCAATTCTTATGAAGTGCATTCTTGTTATTTCTTACCCTCCCCCCTTTTTTTTCCCCTGGTACATTACAGATGTAGTCATACACATGTTGAATACCTCGCTAGTGAAGTACAATGTATTTGAAAAGACATACTGGCCATTAGGCCATTATAGTGAGATACGTAGTTGGGACTGCTAGAATTTTTTTCATTAAAATAACCAAATCTGGACAGTCTGGACATTAAGCATCACTAGCGGGTCACATAGATGCCCTTAGCATGTCAGTGTGAAGTAGAGAGTTTATTGAACTGTAGATTTGAAAGTACTGGTATATATTTGTGAAACCTTGCAACTATTACTCAGTTTATTTGTGGGTATGGGAGTGTAATACAGTGTGCAGAGAAATCTTGAGGGGGGGGGGGGGGGGAATCAGTCCAATCATTTCCAAGGACAATCTTGCTATTTAAAGGATCCCTGCCATCTGAATGGGAGTGGAAGTGTCTGCTAATCAGAAGAAAAAAAAAAGTGAGTGGCATCCTCTATTTTTCCAATCTTGTCCCATACAAAGCAAATTGGGAAATACGAATTTCACCTGTAAAATCCTTGTACAAATAAGGTTTTGTTCAGTGTTTGCATTAATTAGCTTGCCATATTTAGTGAGTTGTGTCATGGCCATGCCTGTTAAAAACCCACACTGGGAAAAAAAAAATTATTTTTAAATAACTAATAATGAAATCTTGTTGTGCTGGTGTTGGTTATAACATGGACCTATTGTACATAGGTCCATTGTTACAACAGTTCTCCAGTACAGTGCTAGACTGTACACTCAAAATCACTTCATTGACAATGGCATGGTGAACTTGTTGATCATGGTAACCATTTTCCATATGGCAGGCCAACAGAATGAAGCAGACTACTAGAGGGGGAGAGGGGGATATCAAATTTGTTCATATGCACATATCCATGAGTCTTTAAACATATAAAACATAAACAAACACATGATCCCCTTGAGGGCATTACTTTTAAAACTGTACATGAATAGTCAGTGTCCATGATCAACAAAGTTGATTCTAGAGTAAAAGCATCATCCATCCCAAATAATCTTGCATTGTCTTCCTTCTGAAACTGTTTGTCACTTGTTGCAACTTTAATTTACGACTTGCCTGATATTACACTCGTGGGGTCATTGCTTATTTCATTTTTTTTTGACCAGCACATCTGATAATTCAATTAATCATAATTCAGCATTACAATATTTCAGCATAACAAATTTCAGAAATATTGACACTGTTCGCTCCATTCCACACACTATACAATCCATAATTCAAGGATCATGAACATTTCAAATTCACAAGAAAAAAACAATTGCATTTCTCCTATTTCATGTGTGTGTGTTGATCATTCATGGTTGGTTGTTTTTAGAGTGCATCTGCTCATACAACAGCCATGGTACCACGGCACAGAATGCGCTATCAACAATGCCAGTTAAATCAAACACAACTATACTAACAGCACATCAGTCAATCATTTACAGACTTGCATGAATTTTTTTTTTTTTTTTTTTTTTGCTTTTAAGTGTCAACTGCACAACCCCTATGAAATGACAACTATCTTAAAACCTACAAACAGGATCACAGTACATGCATCATACACTCCATTCTTTAGTGTTTTCAGTGGAAAACAAGTTGCTACACAAGTTAGATACAGCTGAAGGCAGCACTATCCCTACAAGTTACAACCCCAGTTTAAAACACTAGTGGATGCTGTAACATTATCAGTGCCAATTTACTATTCCAAATTAGTATTTCTCAAGCTCGATTACCAATTCCAAAAATCTAGTTCATAACTTGCAAATCACCCATTTGATTACGTCATTTGCTTTCAGAGCAAAAATATCGGCCTACCTCCAAAAATACGTAAAAGATCGATGGTACATCCTTGAATACCAAAGAATATATGCTAGCAATACAGTCAACCGTGCTTAAGTCAACCTTGCATAAGTTAAACAATCGCCTATGTCAAGTCTTTTCAAGTCCTCTAGTCTTTATATTCCAATGATTTTAATCCCTTGATAACTAACAATTTTCTTTAAGTCGAAGCTATTTCTTCAGTCAAAATAGATTCCATTTTGGCAAGGTTGACTGTACTGCAAATATTCAAACTAATTGATTTACAATTTAGCATCACCAGCTCAGTGAAATGCACAATTGAAATATATCATAATTCTGCAAATTTTGGCTTAAATTGTTGATTAAATGCAGGTTTTCACCACACCTTCTTGTGCATGTGAAATAAGCAAGTTGATCAAGAAATCATAAAAACTGATTGATGACTAGATGTATTGGTAGGCCCTATATGGTGCTAATACAGTAGATCACTTTCTGTTTTGTAATTGAACATAATTAATGCAGTGTGTCCAAATATTAATTTTACATAATACTGTTCATCATAGGCACTCATTCATCTCAGTTTGCTGTCAGTCCTGTCATCCTTTCACTCACTTCCCACAATTTCCTAGCAACCGCATCATCTGCTCCTTTCACTTCAGGGTAGGGTTTCTCCTTGCAATCTCCGTAGTATCTCCCGGTAACATTCATTAATTCCTCTGAAACGGAGCAGTGAATGGTCGTCTGGGCACCATACCAAGGAGATTTCAGCAGCAACCAGCGCAGGGGATAAGTTGCTGCCCAAAAGAACGTAGAGAAACCAAGATACCGTCCAAGCTCTGTATTGATTACGCCTGGATGCAGGGTGTAGGTGGTGATGCCAGAACCATGGAGGCGTCTGCTCAGTTCCTGCCCAAACAGAACATTGGCCAGTTTGCTATCAGCATACGCTTTCGCCTTGTTGTAATCACCTTCACTGGGGTTGAGTTTCGAGAAATCAAGTTTCCCCCTTTTATGCAATGATGAGGACACAATGACAATGCGTGAAGGTGCAGACTTCTTCAGAAGATCTAACAGTCTGTTTGTGAGCAGGAAATGGCCAAGATGGTTGACTCCAAACTGCAATTCAAAACCATCTACAGTCGTCTGGTAGGGGGTCTGGAAGACGCCGGCATTGTTGACAAGAATATCCAGTCTGTCTATCTCATCCAGGAACTTGTCGCAGAAGCTGTTCACAGATGCAAGTGAAGCTAAATCCAGCTTCATGACAATTAGCTCTCCACTGGTCGTCTGTTTCCTGATGTGCTCCACAGCCTGCTTGCCCTTCTCGACATCACGACATGCGAGAATGACGCGGGCATCCCTCTGTGCAAAATCGGCTACAGTTTCCTTTCCGATGCCAGTGTTTGCACCCGTCACAAGAGCAGTCTTGCCAGTAAGTTTGGCAGTACTTTGACAAGCACTGCCCCTGAACCTCAACTTGATGTACATCAGCAACCCTGTACTCACAGCAACACCTGCGATAGTCCACAGCTGAGAGCTGCTAGGAGAACTCAATTTGCCCTCGTCAAGACTGCTACTGGCACCCATACCCATTATTTCTCAACTTATTATGTAGCCTCCTTGAATATACAAAGTTCAAATTTGAACGCCTAGAATTTCCCGGCTGTTGTGATATAAACTATCTGACTGATGAACTGGAATTAATGTGATGTATATCCAGGGACGAGAATCGACAACCATGTACCACTACAGGAGTCCTGCTGTATGTAAATTTACTACTATTAAAAACAGTTAGTGCCACAAGTTAAACCTGGACGGTATCGTTGAACATTCTTTTTTCACTTGACAACTGCAGAGCCGATTGTCATAAAATGTGTCGATGACATGTGTAGTCGTGAAAGTGCCCACGGTACAAGCAAATCTAGCTGATCTTCATTTGTACTATGAGTTCTGAGCCAAAAAGGCGTCACCATTACTCACCACCACTCAGCTCGGGTGCAGGTACAGTGCAGAACATAACAGTCACTGCATGCTCAATATGGCATCCGGGCATGCAAACGCAGCGCAAAGAAACGGGTATTTCCCACTTTCATTCCCAGAGTACGCCCTCTAACGACAAAAGAAGTACACTGAAGCAGGTTTAGCGCACAGAACTCTCAAGCGGGGTTCCCACTATCACGATCGGCGCCACGATTGAAATCGTTGTCTTAATCGTGAAGCAATCGTGGTGATCTTATCAGATTGTATCAGAACTTGAGGTCAATCGTGGCAATCGCGTTAATCGTAGAACATTTTTGGACGGTTCAAAAATTTTCTACGATTAACACGATTAATTTTTGATCGTGATCATCGCATCAGATTGTCTTCGATCGTATCAAAACGCAGCAAATCTTATCTAATCGTGCTTCTTAATCGTGTTGATCGGGATCGACTTTTTCACTTTCCTTCTGCTTATTTTGCACATTTGCCTTTATTTTACTCGCAAATCGTATGTACCTTGTATTCTGCAAGGCTGAATAAGGGAGGGGTGGCACAATGCACAAGACCACTGAAACATCCACCAGAAGCAAAATGTTCCACATACCCCACAAAGTAACTTTTGTGACTTTTGAAAAGTGACCATTGTCGAGGTTTATGTAAGGTCACTCGTGCATGATTATAAAGATCACTGTCATTATTTTTCACATAAAAGTTAGTAAATAGGTGCAGCAATACCCCTGCGAAATAATTTTGCTTAGGATTTTTTTTTTTTTTTTTTTTTTGGTTAAAAAGTGACATTATTTTAGGGGAGTTACCTTTCTGTTGTATGTGTATGTCGGTCTTGTTAAACACTGTTAAATGAAACAATGAATCGAGCCAAACCAACCAAACTTTCAATACCCCATGAGATAACGACATTTTGAAATAAAAATACATATGATACATACTATGCGAACATGAAATCAAACACACAAGCAATGCTAACAGTTCGGCCAACTTTCTTAAATTGAGTGTATATAACACACATTATGTTAGCATTCAAAAAGATCCCATCCTTTTATTTAGCTTCAATGTCATCATATTTTCTTCACGTATTTCAAAGAAAGGTGAAAACATTTGTCTTGATCTTTTTTTCTGGAAAAAATGGGGCAATGGTCTGATTTTGTGTATTCGTATTTATTGGGGGATGAGCACGTCGATTCAATAATCTATTAATTTCTTAAGGTTAAATTAAAGGAGGGACTATCTGAGGTCGCCTCGGTGATGATTTCTATCTGATGATAACGTAATCGTCATTCGCAATACTGCAAAGTTCACGATCTCGTCATCCTCAACCTGTCAACCCTTGCCATCATCAATGGTTGTGGATAGTAGCTGCAGAAATTGGAGGAAACAATGAAATCCACCGTCAGTCGGACTATATTATATTCCCATTCGGGTCCAATCGCACCTTTAATGGGTGTCACTTTTGATCCCGATCGTGAAAGATATCGTATCTTATCTCAACAGCCCGCATTGGTTCGCAGTATTCGTATTGGAGCTTGACGTATCGGAACGTAGCTGCACGCACCAAATCGGGGATCCCGCTCGTAGTTAGTAGATCGGAACCAATCATAATGGATAGACTCAATCGGGACAATCCTATCGAATCGTCGCGAACGGGAGACCAGACAGATCGTATTGCTTTAAATAGACCAATTGTGACCATAATCGTATCCAGGATCCAAGCGAACCAACACGTATTGACTCGCATAACCTCGTATCCAAACGTGAAATTTCAGATGACTTCAACGAAGCTTCCATGATCAGTTACGAATGTCCAATCGTGGCGTTCGTAAAAGATCATACGATAGTGGGAACCCCGCTTCACACACCTTCGCCGAACGGGCGGCGACTTCGTTGCCGTGCATTTTATAGAATGGAGTACAGTATGTTGGTATAAGGGTCCGGAAACCAGCCTTACACACAGACCTTTAGAATTTAGAAATCATAAAGTTGTCACTTTTCTGTAGTAATATAAACAATCAGCATATCAAACCATATTTCAAGGTAACACACGGTACAGCCATGTCGCTTTGCACGGCGTCTGGTCGGGCAAATTTCAAGGATATAAGGAGAATCTGCACATAGCGCTATAATTATGTCTTTTTCGAAACACTTGCAATCTATCCACAAGCAGGATGTAACTATAATACACGTGTATAATTAAGATGATAAAATAGCATGATCAGCACACAATGCAGAACACAACTGTATGCTTTATGAAATCTATGATCGCACCACTGTCCTTGTGATTGACCGCTCTTGGCAAGAATGTTGTCAGGTGATCGCACTCTCGATTGCAGTTCAAGTTTAGGAAAAGTATACTAGTAATCTGGAAGTCTCTTGTTGTTTGATGTGTATTTTACTGTCTTGCTAATTTCACGAACGTTTAGAATACATAAGTCTGTAGTTCATGCAACATACATGCAATGGTCACCCCAGTGGGGAGGGTTTGTTTTGTTGATGATTGCATATTATTTGCATATTAATACATTGCAAGACGAACGTTTTGCTATAAAGTGATGTAAACTTTGAAATCAAATAAAGAGTATTAAATAAAGTATAACGTGTTACAAAATATCGGACGATACGTGTCTTTGGTTTATTGTCTAGTATGTTGTCTTGAATACACATAAAACACAGACGACTCACTTAATAGCTTGTCAGATGAACAAACGTCTGCACGTGTATTCAGTTCATAATATGGATCATGTGTATCTTTTAGCTCTAAACAGTGTAAAAGCCGAGCCCAGCGCTTATCTTAAGGGGCACCTACCATTCAGCATCACTGTTATAGCTGTTTTAAAGTATAGGCCCTTCAATGTATTTGTGCACAGTTACACGTATATGTATTTTATTTTGCTTTACCGCTCAGTATACGCGATTATTCAATTTCAGGTTTTCTTTTTTTCCATTTTTCGACAAAAACATTATGTAAGCGCGTCACTTTTTGGTAACAGAAAATAAGGTGCGTAAAATAATGTAAGATGAAAAGATAATAATTAGGGTTGATAAGAATTTTGTATTTGCTATGCAATAATCCCCCTTATATCAAGTTAAATTGTCAGAATGCGAATATTAAAAAAATGAAGTGCACAGCTTCAATTTAAAAAGAATGAAGCAATCGCTGTGCAAAGACAAAAATGTGACATATATTGTTTTATCAAGTAAGGAAAGTGGAAAGAAAATTTAAAAAAGACGCACTGGCTAATCAAGGAGATCTATAGCACTGTTATATTGTAAGAAACAATAGGGAGCTACGTTATTTCGTTTTGCAAGGGAACAAAAATGCCATTTTTCCCGGATTTTTTCCTTTATCCACACTCATCACGTTACTATGATTCTTGCAATATTTACAGAACTCATTACCGTCTGTCGAAATGGAAAACATGCAGGACACTGATGATTATTTGTTGACACAAGCCATACGCTGTCCGAACCTTGGTCACATCGCAATTGGATTAAGGCTTTATCAATGTTCAACTCAAATGAGAGTAATGATCAGATAATAATATGTTATGTAGGCCAATTTTTCGCCACTATTGACGGAGCTTCCCCTCAAAATTTAATTCTGACAACAAATCAAGAGTGGAACGTCAACGAAGCAGAACAGTGAGAGTTTCATTCAAACGAGACTAATAGGTTGTGCATGAAGTTTGAGTTACAGAAGAAAGAAACCCAGATTCAGATTCAGTCATTCAGAGGGCAATTGAAGTGAGGGAATGCAACAACGTGAGTAGAAGTAAAGAAATAGAAGTCAAGTATAGTTAGTATAGAATGTCAGAGGGAGAATGTCAGAGGTATAATATAAAAGTGTCAGAGATAAAAATGTCACAGGTTTCGAATATACTTGTGTCCGTTATGAATGACTTTCACGGGACCATTATTGGATGCAATGACTTCTACGTCACTTCCTTTTCCTTTATACATATAAGAACTGGAAATTACTCTTTCTGGGTATACTGATATAATGGCAGTAATATTGTGGTCACCGATCGCCGTTTTGCACCGACTATGTAAGGGTGCTGCCGGCGTCACAGCGTCCTAAAGTTGACACAAAATGGCTTTATACGAATGCGGAATTTTCAATTTCGTGCGAAGTTGGCCCGCTAAATCATGGCCAAAAGCCAATCAACAGCCGATGCAAGTATTATACAGATTTTACAGATAAAGGTCACATGATGGCACCCGAACCAAGCACGAAGGCTGCACGAAGGCGTGAATCTTGATTGAGAAGTTTACACGAAGGAAACAAGGCCTACTAGTATAATAAGATGCACCGCCCATGAATTGCTGCTAGAGAATGACCCGATGTTCATTATACGATTTTTTCCCCCAGTAAATATGTACCTTCATTGTACTTTTTCATATTGTTTTTCTTTTTTTTTTGTCGATATGTAATCTCAAATGTATAATTTACATGGTTATCTCCAATACCCTGATTGGGTGACATGAGATAAATAAAATTGTAATTTCATTGTCATTGTCATTGTCATTGTCATTGTCATTGTCATTCGATCAGAGCCGAATTTGAACATTTCCTTTTTTGTGCATGTGTCCATTTTTGCTCAATTTCGGGACAGTGTGACGCCTGCTTAAGACTATGTATACCTGAACCTCTAATTATTATTATTTTTTTACCTCAGGACATTTTACCTGACACCTAACGAATATCTCCATTTTCACAAGGGGGGGGGGGGGGGGGGTGGCTGCAACCCCCAGCATAATAGCAGCCCTCATCCTTCTCTTATGCATGCATGGCACCTCTTGGAGATGCCCTTTATCTCCCAGAGTGATTCACAAAATTTACAAGCTATATAAATATGCTTCTCTTGTGAACTTCTCTTTTCCATAATTCATACAGTTAAAAAGTCAAATTGAGTTTGCCTTCTTGTTTATTTATCGTAATGCAAAAATTGATATTACTATAATTGTATATAATGTTTTGTTGAAGCTTGTGCATGTTATTCAAAATTCCTTAAAATGTTCTGTACTCATTTGTGTTATATATTACTCTGTATTACTTTATATGGAACTTAAAATTATTTGAATTAGAATTTTATTTTTTTTTAACATTGCAAAATGATCGTATTCCCAGGATCGTATACATTAGTCCAAAATACTGTTTCAACTTTTCATTCCAGAAATAATGGTTAATATACGAATGACAATAACATAGTGATAAAAGATAATGATTACATAAGAAATTAGATTACGAATAAGACATGAATGAATAAAAAACAATAACATTTTGACCATTTTCACATGTGACATTTTTACCCTTGAGATTTTGGGTGCACGTCACGAAACCGACGCCCATGGTGCACGAGTCATACAGTCCACGAGTCATAATATAGCTCACAAGTCATATAGCCCATGAGTTATCAACAGCTCGCGAGTCATACAGCCCATCATGAGTTCGACATGACTGTCTTGTATAAGCAAACAAGACCCACGAGACCGACACATTAAACCAGGGAGGTGGGAAAACCCCGTGTTGTATAGTAGGCCCTATCTGTCGAACTCGTGGGCTGTTTTTACCTATAGTGTCGAACTCATGGGCTTTATGTGCCTATATTATAGTGTCGAACTCGTGGACTGTATTCATGACTCGTGAGCTGTATGACTCATGGACCTGTTTTCATCGTCGAACTCGTGGGTTGTATGACTCGTGGGTGTCGATCTCGTGGGATGACCCCCAAATTTTTACCTCTGGCCAGTTTTTATACGTTTATTATTTTTATCTGGCACCAAGTAGAACACATCAGCGAATTTTGAGGAAAAATCGGAAAGTCCATATTTCAAAAGTTATGACTGATTTTTAAAGTTTTGATGCAGCCACACTTTGTGACGTCTTGTTTGGACAACGCTATAAAAGAAAGTATAAAAAATAAACATGCTTTCACTTCCTATAGCAAAATGAAAGAGGACATGAGCTACGATACCTCTTTTAGAAACATTAAAGGTAAAATAATATAGTCAGACAGTAATAGGCCTTATAACTCTATTAACCATTTCTATCTTAAATACATCTTCCCTTAGTTTCCTTTCTCCTCTTGGTTCATTTACGAGATAGGCATAAAACATTTGCAGGGTTTTTTCTATTATATCCTATGTATACCTATCACGATGCAGGGGGTCTGCGGGCCATGGGGGGAGGGGCTGTGCCAAGGGTCACTGTATACCCCGCCCTCCCCCCGCCTCCATTGATCGGAAGAATCTCCGGGCGGAACTGTTTGAGAGTCACGAGTTTTGTGATTTTAAATGTATAGGGCTTATATATAATATATATATACATACATATTTTCCTTTGTTGCAAAACACGAAGACAGCTGTAGGAATATCACATGCAAAGATGTTTGCTATTATACGTGTTTTGTCATCATCGTTAGTATAATACCCCTTTTGTTATCATTATTAAGCTTCACGGATACTTCATATTCATGTAGGTGCCCGCATTAGCCTTTATAGAATATAGCTGTTATCGTAAAGATAAAGGATATATAAAGTGCTCATCTTTTGCGGCTTCATTGTTTGTTTGTTTGTTTGTTTGTTTGTTTGTTTGTTTTTTGAAACTACACAAGGCAAAACGCCGGGTCAGAGGTACTGGTGCCGACATGACTTTAAAAATCCATAACAACAACAAATGTTCCATGTAAAGTAAACTGCTACGATACAGTTTCATATATCGTTTAATCTCTGTTATTCTTCACCTCTTTTTCTGATATTACCTTCTACTTGGCACCGTCCAAACGTGACCTATTTATCCATGAAGTATATGACAAATAATTAAGGTCAAGAAAACCTTGCTCTGTTTATTCACGTGCAATCATGAATATTTTCCCTCCTGAATAAACGAAGTACATGACAATTGTAATTACAACCTTGATACGCATTCACCTGTTTCAGGGCATTCCAATCACCCTGTGCCATATAGTTTTAGGAGTTTTCATCGAACAAGTACTCTTTATTCGGGGGAAAAAAACATTTTTTTTTTGTGCTTTGGCACACGATCGATGATTTTTGATAGTCTAGTGGAAAATCTGTGTTTAAGGTTAGTTATGTGAGATAATGTAGGGTATCAAAATATGTGAAACGTTTTTTTTTCCGATTAAAATAGACAATCTTGGTTCTTATTTTTCGATTAACCATACATCATAAAAGAAACAACTCCGCCATTCATATTACATGAGTGTTGTGTTACGGTTAGCTATTATAATTACATTGTGTTGCGCGAAATACAAATATAAAGTCATCAATGAACAGAAAAAAAAAAAGATGCCAATAAATGAAGCCCTTTCCGGTTCGCTAAGTTTTCTACCTTTCTTTCTCTCGCCGTCTACTATATATAGTATGATTGTAAAATACGAGTATTTACAAATGCTGCTGGCTTCGTATTCACGCTTTGAATAAAGGTGGAGGGAATGAAAAGAGCTAACGGGGGTGGATTGGATTGCCAGTGTCGTCAGCGTGTAGACGGAAGTTAAGTACGTTGGTGGTGTGCAATGCAGTGACGAGTCAGGCGTCAACTGGTGGTAGTTCCGTTTCGTTCAGCATGCATGCATGCTATCGATATGCGATGCGCGTGTGTAATAAACTTGTGAATTGAAAACTACGCTTTATACGCAACACGTAGCTGTGCTTGTGTTAACCCGATCCTATGAGGATAGGAAAAGCAGTCAACGCAATTTTTGAGTTTTCCGCCTTGGACGATCTTGACTCGCCAGAATAACACGATTTCTGTGGTCGGAATTTGGAATGCAAACAGATGGAAACATGACAGCATAGGTAAGTTTTATCTTTGGCAGAACTCAACGGTGTTTTATATTGGCTTTCCGAGCAGACGAGATAAGTAGACGGCCAGGCCAAACGTTATGCCAACCGCTTTGGCACAACTTGTATGCTGCTCTCTGCTACGCTACGGGAGCTAGAACACCTGTAGTGCTGTAGGAAGCACTGCACTGTGTGCGTCCCAAATGTGTCTGTCATGTATTTCACTCGGATTTTACTTCTCATATGACAACTATAAACAACTACGAACCAGCTCTGCATGTCGTAAAGGACGTGTTTCAAATCGTTCAGTTAGAGTTAGTTGAAATGAGACGAGAAAGCATGATTATGACGAAAAAACCGAAAAGCCTGCAGTGCAAACCAGTTCACTTTTTTTTTTTTTTTTTTTCCGGTGAAGCAGGTTTCGGTAATAGGCTAAATAAGGCCGGCAGCGTGAAACCAGTTTCACTTCCTTGACCTTGGACCTTGGCAGTATCCCGTCTAAATATTCTGTTTTGATAGACTTATCCCATTCAATTAAAGATGTCAGTGTAATTTACAAACAACATGACAATGATTTAACACTGATCACAAACTCAAATTGTAATAGAAACACTACATAAAAATACAAATTTCAGATGCAGTCAAGAGTGAATTCGTGTCTAGTCTTTCCTGTCTGCTTCTATGAGACTAATGTAATGTCTTGCAGATAATATCCTGCATTGCCTGTAACGTCGTTTGGATAGACACACGTTTTGGTAAAATCTAAGTCCAATGTTAGAATTTAAAGTTGACATTGTAAACGCTGTCCCTCAAATGTGAATGGTTAGGCCTACTTTAGTTTGTGAAAAGCTGCCTTTGTGAAGTGGTTTAATACTACGACCAGCAGAGCACTGTTCATCGTGGCTGAGCATGTTGGCATTTAGTACTAGTACAGTGTATATTACTAGTATTTTGTACGTTGGTTATTTTGATATGATTGAGCTTTGAAAATTAATTCATTTTTTATATCAATACGTAAAGATGTACTGTAGTTATGGGTAAACTCGGCCTAGCGGGTAAAGTCGGCCCCCAGCGCGCGCAGTACAACTACTTGTACTGCGCGCGCTGGTGGCCGACTTTACCCGCTAGGCCGAGTTTACCCATAACTACGGTAGGTTGATTGTTCAACTTGTGACAGGTAAAATTTGGTTCCTCCAATAATCCTTTACTGTCCGAATTGCTGAATTTTCTTGATACAATCAAGTCTATTACAATGTATACCGCTATGATATCTCTACACATCAGTTGCGTGAAATGAGCGATTTGGAACTTAGTATGCCCATGCACTAGTCGATCATCACCTGTACACTTAAGCATTGAAGACATTTCAACCCCAGGTGCACTGTTGTGAATGGGACCATGGGAACAGTTTGGATATGTGCAGGTTTAATGTCAGGTAAAGTTCTAAACTAGATATATATTCAACATTTATCCAGTTTAAATGCCAGCCTATTGCTGGTGACATAGGGCATTTGTAGAGGTGCCTGAATTCATGTGTTTTTCTTAGTTTGGTTATGTGCAGGTTTAAAGGGAACGTAAACCCAAAGAGCAATGTGGATTGAGTGAAAGCAGCAACATTAGTAGCACACATCAGTGAAAGTTTGAAGAAAATCGGACAATCGATGCAAAAGTTATGAATTTTTAAAGTTTTGGTGTTGGAACCGCTGGATATGGAGACTACTATAGGTTATGACGTATGAGTGGACAACAATATAAAGAAAATATGAAAAAAATTCCACAAAAATTAATTTTTCATGAAAATTACAAATTCCATCAACTTGATACTGACATATGTTAAGGGTAGCAATTATTCCCCCTGCTTTCTGAAAGCGGTTAGTCAAGTGCTCTTTCATAATGCTAGAAAAGTGAATTTTTGTTGAATTTTTAAAATATTTTCTTTGTATTGTTGTCCACTCATACGTCATAACCTCTAGTACCGGTAGTCTCCTCATCCAGCGGTTCCAACACCAAAACTTTAAAAATTCATAACTTTTGCATCGATTGTTTGATTTTCCTAAAACTTTCACTGATGTGTTCTACTAATGTTGCTGCTTTCACTCAATCCACATTGCTCTTTAGTTCTAAACATCTATACAGTCTAAATGCCAGCCTATTGCTGGTGACATAGGGCATTTTTAGAGGTGCCTGAATTCATGTGTTTTTCTCAGGGTATGCAGATAGTGTGATATTAGGGAGTTTTCGATTGGGTGAACGAGAGGGTTGTGACTCCGAGCGCAAGTGTAAGTCAAGGCGGCACGTCTGTACGTTGACCCGCTGCTAAAACACATTTCGATTTTGGGCGTCACGTCGCGTGGCGTGTGCAGGAGGCAACCTGTGCCTTGGGTGCATTTATATGCGGAATTTGTGACTTGTTTCTGTACTTGTAATATCTATTTTGTCTTTGACTAGATGCCGAATAAGTATCCTGGGATGGATTTTGTGGATTTTAAAACATGATGCACGGTAAGGCTACTGTAAAGGTAAACGCACTGCACTAGGCTAAGCACCGAGATGTGATTGCGTACAGCATTACTTATAAATGCAAGTGTGGGACTACGGTATGCAGTTGCAAAGTGCGAAACAGTGAAAGCGGGCAAATAAATTAGGTAACAGAGGCTGCAGTTTGTATGTCAGCGCAGCTGCTGTGACGTATCAAGATCATAAGCTTTCATGTAATTAGAATATCTATCAATATTCTCTCGAAAGAAAAAGGAAAACAGGTGAACTGAGCACAGATTTCCCGAGAGTCATTGTGCTCTTTCGCATGATTTTCGTCTATTGCGAGAGGAGTGTGACGCATAGATAAGGTGGGTTGAGCGCGGCGCAACCGATTTGGGTGGACGGTGATAACCGGGGTGAACGCGTTTGAAAATTGTGCGATGAGCCGGGGGTCGACACTGACGCATGCGCAGTATGTAAAAACTATGTCATAACAGGGTGACGCCTGGCTCAATGTGCAAATCGAAAAGTCCTTATTCATTCAGGGTGCTCCCATGGTAGAGATAGTGGAGTGCCTCATTGTTAGCATGGTGGACAATGGTGCAGAGGATAGTTAGACAGAAAATCTGTTTGTTCGGAGGAGGTTTTTTTTCAATCATTTTTTTACTTTTACGGCTCTCCTCCATATAATGTGAAGCCAGATGCAGTCTCTGTGGAACATATCCCGATGACAAGATACAGACCGATCTTTGGGTCAAAACTAAAGTTAACCCATGTAAGATGGAAATGAAGTCGTTCAATCCCCTCAACTCGTCAGAAATAAAAACAGTTGAAAACACTGCATCCTCAAGAATCAAAGGGGAACCAGAGGGTCAAACCCAAATTGGAAATTAGCTTATATTGAACACAAAAATACATGCATTAGGTCACTACAAATTTGAACAGAATCAAGACAGTTTTTTAAAGAAAGGTGTGTAACTGCTACACAAGTGTATGTGTATGTAAGTAAAATGTGTAGCATTTGCATAGATGACAAGTCAGATTTGTTTCAATGGCTACATGTAGATACAATGCTTTTTGCGTCTTGTGCTGAGAATTTTAACTTTGTGATTACATTTGATTTTTCTAATGGAAGTAAACTTTCTAACTCTTGTCAGTGCAGTTGTCTGATCATCTTAGGTCTTAACATAACTTTTCTTCAAGGTATTCTATCAGAGTTGTGAAAAAAAATTGCAGAGAAAACTGGAATTATGGGCTGTGCATGCAAGTGATCCATGTTGTACGCTGGTAATCATGTAGAAATGGATAGGCCTACTCACCACTTCAGTGGGCAATTTTTGATGAAATCCAGCATGGCTTTTGGAAATAGCAACATTATACATATTTGACTGTGACATACACACATACGCGAAAATAACTGATAGTCAAAAACAGAAGAAAGAAGGACTCTTCCCTGAAAATACAATTTGTAAGTCACTCATGTATGGTATAGATTTGCTTATAATTGATTATTTCACAAAAGTACACGTACTTCACCCTCAATTTTAACATTTACTCGCTAAATCAGCCTGTTATGTACTTAAATGCCATGATCATTTGTTATGGCAGTTTACAGTAAATTAAGTTTTGTATCTAATGTGTTTCCCAACCTCATGTCAGTCCACTGACCCTTATTATGATGAATTAACAACTAATTTGTCAGTTTAAATCCATTCGATCTCTTCTCCCAGGCCATATTCTATTCTTATCATATCTTTCTCAATCTTTTCTCCTCTTTCTTTCAAGCTTGAAAGTTTTTCTTTCATGGGCAGCAATTAATAAGAGGGGGGAAAGAAGGGGGAGGGAGAAATCTATTGATTGAATAATTTGTGGTTGCTGTTGAAAGAGAGTCTAATTCAAAGTCATAAAAAACACCCTTGTAATGTAAGGTTAAGTTCCAGCATGTAAGCAAATTTTTCCTGTGTTGAAAAGTCTGGACTGTTTGTTGTATGTCTGACACACATAAAATTGAGCAGGTATAATGTAGAGCATCAGAACTTTGAGGATAGAAGTAATTTATATACTACGTGTATGTCACAGCAAAAAAGAAAAAAAGAGGGACATTGTAATCAGTTTACTCCTGTCATTAGTGTCTTATTCCATCAGTAAATATGTTTATATTTTAAATATGATAACTCATCAGTTACTAAACATGCTGATAAAGTTTATGAGATGAGAAGATAGAAAGAGGAGTTGCTTTGTTAATGATTTGCGAAAACAAAAAGGCAAATCTTTTAGTGTACATTATGTCCTACCACTGTGAAAAACAAATAAAAGAACCCCCCCCCCAACTTTGTGTGATATCTACCATTGTTCCTTTAGACAAAAATATTGGGAATACTATAGAATAACTTGATTAACCATTTCCAGCTAATGATTTAAGAATTCCAGTGTGAATGCTCCCTATAGAATTCTGTTACAACATGAAATTTTCTGCACACATAATTGGACAGGAACAAAAAAGCAGTAACTATGTAAATGAGCTAATTTGCTGACATTGTACATGCTGTAAGGGCATCACACTTCACATGCCACAAGAATGTCATCAGGAGTTTACGCATACAATCCTGTACCTGTACAATTGTACTGTAAAAGTGGATATTATTGCGCGACTAATTTTCATGCTCGGCCGGTAAGAAGAGTTTCGCATGTTTTTAATTCCGTGGAATCAAGACATCAACTACTGGAACATACGGCAAGCAAAAATATTCATGTGCTTTTATTTTTGCGCTAGTTTCTGGTTGTGCGAAATATGCAAAAATTTCATCACTGCGAAAATGTCCACTTTTACAGTAGTTTACTTCATTTACTCTGCTCATTTTAATCAGACTGTGATTTTTGCTCAAATAGTTTATACATGCCTTTTATGATAGTGGGTTTACAGTAGATAGTGGGCCATGCGCAAGAAACTTTTCTAAAACAAACATTGTCTTTCGAAGATTACTGGAGATAGCACAATGAGAATGTGATATTAGCATGGAATGGAAGTTCCTTTGAGTGATTGTAGCAAACCATTGAAGTTATTCACATGCATCAAGGATATAATGTCAAAGCAGAACTAAAACTAGCACTAAAATAGCACAAAAATAAAAGCACACAAATATTTTTGATGGTTATATGTACCACTACTTATGTCTCCATTCCACATAATTAAAAACATGCAAAATTGATGTTAACCAGCCAAGCGTGAAAAATTACTCATGAGAAAATATCCACTTTTACAGTACAATTTTATATTGCTCATACAATTACACTACTGTAGTATAGAAGTAGCAGCACTAGATCATTCTGTTCACATTCATTGTCTAATTGTGGCAAATACCTTTTGCTACAGACAGGAGGCACACAAATACCGCTTATCACTTATCAGGGAATGTATTCAGACTTGTCAAGGTGCTAGTTCTCATTAACGGCATAATGGCTACTGCCAGATACTGTATTTACTTTCTGCAGATAAAACTCACCTTGAAAATGTTTACTCTCTTTTACTGAGCAGATAAAAAGTAAATGGAGAAGGGGGAGGGGGGGGGACTGTAGGTTCAATGGTTTGGTATCCTGTACATCCAGGAGGGCTTGTCTCATTGCACAGAAAAATGAAATTAGCTGAATCAACATGCTTGTCCCATTTGTACAAGTTTGTAAAGGATTACATTGTGTATGTCATTTCCCTCTGTCCACAAATCATTTGTGTAGAAATAATATTGACTCAAAGTGTGGTCTCACTGAGTTGAGACTCCTGCGCAATTGGAGACTACTTTGTTACTCAATGTTAGGCTAGTTGTTGAATTTCATTGACGAAAACAGACCCCCCCCCCCTGAAAAAGTATCATCTAGCACTTGTGATTGAAATCATTGTAAAGTTTTGCCATTCATGAAAACAGAACCCCCCCCCCCCCCAGAAAAAAAAAAGAGATACAATGTATACTAGTGCTAGTTATTATTATTGTAAAGTTTTGGCAACTATGACAACAAGAAATACCGTAAAGCAAGATATTTTCACGGAATGACATTTCTGTGAATTGGAACTGATGGCTTTTTTCGTGGCATGAAGTTTTCGCAAATTGCCACTGGCATTCTATGCCCATTGTGTAGACAAGAACTTTCATGTGCATTTTACTATCGCAAATCATGGCTCTCGAGATATTCACAAAATTAAAATGCATGTGAACATTTCTTGTTTTGCAGTACCCCATAACATTGGATTGTCTTGTCATTAAGAATATCAAACCAATATGAAATGTCTGAGTGATATTAGTGTGGTTGTACCAATCCTTTATTGAGGAATAATTGATTTACTGGTAGTGCTGGAGCAATATGCAGGGTAAAGGACATTTATTCAATAATCCTGTGAATGCAGTTACAAGCTGTATAAGCTTAAAAAAGACATTTGTTAGAAAATTTGTGATGTTCAATTTATACGTACTTAAGAGCAGAATCATTGTACAATTGGTTTATAGCATGATAATGATATCAACAATGCTGCTTTCAGTAACCTTTCCTTTTCTTTTCTTTTTTAATGCATGTGTAGTTTTGTTGTTAAAGACCTGTCTCTCTTCAATCTTAATAGAAAGAAAATTTCACTATTTGAACTTCAGATGACTTTATCAGTTGAATTTAAATGCTATTATGTTGTAGCAGTGATGTTTGCTTTGCACTTCTATGACACACATATAAATGTCTTTTTTTTTGTTTGAGTGCTGGTGTGAATGATATGTGTGTATTGTTATGATTAGAAATTGTAAATGATACCAAACTTTACTCACGATTGAAATGCAAACAGCAGGTCAAAATGTGAGCTGTTAGAGCACAATTTGTTTACCCAGTTATACTCTTCTGAAAAGGAGATGTTTACGATGGTATTTGCAGTGTACATTGTGCCAGCATTTCTCCAATGATACAGTGACTTATTCAAAAATTCAAAGTAGGATGTGTCTGAACTTGAACATAGGAAGCGCATGCGTACAAAATACCCACAACTTGATTGAGTTGTAAATGTGGGGTTATCTGTCAAAGAGCAAATATGTACATCACACTTTGATTCATTACAGGATGCAGATTTGATGGAGGAGCATCACCAAACTGATTCTGACATAAAGTTGTTCTTGAGTACACAACATAGTTCTTGAGCATTAGCTTGAATGTGGAAACACTGTTTTAGGTGATTTTCAAATGAAAAGTCACAATCTTATGATGCTTCATTTTTAATTAATGCAGTCAAATTACAGTTAAAGTTTGATTATTTTTAAAATTTGGCAAAATAACTGATTTTGTTTCTGATGCTTCTTACGAGTAATGTTAATGATTTTCTAAAGTAAAGTTAAGAGTGATATCAAACAAACTGTATGTAACAAATGGTAATTAGCATGTGTCTTAGCAGGAACTGCAATGTTAATGAATGTTGAAATCAAGCAAAGTAATTTTTTCCTATTATGTGGTATATGGCATGTGGCGCAGTGACCGATAGATAGGGAAATACTGTACCCCATATAAAGTTGCAAATTAGGACATTAAGGCAATTTTATGAGTGGTTGAATATGTGATCGAGAAGTACTGTGATAGAATGAAAAGTAAAGCGGTGTCCCTTTTCAGGACAAAATCAATTGTATCTGTGAATTCCCACCATGGAGACAATGTACAGGGCCTTTGTGTTATGGTGTTTATTGGGTTTTTTTTTGTGGGGGGGGGGGGGGGGTGATTGATTCAGCAAATTTATATCATTCAGCTTGTGATATCTGTAAAATTAAAACACTGCAGAATATACCACACGCTGGTATATAGTGTGGGTGACAATGATGGCCAGTCAATCAATACTCTGGTACAGGCCAGTCAAGAAAACATGCTAAAAACACACAAGCAAAAGAAAAGTGCTTTGTATTTTCTCATATAATTACATTGTATGTGGTAAAATCTCAGCTGATTGGTATGGTTCATTGTAAGTGGAAGAAACTGAAACTACTCTTCTCATCCTTGTTTACGTGGTGCGCACCATGAGAGATATAATATTGCATCAAGTTTTGATACAGTATCTGAGTTCATGACATATTGAATTTCTACGATACAAATCATAATGTACATTAGTAATATCTTTTGACACAGCATGAGTAAAAATTATCTTTGAATGTAGCCTAGTGTAAAGCTATTTGAAGAGCTTTGTAACATTGTGTAAATCTATTCTCAGTCGGGGAGATGTCTCAACATCTGATCAGTCCCCGTAACTTGTACCTCAACGGACAAAAAAAAACGGTTTGTGCTCTCACCAAAAAGGCGACTCCATCAGGGCAAACGTCTGATATTTCTCCAAACAAGGTGACAACTCATTTGCTCGGAAGTCACTGGGACTTCCCTGAAACATCTTCTCAGTTGTAGAGACGTCTCCACAACATCTCTACATCAGTGCTGGTCAGTCTCCGTGGGTCTTAGCATGGTAGTGGGCTGCAGAAACATCTCGGAGACGTATCCGAGACCAGCCAGAGACTGGAAAAAGTGTGAAAAAAAAATGAACATGTTCAATAATACCCCACAACTCCTTGGAGCTGTGGCTAGTCTCAAGATGTCTTGGTGATATTGTAGAGATTTGAGTTGCCACCAAGTTGCCATGCATACCCCCGTTTTATATACTGTGGGCAAAATTTAGAGCATCCTTGAGAAAGTTCAAAAGCCTGCTCGAAAACGCGTCTTTTTGTCTGTTTACTGCTTGGACCGCTCACCCCAAAAATGGCCCCTGACCGGCTCCATTTTCATGGTAACAAACTTTCTTTCTGATAAATGGCACAGGCTTTAGAATTCCTACATAACTGCAAACGTTATAGAGTGTGAAAGTGTGTAAGTTGTGCACTGTTTATCAGCGGTTGTCAGTCATGATGGCTGGTTTGATATGTTTGTTGCTGATTACCTTCATTGATTATTTTCCAGATCGGCAAAAAAGCTGCTTCTTGAAACCCATAAGCCGAAATTTACAAAGATGGTTTAAATGTAAACCATGGTTTGTGCAAATTTCTTCTGCATAAAAGTACGTATTGACAGTTTGTGTACACCAACAGACGTCAAGTAACAAACATGGATTGATATGCGCATGTCAAAGATACGCCCATTTCACGCATATTTTAGACCATGATCTACATTTGTACCATGGTCTCAGTTTAAATCACCTTCGTGAATTCAAGCCACAGTGTTTATGCTGCGGTTGATGCCCTTTGAGACTGCTATAGGAGGCTCTGAAACCACCCCCTCTAGGTGGTTTCAGGATCTGATCGGATCTCCTATTCTGAATTCTGTCTGTTTATACGGAGCTGAAAGGCTGCTTGAGGCTCCTTGAGGCTCCTTGAGGAGGCCTCAGAACCTGATTTTGCTTCTAAAGTATACCTTTGGTAAATGGGATACTAATTTCCAGGCCAATGAGATACCCACTTAAGTCTTAGCAAAATATCGCTGTGTAGCAGTACAGTTTACCCGAGAATTTAGTGGCTACTTTAATAGCTGATTCTGAACTAAATACAGTTGATAGTAGCTTCATTTTGCTGAAACAGGCAGTAATTCTTGACCTAGTCCATGTTTAGAGCTGAAAAATTACCATGAGTGCCAGTAATGGAAATGCTAAGCATGTCTTTCTTCCATATTTCTGTGTCTTCTATTGTTTCTATTTCTGCTTTTAACTACCACTACTACTTTTATTTGCACCACCTTCTACTGATCCTACAACAATAATTCTCCTTCTCAGTTGTGTTTCCTTCTTTTCCTCTTTCTTCTATTTCTTTCATTCCATCTTCATTGTATCATTCAATTTTAGTCATTCTTGCCAATTAAATGGTTCAAGGCATGCCTGAAATTATGCATTAATGCTTGAACACCCCTAACATCAGAAATGACCAGGCAGTCATTTGCTGAAATTTCTGGAGGAAGGGATATTATTTGATTGCACCTGTTGCACTTTGAACTTTAAAATGCCATTGGAGGTGGTCATTCAGTGTGATCATACAGTGTACATATTTACGGTATGTTCAATTGTATGCTTACACAGGTCTTGTCCAGAGATACAGCTCATCTTCAGTGCAGCTGTTGATATCTGCCACACCCACATCCTTATGCATGCATAATCATTTTGGTCGTAAACACTTCTTATAAATGTCACCTTACACTATTAAATGATATGAATGTAGATTATAATGCAGTAGTAAATTGTGCCATGGACATTACATGCAGAACAGAACTAAATTTAACCCAATCACATGCAGGACTTTAGAAAAACATTCATTTTAAGATAGAGATGAACAAGATATTTGACAGTGTGTAATGGACCTTCTGCTCAAGATGTTATAGACAGAAGTAACCTGAATTTCAACCAACCCTGTGTGGTACAATATATCATTTTCAATGTAGAGATATTTAGTGTTTGTCATGATTCTGTTGTAGAAGATAGCTAAAGTAGAAATAAACTAAATTTAACCAGCAGTGTATGATAAAGAATATAGCTTTTGTTTTTAATTTGAAAAAAAAAAGGTTTTGCCAAGCATGATGATTTTTAAGGAATCCTCAAGCAACTGTTGGAATGACAGAGGAAACATTCTCCATTGTAAGTTGTTAAGAATGCCTTTTTTTCTATTTTATACACAAATATATGTATGTGCAACCTATGTACAGTCTGTTCAGTGGAGGTAAGAATGTATGGGAATGTGGGATGTATTGCTGGCAACTTAGTCTGGATGATGAAGTATTAGAAGATACAACGATGTATGTGTACATGTACAGATATGTGTGTGCACTTGAGATTAGATTCGTATTAATTACTGGGTATGTCAAATATGACTTAAAGGTCAATGATACATATAAGGCTATAATTCTTTTCCAACGTGAAATAATCACAAGGTGGTCCGATTAAAACAAATAATAATATTAATAATTGAAAAAATATACAGTTTGTCGATTCATCACTACCAGCACAGCGCAGGAACCAATAGAACATTAAATGTTGATTTAAGGTAAAACTCTATATTTATATATGGCAAACAACAACATCCCTTTAAATGCTTTGATATTTCATAAAGATTTATACAACACCTACAAAGAATGTAGCTATCCGATCAGTTGATTGCCCATCACATTACGTTCAGACAAAAGTACCATTGCACACTGTGGCTGTAAGCCATGCAATTTTGTTTGAGAACAAAAATAGATAACTCATGTGTTCCATTATACGGCTCTGATGTCACAACATTTGCCATGTGCACTCAACAATTATGTACTGTATACGCCAATATTTTCGCGTACAGATATTTTCGCGAATCATGGTATCAGTGGCATTTTCGCGTGTTGTTAAATTCGCGATTGATACTAGTCGGGTCTGCTGCCGCGCCAAGCCCGAGAAACACGTTCAAACACTTGCCAACGTACATTGTACTTGTGAAACGTTTTTCCATTTGCATGCGAATTGTGACTTCCCAAACATGACAATAGAAAAGACACAGTAGAAGATTTATAAAATGAAATCATAATTACGGGAACTTACAGTGAGACAATCACATACGGCATTCACAAGTACCTACCATGTTGCAACAAATAGATGTAGACTACAAAGTTTCAGAGCTGCGCTAGCACTAGCGAAAGTTTTACATGCATCCCTAGGCCTCACGCACCCAACCACATCGAGCCGGTGTTCGTTCGCGTAGGGTAACGCAGCATGGAGATTGCACATTATTTTTAATGCATGTTTATCATCGTACTGCACCGTAGCGTACTATGTAGTATATGATGCCAGCAGTTGCACTACTCAGTACTAGTGTTTGTACGTACTGGCCGGTGTGCTGTGACAGCCGCGCGCGCTGGTGGTCCGGCCAGCGCTTGTAATCAATTTGTACATAAGGTATGACGGGGTAATATTTTCGCGTGTCTTTAATTTCGCGATCAGCCCAAAGCTCGCGAAATTGGCGAAAATAAAACCCTCGCGAAAATAACGGCGTATACAGTACTTTTGTCACTCATTCTGTTTTGTAAGCAACTTCAACCGATCGGTTTCACGTACATACATACGTATGTAGTAAATATATGTAGAGTGAAATTTGCATCGTGATTGGTTGGAGTGCATCACGTGATTGTGCAAAAACTTTGGTATAGTGAACGGCCGTGCCACTGTACCGAATGCTTACAGTGCGCCTTTGCTTTATGTACGCAGAGATTTGTGCATCGAGGGATGCAGTAGGACAAGGCCAAGCATTTCAACGTGTGCATGCGTATAGAGCGCTTGACGCAGAATGTAGCAGTTTAATACGCGAATCTGCTCTGTGCATGTAATAAGCATACACCGCTGTACATAAACCAGGTTGCGATTAACTCTGCATGCAAGAAATCAGTACAGTGAGTGTAATGTTAGATTAAGGGCCTAGACCTACGGAAAATGCAGATCGAGGGGGACCTACAGTATTTACCATACAATTAGGGCACGTTCTACTGATGCATCAATACAAAATTGGCCGCGCATTTGGCCACGCTCTGGAGGTGGTCTCGGCTGCGGCCGAGCAGCGGCCGAGCCCGGCCTTTTCTCAGTGTAAACGCTAACTGGGCCAAATGCGTGGCCAATTTTAGTCTGGCTTCCAAACCCTCTGCATGTACTATTTCGATATTCAGGATATTAACCCCCTCAACGTCTAAAAATAGTATAATTTAAGGTGGTTTTGTCCTGCAAAGGATTTTTTCCTTCGGCAAAGGCCTTTGCCTGAACGGCGACTTCGTCGCCACGGAATTCAGTTGGCAAAGGGTCTGAAAACCAGACAATACCAAATTTCGTTTGTTTACAAGCAGTGCGCCACTACAACAAAATATTGAAAGGTTTGATCAAAAGCGCGGCCGAGCCCGGCAGTGTAAACGGACAAAATTGCAGGGCTCGGCCTCGCAATTGAGGTTGGGCTCGGCCGCGGCTCGGCCGCGGCTCGGCCCAGCCCCGCACTGTAAACGGGGTCCAAGAGAATGGCTGGTCATGCAATGAGACATGAATCCATTGTCTCCCTATTTTTAAGTGGTGGTATCAAACATGGGATCAAAAGGAATTAAGAGTGTTAATGTTATGACTCCATCTTTTGAACCTCCTTGTACACGCGTAATGTAAAGTATTGCAATTAAATAGTGAATATATCCATAGTGATGCTGCAATATTGTCCAGTACATGTATGTAGTATCAGCATACAGAAAATAAATTATGTTTATACACAGTGGATAGTGTCTTAACACGGAAATCAGTGTACCAACATGTACCTTTATTCTGCAATGCAAGGAGAAAAAACTGCAGATCCCATCCACTCATATCTTGTCCCTCTGAATTAATGCATAATGAATGGTCATTCATTCCATGGACCTTTCTCTTTGCTGATAATGGAGTAAGACCCGTAGATATCTGGTGTAGTCGATCAATATCTGGATGATCCTGCAGCAGCTGAAACCATATTAAGTATGTGTGTCTGTGTCTGCATGTGTTTGTGTATTGTATAAGCAGGCATACATTCAGTCAATGATGAATTCTTATCACCTTTACCCCAAAAGGGAGGGGGGGGGGGAGATTATAGCCAAGGAAGTACTGTATACGCTGTTATTTTTGCGTACATATATTTTCGCAAATGAGGTCACAGACATTTTCGACGAGATGTGATTTTCGCAAATTGACACAGAGGCCATCATTAGTGCACTATTACCCTCGCGCATGGTGACATTTTCATGTGTTATTAAATTCGCCGTTTAACTGTGATTCGCGGTATTTGCAAAAATACCAGCTTAAATACAGTATTGTCCAATTTTACCCAAACTTTCACTGGCTCAATGTGTTCTACTAATGTTGCTGCATTCACTCAATCCATATGTATATGAAGGTGGACTTGTCCTTTAATCTCTTTTTAGTTAATGCATATCGCTGAATTGAAAACCTTCTATTCTCTCATGGTCTACTCAAGTTTTGGTTTAAAAGCAAATGCATCTCACGTATACATACAAGTGCATTGTACAAGCATTAATAATGACCCTCTTTTAGGGCTTGTACAAGTGTTACTGTATTTAGCTGTTAGTTTCGCGAATGAGGAGGTCACAAACATTTTCGCAAGATGTTGTTTTTCGCAAGTCGACGCCGACGCTAACGTAAATATGCATTATTGCCCTAGCGCATGGCGACATTTTCGTGTGTTATTAAATTTGCAAAAATTCAACCTTCGTGAAAATAACAGATTACAGTATTTAGTGATGAAAGCCTTGAAAGATAACCTTAGTTTTCAAACAAAAATATCCCCTAATCATTGTGAGCAATAAGAGGTAAACCAGCCATAGCCATGTAAAGTATAATTTGATTTCTGTTATCAAGACAGTTCCTCCCTGTGATTACGTGACACAGATGTGAACCTTCAAGATGTATTGTGCATGATATTTGAATGATAGAGTCTATTTATTAGAGCTTTGAAAGCTTTACGGTTACACACCACCGGCATGATGTTCTTCTCCATTCAGTTCCACTTACAGTGTAGTTTATTCAGATATTGCAATTTTTTTTTTCAACCTTCAAATTGAATATTCTTTATACTGCAAAATGCTGAAGAGGTATAATTTATTACATATTGCAAACTTTACAACTAAAATTGTATTAAACTCTTCAGCATGTTTGTACGTATATTGAACACCATTAGTCCCCCCCCCCCCCATTTAATTCTTCCCCCTATATTCATATGCATGATAACGTCTTGCAATCCTTGAATTGTTGTCAGCACAAGTATTATGAGACAGACAATTATTACCATAAAAGAATTTTTAGTATTGACATCACATTATGATGGCATTCCCCCACTGATGCAGCAACTGAATTTCTAAGAATTTCTGCCCACAGATTGTTTTGTTCATGGTTTTGGCTTTAAATGCAACTAGAAACTGATAATGGAAAAAAGATCATCCCAGGATTGTTATTGAGGACAGTGTTACATGTAGTTGCACATCAAGACCCTGTAAACTGAAAGTGTGTTAACCTCAAAATTCTGCATATGATTTGCATTTATTGAGTTCATGTGCAATATCATACGTCACTTTCAGGGGCATTCACTACATAATTAGGGGTCACCATGGCAACAATGCTCTAGCCATGGGTATAGTGTGTCATAAAAGAATATTAAAGCAACAAATGTAAGGTCCTTCTTCAGTGTTATTTGCATTATTATCATTCGAGACCCTGAGTGTGCCTCATGGAGAGATTCTCATTACATGATTGTAGTGGTATGATTAGAGCAAGAACACATAATTGAAACTGAAAGACAATTTGTATTAAGATCACTGATGAAATAAAATAATGGAAGTCGTATGACAAGGCAGGTGGTAAACATTTTGTATGTGAATCAGTCCTTGTAAGAGACATCTGTATATAATGATATGCAACTACACTGTACATGTACCTCAATTGCTTTTTGCATAGAATATCATTCATATCATTTTCTTTTCATAGAAATGGATAATTTATTTCATTCTTTCACTGAACATCAAAAATAATTGTTGTCACATCTGCAAAATTACAGGGAATTGAGTTCTGCTTCAAATTAAAGAAAAATATTGTGCTTCTACATTTAAACTAACTTGAGAGAAAATTTGGGTGTTATTAGCATTGACGGACTGAACAGTTGGTATGCACTAAGTTACGTGACTTGCAGAAAGCGAAGAAGTGTCTCTGTGGAGAAATTATGTCATTTATCACAGCCAAACCTGCATGTCATATTTTGCATTGTTCACCATCACATTGATAGAACATCCTTCTCATACATAGTTTAATGAGTGAAAGCAATTATAAGTAATCTCCTACTCACCAGCAGTAATGCAAAGAATTTCTTTCCTAATTTGTGCTGCCACGGTAATTTCAGGGATACTTCTACAGCACTTTAGAGTACATTGTAAGAGTGAAATTACAGGAAAGGATTAAATGGATTTGATTACATTGGAAAATGTGGGGGTTTCTTTGTTTTGTTTTGCATATAAAGTATAGCTTATTCAAATTTGTGGTGGGGTAACATGGGCTGACTTTTTTTTTTGTCTGTATAGTTTAAGTTTTTTTGTAACATCCATGTCTGAGTGTGATGTTTGAAATTGTGCTCATAACATACATATTTATGAAAATGTTGATAATTTTTCGAGTATTGTGTGTGAAATAGTGTAAAGAAAAAAAATAACCTATGTAAATTGTTTTTGTTGTTGTCATTTTGACATTTTCCTTTGGTCATAGGTTTCAAGCACTTTAAACTGAATGTTATTCTGATGCTTTAAGCTTTCATGTAAACTGCATGTGTAGGATTACATCATGTTTGAATTTGGGCAGTATCAAAATGCTGAAAAATCTGAAAAAGTGACTGAAAGGGCACATAAATTGTCCAAATTTGGTATGAAAAAAAGTAAAAAAATTTATGAAAAAGAAATGAAAACAATTTTTGTCTTAAATCTGATGTTGGTAATATCTCAATGAGTAAAATCTTAAGTATTAACTATTGAGTAATGCCAGAAAATAACTGGTGCTATTCCTTCAATAAAATGTCACTGGAATCATGCAGTATAATTTTCACAGTTGCACATAATCCAAATGGTTGATGATTACATTGGCCATCAAAATCTTTAATAGTGACAGTGTTCTCTCATGGCTGATTAGACATGCAAGCAGATTGAATGACATCTTCCAACAGAATCGCACAGCTCTTACTGTACAAAATTTGCTTTAAGCAAGCAATCTAAAGCAGCATACTGACTTTCTGTAGTTGTACTGTGACAGGCAAAAAGAGCCATTGCCTCTAGAATTTCTCAAATCAGTCTCTCTGAATACAATGTATATCAGACTGCTTGAATTGTGCTTTGAGCAATACAGATATAGGCGTGTCCACCTTGCACAGTTGTTTGCGTGTGCAGAAAACGAGAGCCATGTCATGCTTAATTTTGTAAAGCTGAAAGAGAGGAAAGTGAGTCAGGTAGGCAAAACACTAAAGATGCCTTTCACTGAAGATGAGAGTTGCTCGTTTCTCTTCCTACATTTGCCATTTCATCTTCCTGACTGTATCCCTTTTTCTGTAGCCTTGATTCCGGACACAAAACATTTTTTTTCTTTAATTCCCATAATGATCAGCAATGATAGAATGTGTGTGTGTGTTTGCATAATTCAGTGGTGGAAATCCCAGTGTTTCCAATGTGGATTATGGGATGAAATCTCTCAACTTGATGTACAATGCGCATGTACACTATAGAAGATTAATCGATTTACATCTCTGCATTTCAATTGATAAATAGGATGATGGCATTTAAGAACAGAAAAGTGCACTGTTAATGTGGAATTTACTCCAAATATAAAGTCAGACCTCGATTGTTCGGCCCTCTCTTATCCTGAGTTCTCTATCATTCAGACTTGTTTGCCACGCCATTAACAGGGGTGGATCCAGGAATTCTGTAAGGGGGGGGGGGGGGCAACTTACATTTCTGGTGCCACTTCCGGGTTTCATTTTATTTTTTATGCCTCCGCCATGAAGCGGTGCGGGAGGCATTATGTTTTTGGAATGTCCGTCCTTCCGTCCGTCCTTCCGTCCATCCTTCCGTCCGTCCGTAATGAATTTTGTGGACAGCATAACTAAAAAAACGTTTCAGGTATCCTAATGAAACTTGGCATGTATATGTATTAGGGAGTGAAGTTGTGCTTACTTTGTATCAGCTTTTGGGTGCACATGCTCCAGGTCAAAGGTCAAAAGGTCAAGGTCAAATGCTTAAAATTTCTCTATTTCCCCCATACATATATCTAAGCAATGCCGGAAGATATTTTCTTGAAAGTTACTGTAGTGTATACATGTACATGTATTACCCAATTAAGATTCTCTGGTGAAAGTTTAGGGTCATGACATCAAAGGTCAAAAGGTCAAGTAAAAATATTAGAATTTCACTTTTTTCTCTGTATCTTGGAAATTGTTCAAGGTATCTTCATGGAACATAGTATATACAACTGTATGCATGTACTGACTGGCAGTGATTATCCAGGGAATTTGGGGTTTATGGGGTCAAAGGTCAAGTGCAACACTTCAAAATTTTACTATTTCCCTCATGCAATGCCAGTGGGATTTTTTTTTTTTGAACTTGGTGTATGCATGTATAACCCAATAGAGTTTCTCTTGGAAGTTTTTTTTGGGAGTTTTGTTTTTGCCAAAAAGGTCAAAGGTCAAACGGTCAAAGATCAAGTGAAAGTGCTGAACTTACTTCTTCCTCCATATCTCAGAAGTGGCTCAAGATTTCTTGAAACTTAGTACATATTTATGCATGTTCTGCCCGACAGTGATTCTCGTATGAATTTTAGAGTCAAACGCCAGATGAAAATGGTAACAATTTACTATTCAATACAGAAATTGCACTTTATCTCCATACCTTGAAAATTACTCAATGCATAAACTTATGAAAGGGTCAAAGTCAAATTAAAGTCCCTAAATCCCCATGACAAATACATGCTCTCCTATTCATCTAATTAAACCTAGGTCAAGGAAGGTGAACATTCAACATAATATTTGTGACTAACATGTCATTTTAATATTTTGCCAATTTTGTGAAAATGTAATCACACATTGTCTGCATGTACTATAGGCCTATTAGGAGAATCATGCATTATGATGGAGGCATACCAGTCGCCATAGCGACATTTCTAGTTTCGTTTTACATCTTTTGTTTTTAACAAAAAATAAAGGGGGGCGTGCACTGTTTGCACCCCCCTCTGGATCCACCACTGATTAAAGGGATGGTCCTGTTCCTGTTTATGTGGCGTATCAGAATGTTATTTGCTAGTATTTGCAGAATACTCGATGAAATTGTGTTGAGGAAGGATAGTATCAACATCCACGATGGTTCGTTTCACATTACAGGGTAAAATAGATGAGAAAATTACGAATTTAGTACATAGTAATTTGCTGCAAGAAGGCAAAATCTTTCAAACATCTATCAGGATGACCGTTACATACAGAGCGCCACCTGCCGTTTCCATTGCAATACGATACTGTCTCTGCGTTTTGCGAGCCAAACTCCAGCCACCTTCCACGCCTTCCATTCCTCCAAGCGACAGGCCCTCCTGACCCCTTGACCGAAACACATCTATTTTTAGGCTTTCCTATCACTCTGCGAGCTCCCCAAGGACTCTCGGCAGAATCTCTCTCCCCTTCTCCCAACTCTCGCCGTACAGACCTACACACACCAGAGAAACACACCCAATACCCAATGATGCCCAGCCACTTGCTTCATTTGGTGTACGGTGGAACACACACCGGTATCGTAACCCCATTGAACGTGTTGGGTCGCCGATACCAGTATCCCTACCTACCTGGTTATGGAAATGATCCGAATGTCTAGTAATGTACAGCTCCATCCATTGAATACTATGTATCCAAGGTTGTGCCATTGGGTACTAAACTTTGTGAGTCCGAAGAAAGTAATTGAATGGTTATGGCACCGACTGTAGATATTTCACGTATGTCTGTACTTGAGCCCACCGGCATCAACGATTTTATCATCTATTCGAACATGAAAGTTTGAAGCTAGACACACGTGTACTAGCTACTACACACACACAGAAAAAAGATCCTAGATGGATTTCGATTGAATTTTTGATGTTCAAACCGCCAGCTCAGAGATATATTTATGACTGTCTTGACACAGGCTTGATCAGCGCATGTGAGGCACTATTGAATAATCGCGACTAGCCACCCTCACAATTCCCAAAAGTAGGAAAAAAACTCGATCGGTAACTTCCGATTTGTGTGTGTGTGTGTGTGTGTGTGTCAAGACATTACAGAAAGTATCCAAACAGATAGACGACGCCAATATTTGAAACGCTACACCTATATTGCAGTTTGCAGCTTCACACACATGAAACGAAAGAAGTTTGCATCAAGATTTCAACCTCCAAATGAGCCAAAATACATTAGTATAAACACTACATTTTTATAGAAATTAATTGTGAAGTTACAGCCCCCCCCCCCCCCAAAAAAAAAAATGCTGGGGTGAAATTCAGGCAATCTATCGTCCGGTCATTTATTATCATTTTTTAATCGAAATTTACCGCATACAGTCACTTCCCGTTACAACTGCCGAAAAAAAGCTAACGAGCAGAGATTTGTTTACGTGAATGATCCATATTACGGGCAGGTATCACGGAGTACTTCCTTGGTATCACAACGTTTTGTACGTGAAGTATTTATAGAATATAATAGAGACAATACTTGGTTTCTTATCATCAAACGATGATAATAGATTTAGTGTTAATTTACTGTTACGGAACTATTGTGGCAAAGTCTGTATTATCAATCACGTCATGAATAATATGACTTACCTGCTTGACAAATGGTTCATTCTGCTTTATTCTGCTTAGCGCGTGTAAACAAAATAAGTAAACACGTACCGAACGCGATGTGATGAATAATTTGAATCAAAAATATTTTAATCAGAATTATTTTAAGTAAGACCCCCTGGCAGTGACTTGATTACATATTTATGCTGTATATACTTCATGGAAACTTCTAGTTAGAATGCGGTTACAGCTCGTTATTCCGAAGGGTCGTTATTCCGAAGGCTCTTTATTCCTAAGATTCGTTATTCCGAAGGTTCATTGTTCCGAATTTCATTTTCGGATTAACCAATCTTCGGAATAACGAACCTTAGGAATAACGCCACAAATTTTCGGATTAACGAACCCTTTTTCATTTTCGGATTAACGAACCTGTAGGTATAGGGAATTTGCGTGTTTCGGATTAACGACCCTTCGGAATAACGAACCTTCGGAATAGCGAACCTTCGGAATAACGAACAGCACCCTTAGAATGCTATATATACTATCAATTGTCGGGTTTTGTCACCGATGGGATCGTATGTTTTGTTCAGTATAATTATAGTGGTCGAGATTTCACTGATTTCACTGTGCATAGCATACAAACTGACTTGCCCATGTTTAGTGGATCGAGCTATAAGAGCTCCACCGGCGATATTGACAGAATGGAGTTATATGGTTCACAATAGGCGTTTTCACATCAGCCCGATAAAAATCCAAGCTCGAGATATTTTTTAATTTCCCAAGTCAGAAAATAGCGCGCTATTTCGAAACATCGGGCTGATGTGAAAGCGCTTATTGAGTCTTACTGAGCGTTATATTGTTATAAACAATGTATACGTTGGAGGCGATGTGATAGAACCATACACAAGTTTCGGTACGGAGGAATCAACAATGTTTTAATCAAATAATTTTTAGTAAGACCCCCTGAAAGACATTTTATTTAGGTTTATTAATTATTCTTTATGGAAATGTCGTGTTACAATTTCAAATCAATGATAGCTTTTGTTACCAATCGTATAATTCGAGGCCGAGATTTTTGTTTACGTGAATGACCCATATTACTGGCAGGTATCGTACGTAGTACCTCCTTGGTATCACAACGTATACGTGAAGTATTTATAGAATATAATAAAGACAACACTTGGTTTCTTATCATCAAACGATGATTATAGATTTTGTGTTAATTTACTGTTACGGAACTATTGTGGCAAAGTCCAAAATCTTCGAGTGATCCCTGCGGTCACTCCAAAATGAGTGAAAATGAACATGTTCACTCGAAATTCACTCCAATTTCACTCTAAATTCACTCTTTTTTGTATTCACTCCTTCGAGAGTGAATATTTTCACTCAATCTTTTTTTTTAGAGAGTTATGTTTGATAATAATGTGAGTTATGCGACATACATTTGTAATTGTCAATTGAAAATCAACGACACTGCAATTACCGGTAGGCCTGTAGGACTTGAGTTTCTGAAATTCAAAGTTTTTTCTTAATCATGTCTTTTCAAAGATGGAAATAAAGAAATTAATACATTGAATTGAATTAGAGAAGGAAAATATATACCATTTATTGGCTGGTTCCTTGATTTTGACTGCCAAATCGGTATGTTTAGCAACCAAGGGTCATCTCTATAGGTATGTTAATATTTCAATCTCACTGCTGCTTCTGAAATGTATGAAATTCATGTCCGAAATCATGCGACAAAATAGTAATAATACACGTTTGCATGAATGAAATCACCTTTTTTTTAATAGCTGTGTCTGATACACCTACAGTCACTTCCCCGTTACAACTGCCGAAAAAAAAAAATAAGAGCGGGGATTTGTTTACGTGAATGATCCATAGATACGGGCAGGTATCGTACGTATATAGTATCACAACGTTTTATACGTGAAGTATTTATGGAATATAATAAAGACAACACTTGGTTTCTTATCATCAAACGATGATCATAGATTTTGTGTTAATTTACCGTTACGGAACTATTGTGGCAAAGTCTGTATTGTCAATCACGTCATGAATGATATGACTTACCTGCTTGACAAATGGTTCATTCTGCTTTATTCTGCTTAGCGCGTGTAAACAAAATAAGTAAACACGTACCGAACGCGATGTGATGAATCATTGAATCAAAAATATTTTACTCAGAATTGTTTTTGGTAAGACCCCCTGGCAGTGACTTGATTACATATCTATGTTATAATTGTATTATACTTCATGGAAACTTCTAGTTAGAATGCTATATATAATATCAATTGTCAGGTTTTTGTCAGCGATGGGATCGTATGTTTTGTTCAGTATAACTATAGTGGCCGAAATTTCACTGATTTCACTGTGCATAGCATGCAAACTGACTTGCCCATGTTTAGTGGATCGAGCTACAATAGAGTTCCGATGTATACCTATAATGCAAGTGAATTCGACAGGATCATGCTGGAACATTCAACTCCCTAGCAGTTATCATGATGTACATCTCTCAAGCACCCCACAGTGAAATTCAACTGCGAAACTCGAAATATATTGACAGAATGGAGTCATGGTTCATATTACACAAATCTTACTGAGCGTTTGTTATAAACAACGTATACATTGGAGGTGATGTGATGATCCATAAAAGTTTCGGTACGGAGAAATCAACAATCAAAAAATTTTAGTAAGACACCCTGAAAGACATTTTATATGATTCTATATTTAGGTTTACATTATTCTATATGGAAATGTCGTGTTACAATTTCAAATCAATGACAGCTTTTTATACCTATATACTCACGTATGAAACAAGGTGTCTTGGCTCATCTGCAGGTTGAAATCTTGGCTGTACATGGAAGGGTGCTGTTCGTTATTCCGAAGGTTCTTTATTCCGAAGGTTCGTTATTCCGAAGGTTCCTTAATGCGAAACACACAAATTCCCTATACCTAGATGTTGGTTAATCTGAAAATGAAAAAGGGTTCGTTAATCCGAACATTTTTGTAGCGTTATTCATAAGGTTCGCTATCGAAGATTTTGTTAATCCGAAAATGAAATTCGGAATAACGAACCTTCGGAATAACGAAACTTCGGACTGAAGAGCCTTCGGAATAACGACCCTTCGGAATAACGAGCTGTAACCGTATGGAAGACGATGCCGTCAAGCAAAAACTCTTGTCAATCTATCTCCACAAGCAAAATCTATAACATGCAGTGACCATCATATCACAAACAGTGTTTGACAGTGTTCATACAGAGATGTGTGTACATGTGTATTTATTGTAAATTTTGAACACCGCTTGTATTCGCGTGTCTTTTCCCATTCTTCAGAATAGAACTGGAAATTTGAGTAATTTCGAGACAGTTTTACGTATATATATATATACATATATATATATGTGTGTGTGTGTGTGTGTGTGTGTGTGTGTGTGTGTGACGGAAGGAAAACTTGCAGTATAGACGTTGCAGTGATGTTCAGTCTTGCCTTTATTCCCCAAGCTTTCGGCTGTTTCACCAGCCTTTTTCAAGGGCTTGATGAGACATAAACATAAAAGCAAAATAGCAACCAATTTGCATGCATTTGAACAGAAATAGAAATAGTAATAACAAGAGGCCAATATATATATATATATATATATATATATATATATATATATATAGAATTGTAATAAGAAAATTGGTTTGCTCGGCATCTTGATGATAATAAGTACAAGAATTAGTAGAAGAAGAACGCCGTAAAAAAAAAAATAAATCATAGATCCTGAAGATCTTAAAAACGGAGCATAGCTCTCAAATACTGAAAGGCAAGGTCACACTCTTGAACTGATGAAGAGTGTGACCTTGCCTTTCAGTATTTGAGAGCTATATGCTCCGCTTTTAAGATCTTCAAGATCTATGATTTATTTTTTTTACGGCGTTCTTCTTCTAATTCTTTTACTTTATATATATATATATATATATATATATATATATATATATATATCTGTATATATAACAAATACTTGTATACATGTACCTATGTAAACCACACCACATATTTTTTTTTTTCAATCACAATTCTGACAGTGCTAAACAATGTATCTTGTTTGATGTGAAAAGGTAAGTAGCATAAGAAACAAGCCTTATAATAAATAATGATAAATCTGTTGATCTTAACATTGGAATATTTAAAAAAAAATGCGTGTATTATGGTAAATAATTTTCACATAGTATAAAAATACGATAGGCCTACAGACTGCAGCAATTCTCTTTAAATTAAATAGCAAGACTCTTTTGGGCTATTTTGGAGGGGAAAACTATAAAGTATCAACATGGAGACAATTCGCAAACCATAATACAGATGAGACATTGGTGTGAACTATAGATACATGTATCATTTTATAGAAATTGTATACATCACATCCAACTCATTTCGGGCATATACAGATACAGTCAAACTCGGATACCTCGAAGTCGTCGGGACTGAAGAAATTGGTTCGAGGTACGCGAATTTCGAGGTACGCGTACGTCGAATTTTCTTCGACTTATCCGATTTTTGTCGATGTTCAACATGGTATCTGTTACAGTGCCTACCGATTGTTTGTATGCTTGTCAATTGGATTTGAATCAACTTTAATATGAATGAATTGAATGAAAATCCATGTTCTTCTTTCATCAGTGTTTTCTGGTGAACAATTAAATGACTTAAATCACCATAAAAACAAAAAGAAAATACCGGTACGTAATCGAGCGCAAGACAGGGTTGCAGAACATGCGTGCTGAATGTACATTGTCGCGTCGGCGTAGGTACCCCCCTCGATCACTATTCGTTTTTCCTCCTTTTCTCTCTCTAAAAGTCATCATCTCGTACACAATATCCAACACAAGAATCAGTCTTAGCTTTGCAAACTACATGTATTAAAATTTCGCACAACTATGGGTGTACATGTAACTCACCAAGACTGTGTAGAGCTACAGGGAGCGACGGCAATGTCGCACCGCTACGCACCGGTCTTCCATGTGTCTACCAGCAGCACTCACAGTCAGCAGGCGATACCGTTAATCATTTCCAAATGTAAAAGCAACGATCAGTTATTTATTTTAGTATCATACGGAGCAGAATATTACTGTTATTCATTTCTAAATTTCCAAGCAAATATCCGACATTCGTTTTACTACCATACGGAGCCCAATATTACTGCTGTCCACTTCCAAAAGTGAAATGAATTATCTGACAATCATTTTATCATCGAATGGAGCTGAATGTTACTGTTATTAATTTCGAAATGTATAATAGCAAATATCCGACATTTATTTTAGCATCGTATGGAGCAGAATGTTACTGCTATTCACTTCCAAATGTAAAAGCAATCATGACTGTGATATTTATTTTGGAATTTTCCGCAGCCGAATGTTCTTGCTATTTACTTTCGAAAGTAAAAGCAAACATCCGACACTTATTTAATCATCGTACGGAGTTGAATGTTATTGTTATTCATTTCCGAACGTAAAAGGGATCATTCGACATTCATTTTAGCCTATCCCGGAGCCCAATGTTATCGCTATGTACTTTCGAACGTAAAAGCAAACATCCGGCATTCATATATTATCATCGTACGGAGTTGAATATTATTATTTATTTCCGAACGTCAAAGCAAACATTCGAAATTTACTTTAGCATCTTCCGGAGCCGAATGTCATTGCTATTTATTTTCGAATATAAAAGCAAACATCATACGGAGTTGAATACTATTGTTATTCATTTCCGAACGTCTAAGGGATCGTTCGACATTTATTTTTGTATCTTTCGGAGCCGAATGTTATCCTTGTTTATTTCCAAACGCAAAATCAAATATCTGACATTAATTTAAGCACCGTACAGAGCTGAATCTTACCGTTATTCATTTCCAAAAGTATAAGCAAACATCCGACATTTATTTTAGTATCGTATGGAGTCGAATATTACTGTTATTCATTTCCAAAATCAAAAGCAATCATCCGACATTCATTGTAGCAACTTTCGGGGCCGATTGTTACCGCTGTTCATCTCCAAAAGTAAAGGCAAACATCCGACTTTTTTTTTGGTGGCCCGACGTGCGTTTTGGTGGCCTCGGGCCACTGTAAGTGTCGAGCCCTGAATAAGTGCAGCACAGTACATTAAGGATGGGCTACTAGTGAGTGATATCGCTAGATCAGATTCCGGCTATGGCTTCTGAGGACAGTGCTATTGCTGTAATCATAAACATTTACTGAAGAGGATTGTTCGCATTAAAAAAAAAAAAGAAGCGAAACAATCTTAGGGGGCCTTGACGATTGTGCTAGAAAAGAAAAGAAAAAAAAATACCGAAAACTCGAAAAAGATTCAATTCAAAACAGGGGTAAAATACATGATGATTTCTTTCTTTTTTTTTGTCTGAAAATCGTAAAGCGTATTATTCCGTTACTTCGAAATTTATCAAAACAAACTGTTGTTAAATCATATCTATACTATTCTTTATTATGCTAGGCCTATACTTCCAGATCATATACCACACTTATGCTTCATAATCGCATTGCTGGAAAAAAAATATTCAGAGCTTGCGTTCTCGGGGAGAATTAATGAAACGAACTTCGTGAAAGGAAAAAAAAAAACTAGCGGGAGATTGATGTTTGGACGGTGGACCTTGATTAATGCCAAAGATATAACTGTTAACACCTAAGCAGGTGCGCCACGACGGTTAAGAAATGTACGCGCACGGCATGACTATCACGATCGCAAATCAAAACAGAGCGTAGTGCTATTGTAAGCTCTCCATTTGCACGGCTGCTACAAGTACAGCTGTATATGCATTCCGGGTACGTGTGTAGGTACAGTAGGTGTTGGGGATTTTCCTTGTCAGCTGTGTATCGGGTATTTGAGCGCACGATCGTTCTGGGGCTCAGAATATTTACAATCGAGTGTGAAAAGATTTGTGACATGTCTTCGCTGTCCACGCGCGCTTCATCGGAAATGCTGAGTGATGTTTGCAATTTCAATTCGAGCAACATGCTGGGAAAAACAATAAGTTAATTAAGATCGGGACATGAGATTTCCCTTCGAGGTAACCGAACTTCGAGTTAGTTTTTTTCGAGCTACGCGAATTTTAACACACGAAAACTCCATAGGAACAATCGGGACTTTCATTTTGCCTTCGAGGTAAGCGATATTCGGCTTATCCGAGTTCGAGGTATCCGAGTTTGACTGTACATAGATGTAAAAGACAGTGTACCAAAATTTTGTGTAGGAATAAGATGTCAATATATTCCTGAAAATCCGGAGATCAGGAGGTCGTAGGTTTGAATTCTTTTCGATTATGTACATCCATGATTTATTTTGTCAAAGATACTTCAAAAACACTGATCAGATTTCTAATGCTTATAAACGTCGATGTATAAAAGGCAATTTTTTCAAGACGAGGGATGAAACTGTGCGGCAGCACACCTCCCCGACCATGGATTACATTCAAATCTTTTCCGACAATTCTGATGTAAAAACTGAAACAAAACAACACGGTAAGCCTGAAACTAAGGTCAGAAAGAGAGAGAGAGAGAGAGAGAGAGGGAGGGAGAGAGAGGGAGGAGATATCTTTCCGTTCACAGTTCCTTGCTGAAACATGAGGTCGACAAAGCTGTGAACTTGACGAACGAAACAAGGTTGATCTTGTCAAGGATTACAAACTCGGTTCTAGTTTAGTTCAGTCTAGTTTTATTCACCATCATTCAAGTACAATGAAGTGCAATAAAAAGACACTAAAAATAATTGAATTACAATATAAATAAATTAGAACAAAACAAGAAGAGTTGATCTTGAAGGTGAACCCTATACATACATATTTTCATATGCTTTATATTCCCTGGAAGAGCATTTCAGTTGTGGTTAAATCAAGTTCCCTCGATTGTTTACAGTTAGTTTCTCGTCAGTGTATAAAGTTTATCTTGCAAGTGCTCTGGATCGGCATCTCGCTTTAAAATTATCCCTCTTGAAGCTAACCGAGCTAACCAGTATCCACGATTACTGCACATTATGACCTCGGACAGAACCGGAGATGGTGATATCGGACCGTACATACCAACATTTCAAGGGAAATGTAAGTACAATTACAAGACGAAGTGTCAATCACTTTTGAAAATGAATATTTCTGTGATTATTCTTATCAACTCGTATAACAGCTAATGAGGCCAATGTGGTTGCGAGAAGTAATTAATGCACTTAACTTTTTTTTTCATCAATCACAAACACGCAGTTCGTGGTATTAAAAAAAAAATCGAGGTTATTGCTAAACAAAACAGCTAACTCCTGGAATTGGTATTGCCGCTTGAAATTGTTGCCTTTGTTGTTACCGTTTTTTATACCATTGTAATGATTATCATGAATACTGTACTATTATCATCATCACAAATGATTTCATTCTCTATATAAGTTGTTATTACAAACCTCCCGAGAACCTCTGTTTTGATTGAGGAGAAAATATGTTTTGTCAAGATTATTTTGACGATGCTCATAACGCCAGAGTACGTGGAATCCGTTCCAGTTAGTGCTAATGCTATCGACAATAATTATCTGATATCATTTGGCTCCCAGCCATTAGCCTCTTCACGATTCGCGAGATATAGGCATATAGCACACATACAAAAACAAAAAAACACCAATGACCAATGACCAGTAACAGGAACAACAACGATGGCGAGACATAATACTAATAATGTGAATATTATACAAAAATGAATTACACTGATAATACTGAGCAGTAACATGTGAATTATCATTATCTTCGGTTTGACAGTGTTCTTCCCAGTCGTATTCAATATATATCACCTATAATAATTCCACGTCAAGCATATCGCTGTGCTTGAAAGCGCAAATTTAAACTTCTCTCTGCCATTATTTTAAAGAGGTGCGAACATTGCCTGTTTGTTAATAGCAAAATTTACATACTTACCGATGTAATAGATTATCCACATAAGAAACTTACGGTCAAGCCACATATTTGCAAAGAAAATTCATACAGGGATAATTCACAGGGATAATATGAGAAAAGGAAGAGAAAAAATATACCTTCGACATAAAAAAGGAAATGTCTGAAAATCAAGCTTATCCGAGGTACTAAAAAGGACAGATTACGAACATCTTGTGGGAATTTACCAGCAGGCCTGTACAGCGTATTGCACTACCAAAGAAATTAACCAGCATACATGTAAACATGTGTGTATACAATGTGTGAACTAATGATTGATCGTTGAGTCAATGTTTTTACTGTTTGAACGTCACTGTACAGTGTAAATTAGGCCCTACGTCCATGTGACGGGGGATGGGCATTCAGGGTAATATCTTTGGAGTGACTGTTGCGTAATGTATACTGAGTATAATATTATTATTTTGTATCGTAATTTGTTGTTTTGTTGAATATGACAAGGGCAATAATAAACAAACATACAGCCTATATAAACATGAAAAATAAGTGAAAACGCGCTGGCATTCATTACTCATCTATACACGCCTATAGGGGGATTCACACGTATAAAAATTACTGGGTAACAAAACGAGAAATTTGTAACCCGCTAGTAAACTGAGTTCTTTGCACGAGTTGACAAAAACCCAACAAAGCGCGGTCAGCAGCGCAATGCTAAACCCAAGAAATCTTGCTGTTATTAGCGCGCTAATCTTTGTCCCGCAAATACACTACACACGTGTGAACGGTCGACCACAAAAACTCGAATCTTTCATATCCCATCATTCATAGCGCACGCCACAACGGCGTGCACTCGACAATGTATGTGAGGTTCAAGAACAATGCTTGTAGTTTTATCGATTTATCGATAGGCAATTAGCGAGTTACTAGTATTTCTGTGAGGGAGAAAGGCTGCAAAAATAAAAACAGACAAATAAAGAAACAGACAAAAAGCCCAACAAACTCTAGTTTCCGAGCGCATAGTATACTCTACTAACCAATTAATTTGGAGAGTGTCGATTAACGGTTTCAACAAAAACACAGAAAACAAATAAAACAAAACAAAATAAAAACTCGAGTTTCGGGGAGCTTGGTAACCCGCTATATGGTACGTACAAACGCGGCTACTACACTCGTGGACCTTATACGTACAATTTCCTTCATAATACCCTATCAGTACAATGAAACAACCCGGATCGTTCGCATTCATGATCATGCATGTCTTGATATTGTGTTTACTATCTTTCCAGTATGTAGAATATCTACGCGCAATTAGCCGGAGCCACACGTATAACAACATAGCGGGATGACGACCCAGGATGACGATTGAACTCCAAAGCTCGAGATTTTTCCCCCTCTTCACGCGTTTGCATGTACCGACAATATTTACGCAGCTGCCACACAGTAGTGTGATGTTGTCATTTACCCATTATTGTGATGCTCGCTTGAATGATGGAATATAAAATCTGGAGATGAGTAAAGTATTTTCGGTCAGCCGTTTACGCGGTCACCGGGAGCAAATCAGCGCACTATTTCAGAAATCAAGTGCAAGATTTGTTGGGGGTACCGTCGCGATGCTGATCGCGCAAATTAGTGGGATTTTGTGTGCACATTTGCAAAAATCTCGAGATTACGATGGTCATGTAAATCTCGAGATTTGTATCCCGCTTTTTGGCATACGCGCGAACCCTAATAGTGGCTCTTGTGTTTGTGGGGATATAGTTGTGTGCAAAACTTAGAACAATGTACAGTACACTGTATTTAAAAAAAAAAAAAAAAAAAAAAAAATTACGGCCTAATAGTACACCCTGATATAGTCTACTGCCGATTCCACAGCAGAGTAGATTACCAAAGGAACTGTTCATACAGTTTGAACAACCACCGTGGATACTCGCTGTGATGCCATCAACGTCGTTCCCCAATGATCAACTCTTTAGACAGGTGGGCAGTGGTAGCAGCGGGCCAGATGGAATGACAGGCCTCGGGCTGGGCATGGTTTTCGCCAGGAACGTTCAGGCTGTGAAGGGGCTCAGCCGAACTTCGGAGAGGTGGAGGAAGAAACTTTTCAGGAGAAAGACAGATGGATAAAGCGACTTGTCTCTGGCGATACTTCGTGGCCGGGAATAGAAAATCGGCATGTCCGAACCTCTCCAATTTTTTTAGTGCTTTTGGTTTTGGTTTTGTTATTCTGTTGAACACATCTGCCTGTGTAATAAAGAACAAAACAGAAACATTTTCATATATAATTTTATCATTACCATGGTTCCATGAGTAGACATTTTCTTCAACTAATATACGATTCAATTGCACATCCTGTAGTTTATGTACCAGAGTAAAATGATATTCACACAATGCCTTCCATTCTGACTAATAAGAAATTCGCGGAATAAAAATAAGCGTCATATAGGCCGATATAGGCCTTACGTGTTTTCACATTCTACAAAAAAACACAAAACAAAATAAAACAAAAACACAAATACACATGCACACACACACACACACACCCAATGCGAAAAAGAACAGGTCACGTTTGTTGATATATTTATTAGAATAACATTACCTTTGTTGACTGGCTTCCAATGCGCATTCCTGTCTTTTCTCGATTTGCTCCTGAGATCTATAAAAAAAATTGATACAGTGGAATTAGAGATTCATTCTTTTTTCACGCGTAAACGTATATTGAAAGAGTAACGTCGGGTCATACAACGTATCTCATTGACTACCATGATTCATCGTAATATCCCGCGTTCCCTGTTAATGGAATCAATTGAGTTTTCACAAGTTAATTCCGAGACAAACTTGAGTTTTACTTATTCATTTATTTTTGGTGTCCTGTTCGGATCGCTTACAAAAACGTTCAATTCGAATTTTGATGACTCGAAAAAAGAAATGTATCGTGGCCTACCAATGAAAGGAAACATTTTTTTCGACACAGTTCTCCGATGGAACCGTCAAAATATAAACTGTTTAGAAGTTAGGTGGTCTGATTTCATTTTCAGAGGTCCCGAGAAACCACTAAAGTGCCACTTGAGATGTAGAGTATCCATAGCCTACTGAAAGTGTAAAAGGAAAAGACATTGGTTGCATTCATAACCGACAATCTATGAAAAATTATACACGCATTGTTCCCAGGATGAATCCCTTTTGAGAAAAAAAAATACATCTGAAGATTTTTTTTTTCTCAGAAGGGATTCATCCGGGGAACATAATCATAGCATCCTAAAAAGTTTTAGAACCTGACATCAAGCTGTTCTCACTGACTGTGATAACAAATTATGAAATGGAAATGGAATTATGCAACCTGCAAATCATCTTATAGCTTGTCAAATTACAAAATCTATTTCATATTTCCATTTATCATAACTTTCATATTCATTCAGTACTTCAAAGAAAAGGGCACATCAAAGCAAACAGCAATTCATCATGATGGATCTATGTACAACATGTACGATCTACATAGATGGACAAAACTGACACAGTGAATGAACAACCTACAGTCTTCTACGGCATATACAAGTAGAGTCTCAGTCGACTTAATAATAACAAACAGTAATTGAAGAGCTTTGAAAACAAAAGCAAACAAATCAAAATACATAAAAAAGTATATAGGATACTACGCAGAGAAAATTGAATGAAAATGATACGTAAACACACGCACATTATCATGATGCATCGGACCACTGAACCTCCGCCAAACGGCCAGCGTTAGTCGTTATGTTGCAGGTATTGTATACTTCATTTTTATGATTATGATATGACAGATTAATTACATCATAAGGATGAGCTATGTAATATGATGAAGAAACGGTTATTATAAATAGGGGCTACTCAAAGGTAGGGAAAAGAAAATGACACGACGAGGGTGCAATGCTGCCGCGCCATTGTGTTCCCCTGTTTCTGATACATGTACTACCTAGTAGTATACAGTGTAGATCATCCCCTTCCAAATCTCATGTAAACTATACTCGACAGAAATTATGATCACCCCTTCCCCCATTCTCTTCGGGCACATAATATTATTATTCACTTTTAGAATTAATAACGAATATTCCTTCATTTTTGACTAACGAATCTCCTTTTTGGAATAACGAGCCTTATTTCGTTTTCGGATCGATACACATAATCTTGAGAATACTATGGACGCTTCAGAATAAGGAAATTTATTTCATTTTCAGATCAACGAACACTCGGCACTAAGGGACCCTACTTCATTCTCGTTTGGCCGATTACCCCTTGCGAATTTCATTATTCAGAAATCTATTTTTCTGAACTTTTTACACGCATAAAACCTTGAAAATCAAGGTGAAAAAATAAAGTAATCAAGTCTTTTGTGGGTCATCCTACATACATCTTTTCTAGCAGGCACAGGATATTCTTCACGAGATAAACTTCAAGCTCTCACATCATGCACTTACGGATAAAGATGGGTCGGACTGACTAACTTCTACACTAAATGCCTGTATACTCACTTTTTCACTCAGGACATCGCGAGCTGGGGTCGGTAGATCCAGGTGTCGCGTCGGTTCATTTCTACGGGATGAAGGCATCTTGTCCAGTTTCAATAATCGCGATCCCTTCGTTGTCCTCTACGCCTCATTTCGAAAGATTCTATATTCTTTTGCGAGATTTCTGGGTCGGAGACGTATGTACACCTCGTCACGCAAAACCTAACTGTTTTAGTTGCTCTCGAGTCGGAATCCGTAGAGCTCTATACGCAGCATCACACCGAGGAAAAGAGACTATGTGCCCTCAACTAAACAAACGGAACGACGCGACGGCTGATAGCGCAGTGCGATCACAGAACTCCACGCACACACGACGTGCATACAGGTCTGCAAATGTGCCATGAACCCCCATGATTACGCAATATTCCCTCGCCGCGCCGTCTCTCTCCCAAATTCACGGAGGTGAAAAGGTCAACCTCCCAGACCAAGCCGTGCGGTACACATCGCTCGCGTGTGCGGAAGATAACGGTTGAAAAAGCCCCAAGCCCAATGTAGTCAAATTCAAACGGTAGAGGGAGGTAAGGTCGTATCACGGGGGAAAGTGTGGGTCCCACACTTTTATCGGACGACGTATTTTTGCATTTCTCAGCCATTTCTAGACCAATTTTTGTCAAACAAACTTTGAATTCCCCATAAATTTCAATGCTCTTTCATATTTCATAAGTAGTTTCTCATTATCTTGCCAAAAAATTTCATCCCGACGTGCCATCATCAACCAAAACAGGACCTTCCCTTTAAGACGAAGAAAAAAGAGAAATGATGTCAAACCCAATTAAAACTCCTACAAACTCACAAGATTTACTTATAATATTCCCAATGGAAACCTGTTCTGAATTTTACATTGAAATGTTTTAGTTTCTGTCACAAAAAACGGACTATGATTTTACAACAGTGGGCTCAGCATAGACCACACAACAGTTGCAGTGTATGCTACCCATAGTACTGTGTAGGTGTACCACTGGGTCAGCAGCTAAATATGTACAAGTATGTACTTTGTACATAGATATTTTCTCCCATATCCGGCCAAATTGCTTATCCGGACGGGCGGCGGGCACCGGTCTAAATATGGCTGGACAACAGAGGTTGGACTGTACATGGATTCAGTGAATACAGCAATATTATTCGAATGCATCAATGAAGTTTGAGGAAAATCAGTAAATCCATTCAAAACTTGTGAATTTTTGTAGAATTTTGGTGTCGTCATCGCTGGATAAGAAGGGTAGGACAGTTTGTGGTGTCATAGCAGTGGAATATCAAATATGAATGAAATGTAAAGAGAATACCACATATTTACATAATGTATAGCATAATGAAAGAAGACTTGATTGACTTCCTTCAGAGGGTGGGGGAAATAATACCGTTTGATAGTAGATACACTGTACATTGTCAGTGATATGTTGAGGGAATACTTCTCATGAAAAGAAAAAAAAAAGGAGTACCGGTACCTCTAAAGATTTTGGTGCTTGTGAAAGACAGAAATAATGCCATCAGGGGGATGTTTCATCAACGTTTGCCAGCGCTGACAACTTGAATCACCATAGTAACAGTCAGTGACCGGAGCATCTCAGCCAATCAAAACCAAGGATTTTGCTGAAATTGTCAGCGCTGACAAACATTGATGAAACACGCCCCAGGAGTATGTACGCTACGTATAGTATCATAAAGTTGTTTACAATTTTACCTGAATGGATTATTGCCATTATTCTTGATCGTGATTATGTAGATCAGCAAACATTCTGACCATTACCAGACATTTTCTGAAGACCCTGTTTGTGGTTAACTATTTGTACTCCTTCAAGTAATTTATATTTTCAGTTTAAAAATATTATGTTTTTGTGTAGTCTTACTAGCAGATTTGGTGTCACACAGCAATTCTTGTTCCAAACAAAATGTGAACACATTGTATGTATTGGTTTGACACCGTAAAATTACAGCAAAGTGTTGCAATGCCTTTATCCTGGTAATATCCAAAACATAAATGAATGCATTCATGCTTCTGATTTGTCTGGTAGATGTACATTGTATAATATGTGGATTGTCGTCAGCTTGATACTGATACCATGTTGTTAAGAGGCAAAAGGCATTTAAATTTTTACCTTTAAATTCAGTGATGTTATGCCCTTATACTTCTCACGTGATAATACTGAATAAGATCGTGTTTGAGAGCATAATAACAAAGCATGCATATTGTAATTTAAGCTTATATGTATAATTGCTACTTATCCTTTATTATGATAACATCAATCATATCTAATTTGTGTAAAGCTACACTCTTTTGTGCTAGGTTAACTTGCAATAACATAGAAACAAGGGCTTGTGGTGTCATGTAGCAACACAAATGGCATTGACAAGGAAGCTAACGTCAGAGAGAGAAGTGGTGAGCCATGAGCTAAATCTGTATTAGTTTTGTCTGATACCCACCTCGAGTGCTATCCTTTTCCTGTTGATACTGCCCATCCTTCTATCACACAATTTCTCCCAGTTTCGGGGTATTGTAGTGATGGGCAGCATACATAGAATTTAACAGTAGATAGCAGGATGATATTGAACCAGTTTCTTGGATACAAGAATTGTGTTCGACTAATCTATTCACTTCTTTATTTATTTTATTGGAGATTTTTAATGTGGACTTGAAATGCCTAAAAATGTCTTTTGATTTACTGCCCGTATTTTATACATACGTGTAGATTCAACTATGTCCTAAAGAATTGGTAACTGTTCACAAATTGTGTATAATGGCAGTTGTTTGGGGGACATTCCAAGGATGAAATACAGATGACCAGTTCTTCTTCTGTGACATTTTGCAGTGTAACCTGCAGTGCCTTTATCTGGACAATTTGTCAGGCACTACAATGTGTAGATGAGCAGGTCATCAGCAGGGATGCATGTATAATTGTATAAATTCCCCATTAATCAAATTGTAGGGCCTACGTAATGATAGCTACATGTTGCAGCATCATGTCTCTGTGACCAAACATGGATATTGCTTTGATGTTGATGGTGTACTGTAAAACGAGAAATGTTCGCGTGCATTTTAATTTCGCGAATTTCGCGAGCGCCAAGATTCGCGAAATTTCTTATCTACACTATATGCATTGAACGCAAGAGGCAATTCGCGAAAATTTCTTGCCACGAAAGAGGCCGTCGGCTCCAATTCGCGAAAATTTCGTGCCGCGAACATATCATGTTTTACAGTACCGGTATACAACAAGATGCCAGTGGAGAAAAATGTGCTGTACTGTGACAACATTAATAGTGCACTATGCCATGAATGTTGTCCTGCACACATGTACACGGTATATGTGATCGATCAATGATTTTTTTTTTTCCATTGATGGTGTATTATGTATGTATACAGTGTACAGTAAAGTGCTATCGATCACAGCCTCATAGGTCATTGTTTAGAAATATGTTCATTGCAGTACACTGATTGTCTGCACTGCAATATGTGAAAGCTCTATCTTTTGTTGACATGGATCAACGGGCTTACACAATACACCGTATATATGGAAGGCGTGTCGCACTCAAATTCTTCGCTCATACATCGCAAAAATCCAGCGAAATTTGAAAATGACCGCATTTACAGAATTTGGCGTAGAATAAACAGTTCTGAACCAAATTTAATGATTTTAGTATCATTGTCTTCTGCGGAAGATGTTCTTTCTAATGATGTCAAATAATATATCACTTTTAGAACGCAAGGTACCAAGGTACTGAAAATCCTCCGCTCCACTTTTTTTGGGACACCTGGTGTATGCAAATGGCAAAGTGAGCATGCCATCCCCTCAAAACTTGCCATTGTAGTTTGTACATAAAATTTCCCATCTTTCGTTCAAGCGCAAGTATGCCGGGGGCTCATATCCTGGTATTTAACTGATCACTATTCTGAAATTAATCAACCAGGAATAACATCATGTTTCTGACTTCAATGACAGAAACATTTAATTTTCATTGTTTTTTGTACATGATCAATGGAAAATTGCAAGATTGTTACATGGTTAGCTCATTCATTTGCATACATATTCAATGTACAAGAACTGTTGTGCAGAAATTAGCAGAATTTTAAAATGTCTTAACTTCCCTAATTTTTATACAATTTTGATCAAATGTTGAACTCACAAGATTTACATACATGTAGCTCTTTCTTATCAGACTAACTTATGGAGCTCCTCTTTAAGGCAGTTTGTGTGACCAGTGTAAATGGACCTCAACAGAAAAAACTTAATCAGCCAGGAAGTTTTTATCAAACCATTTTGTGTTTCCTGCGGCAAGAGGAAGAGTATTCCTGTACTAAAATGTGCCAGGACCGTAGAAGTTTCAGACCATCCATAAAGCCAAGCGTATGAGGATGATTCTTTCGGGCCCGTAGTTACAAGCCTAGGAAGTGCCACAGGGTAGAGGCATTGCGTCAATGGACGTCATTTCCCTAGGTCGTTGATTTCTTTTTTTTTTGATGCAGTGGTATGAATCACCCACTTAGTATAACATATGATGGTAGTAGGCAAAGCATACTGAGCAATAAATCATATCAACATGGATAGTGGATTGTACCAGAAATTGATAAATCAGGCAGACAAGGCTGTTCTTGCTGGCCATTAAAGTGTGTTGTAACCCTCTAATCATCACCTTAACTGCCAATGTCAGCCTGTTGGATTTGTTCTCCAGCACCCCCAATAAACGTTGTTAATGCTTGCCAGGTAAACATATCATTGTCCCGTCATACCAGGCCATGGCATAGAGCAGTCTCATTTCATACTGGGTGAGTTCATGTTTGCTTACGCACTGCTGTTCTTGTATATATGTACACAATGGAGTGTTGACGAATTGGTGTTCTTCTTGAGAGTATTCCTGTTTCCACTGTGATAATGATTTATAGTTTATGCATCAGTGTCCCATGCACTGTGCTAAAACTTCCTTCACTTCATGCTGATGGAAGTTTTAGTGGTACAGTGGAAACTCGATATAACGAGATGGTCGGGACCGAGTCATTTTCCTCGTTATAGCCGATATCTCGTTATATCAGTAGGCATAAAAGAAGGCATAAAATAATGACATTAATTTGCACATGTGGGACTACCCATCATATTTCAATCAATACTGAAAACTTGATATTGTGTGTGAGGGAATTACTCACCTTTATGGGATGGGTAAGAAGATGTTTTTGCCAAGGAAATCCAATATCAAGAATGTGTTTCTTATTAATTGTAGATGTTTGAATTTGTAAATTTATATAGCTTGCGATTGTATCAAGATCGTCTGTGGATTGGTATGTGCATGGTTATCGTATGGGTGTGTGTTGTGTGGAAAGCTTGAATATGATCTGCACAATGCTGTGTGTGTATGTGACACATTCTGTATGTACATTATGACTGCGTGTGTGTGAAGACGGGGAATTCCCTAAGTAGAAGGCCAATCACAGCATCAGATTGCCTCACACCTGCCAAACATCATGATGATGTCATGTATACATATGGCCGTCCCACCACATTTTCTGCATGTATCAGTGTGCGTGCACACACACACTTCACACCTACAACATGCAGTGCTAGCTTGAGTGCATTGAAGAAAATGATTATGTGTATACAAGACAGTTTTTGGCGCATCAAGCTTTACAATCTCGGAAGATGATAGCACAGGCGAAGTAAAGCTTTACCGAAGGCATCTTGCTTTACCTCGCTATAGCAGGGTTGATTTACTATGTTTTTCTTTGTTTGGAAGTCACAAAATTTATCTCGTTATAGCAGTTATTTCGTTATAGCCGATCTCGCTATAAGAGTAGCATTTTACATAGACTTGTGTGGAAGGAAATTTGGGACCGAGAAAATGTCCTCGTTATAACCGATATCTCGTTATAGCAGTGTTCGTTATACCGAGTTTCCCCTGCAGTATAAAATTTCAAGCTGTTGGTTCTGTGGTTCATTGCACTGAAGGTTGTTGAATCTGTGGGGTGCATTGATCCGTACAATTTTGTATGTTATTGTGAAGGTAGAATTTTGCTAAAAAGTTTCATTACCCTAAAAGGTTATGTTTGTTTGTATTAATGGTGGATACATGTAAGGATGTGTGGATCCAGGAATTTGTACATCCCTATGAAAATGTAGAGTCCATGAAGCTTGTATTCCGAAATTTTGATGAAATCTCAAGATGATGTCAGATTTGTGTTACCACATATGAAATACCATAGCAATTATTTTTACCTCCGCCAAGGAAGGAGGTTATGTTTTCATTGGCAGTGGTGTGTTTGTTTGTTTATTTGTTTGTTTGTCTGTGTGCAACATAACTCAAAAAGTTGTGAACGGATTTTGATTAAACTTACAGGAAAGGTTGAGAATGATTCAAGAAACAGATAATTTTTGGTTTTGGTAGTGATGCAGGAATTTTTATGGATTCTATGAAGGATTTTAGATATTTTGGTAGGTAGGATCAATGAACTTGGGAGTTCAAGCTATGCATTTTTTTAAAGGTTTACATATGCGCACTGAAGTGCGTGCTCTAGTTCTGCTAGGGTGAGGCGCTGTGCAGCTGGAAGTTGATGATGTATCAAAAGGCTTTTATTGGGAAATCGGGCAATTTTCAGCATGCATGTACATCTATTTAAAATGGAAATCTGGGCTCTGACCACTGATCTCTATGGAAGAACAAGATCAGTGGTGGAAATGAGCTGCTTGGTGGAGGTCTGTGCTTTCAGAATGCTTCTCTAGTTTGGAAATTATTCAATGTTTATATTTTTTCTTTCAAGTCAAATTTTCAAATTTGCATAGTAAGCTAAACATTTGATGTTAGCTTTGTCACTTACCATAGAAAAAAAAAAATCTGCATGTTACCGTAAAGTTCCGTGTATAAGACGCACTATTTTTTCGTCGGAAAACGTTGAAAATCGGGGGTGCGTCGTATACACGGGTACAGTCGAATCACGGAAAAAAATCCGTCATGTACACCCAATTTTATAAGGCTAACTTGGGGCCATGTATGCCCATCGATGTTTGGAAGGTAAGCAATCACTAAAACTTACGGATAAAAGAGCGATCTTTCAATCTGGACACACACAAAAGCTGCAAATACGAGATAAACTTAATATATTGGCCTTGTGCAGTAACGATGTATCAATCTGGCCATAGACAACAGCTGTAACAGCACTGCTGTATGCTACCGATGTCAGTCTACCAAGCTACCAACAGCCAACCTAGTAGCTGGAACACGCGATGTACAGGTATCATTACTAAATTACCGATACCGTAAAACTTATCAATGTACTAGTATCAATATGGCCATAGACAAAAGCTGTAGGATCGACACTATGTCACCGTAAATATGAACGATGTGTGAAGCATGCATGCATATCCATGTCGTTCGTTTGCTCTTCATTTCACGAGTGCGAGGCCAGCTAGGATAGCATAGCTACACTGTAGCAAGCTAGCTAGTTAGCTAGCAAGCCTTTGGGGCAGCAGCTGCAGAGAGGCTTTTGCAATGGACTTGCGTGCACACAGCGATCGGATCGAAGCGCGCTTGCCCGTTGCGCGCTGTGTGTGCAAGTCCATTGCTCTCTGTGTGCGTGTGCTGAAATTATAGCGAGCTGCCTTTTGCAAAAGGATAGCACTGTGCATACAAGCATGGTACAAGAGACCAAGGAGTGTGTACATGCTGCATTCTAGGGAAATTTTGAGCTGAAATAATATGTATGACACACGCAATATTTGCGTGGACATTTTCGTGTTTTTCTTCTTTTTTTTAATTCTAGGTCCGAAATTAGGGGTGCGTCTTATACACGGGTGCGTCTTATACACGGAACTTTACGGTATATCCATACCCTTGATTCTGTATAAAAGTGTTTGACAACTAGTGTAAAACATATGAATACAAGTGTCAAATTTATTTTGTTGTTTTAAGTATGATAAGAGGAGAATTTCAGATGTCTGACCTTAATTTCCCCTTCACTTCTATAATGTACATTCAGTCATCTACTCCTATCTCCACCCATAAATGGTAGATCCTGTTTTATACCAAAGCTTGGGCCATGGCCGAGCTGTGGCACAGCCACAGCGCAGCCACAGTACAGCCACAGCCCGAGTTTGGTGTAGGCTATTGGGTAATGTGAGGCTGAGCTGCAGCCCAATTTGGAACCACTTCTGGCGGTAGTCTCAGCAGCAGCTCGGCTTAGGCTAGACTGAGCCACACATTTTTTTTTTTTTAATTTTTTTTTTTTAATAATGGTTTTAGGGAGTGGCCATGACTTGTCCCTGCAATTCATGTTCATTACATCATGATAAGCTCATTTCTTAGTTTTGTGTGTTACTCAAATTACTTGCTCGTGAATTTGAGTGTTGTGTGGAAAACATGCCAGATCCTGTCTTGTAAGTAGTATAGGTTACATGTAGTTACCTATTCCAAACACAACCAAATTTCATAGGAAAGTCAAACTTGGCCTGGGCCCGATTTTTCAGTGTAAATGCACAAAATTGAATCTGCACCAAGCAGAGGATTGGCACAGGCCTTTGGGTTACAGTGTATACAGGGTCTTGATCTCAGTGCAAAATAGTCCACAAGGAATTCACATGTTGTTGATTTTCTTTTGAAATCTTGATGACAATTATGATTGTATCAGTATGACCATCACCTACAATAGCTTATGTTCAAGGCTTTTTGCGAAGGTAGTTGATAGCTGTTTATTTGTACCACAACTACAAAATGAGGAGTTGCACATTTATTAGCACTGCATGTATGGCTCCAACCCATGATGTATAAAGATAAATTCAGAGTTTACATGTTTGCTTCCTGTGAAGTATTGATATGCAAAGGGAACCATGATGAATAATCAAGGTACATGTATGGGAGAAGGCTTTTTCAAATCCATCAACAGTAGAATGTTTGTATCAAGACGATGCTCTTGATGTTTAATCCAAACACTTTATCTTAAAAGGGAAATGCTGATTACTCAGGAGGACATTTTGAAATGAAAGTACTGTGTAATGAAAGGTACTGTGACTGAAGAAATTAAACAGATATTTTTGTAAAGGGGTGGATCATCTATTTAAAAACATGCCTGATTGCTTGTTGCATGCCTGCATTCTGTGGAATGGAATTTTAGGCTTTTAGTTCCAGCCTGAAACGACACCATTTTCTTATCTCTTGAGATCTTACAGCTCCACTTTGATGTGCGAGTGGGAGCTGCAGTTGCAGAAAGTGTGAACAAGCATTGTAAATTATAATTCATGAATGTCAAATTTATTGCAAGCAGTGCAAACATATCACACCTAGAAATACAGGGTTTTCTTTATGAACATGTATGTCTCACTAATTTCAATAGGTAATCATGACAGGAATTTTCAGGGAGAAACAAATCTCTTCATTTTTATTTATTTTCTTTTTTTTAACATTTTTTTTAGGGTGAAAGGAAAGAGTGAGTCATGCATGTATGTGCTAGCACATGTTCATGAGTACCACATACATACTACTGTGTAAGCTGTTATTTTCACCGGGGTTCAATTTTCGTGAATTTTGCGAATCACTATTGAATCGCGAATTTAACAACACACGAAAATGTTGCTAGGTATGCTATGGTAGCAATGCATTTATGATAGCTTCAGTGTTGATTTGCAAAAACAACATCTCGCGAAAATGTCTGTGACCTCCTAATTTGCAAAAATATCTGTATGCGAAAATAGTATCTTGTACAGTGTATCAAGTGGACAGATTGAAGCTGAGAATCTCCTTGTGATGTCAATCCAATATCTTGCATGCTCATGATATCGCAATGTTCAATCTGAAAGTAGACATCCTTGACCTGGATTGTTGCATGGTTTATGTATTCAGTGGTACAATATAGTGCCATAGTTTATAATACCACTGATCTGATGCATCATTTGAAAAGTTGTGCATACTCACTTCTTACAAAGGAAGTACCTAAAATGAAAGTCCCATTCCCTGTAAACAGTCAGAAGTAATTTTGATATTGAAGTGTCTTGATTGTCATGCAACAAAGTGCATGGTTTGACAAATGACTCCATTTTCTCATGAAAGCATCCATTGCTACACAGTTTCTCTTTAAAGTTTTGGCGCAATTGTACACACTTCAGAGAGCCATGTGGACATAGGCTGTGAAATATGTATGAGACAATGTTTGGTGTTTAGTCCCTATTCACATTTGCAATGACTTTTTCCTGTGACATGCTGAGTTGTTGCATTTGGGCACATTCTTGTGCATATCATAATAAGTACTGTAAACATGGATATTTTTCTGTGAGTAATTTTGTGCACACGGCCGGGTAAGATGAATTTCGTGCGTTTTCTATTCCGCTGAATCAGGACATTTATATGGCATGCAAAAATATTTGCATGCTTGTATTTTCGCACTAGCTTCTGATTGTGCGAAATGCTCAAAAATTTCAATCTTTACAGTATTTAGGGAAAAAAAAGAATTAAAAAAAATTGCTGAATACAAATGTGTTACTTTTCTTTTGAGGAAAGTGACAGTTAGCTTAAAAGTGAAGATAGATTTCAGGTTACAAAGATATGTTCAGTAAATATGTCTTTTCCCTAGTGTACTGTATGCCAAAAATGAATGCACTCAATTTTTTAATTACTGTAAGTAAAGTCAGTGTTTCTGGCTGTGGATAAATTTGCACTTCCAATTTGAGAATTTGCATCATCTTTGGCAACAGGCATGGATGATGGCAGTGTTCTGGGTAGATTGTATCGTTTATAGTACAGTGTAATTGTGAAGTATGCTACAAAGTAAATTTTTATATATGTGTGTGTGTGTGTGTTTGTGTGGATGTGTGTATGTGACATATTTAACATGAATCCATTGCAAAATTGTCAGGAAAGACAATGTTGTAATTGCATTCCCTCAGACTGCTTGTGTACTAGTACCAATCACCTTCGCATAGGAGCAAGCAAGCTGTACCATGTACCCTCGCCCTTAGCTAATGGATGAAAGTGTGTAAACATGAATGGATGCTTTTTCCTTCTCCTGCTGCTGCCTAAACAAACATAACCCTCTCTCCTCACTTAGGATGTCAGTGGTTCTATTGTTATGGATGTGGAACTGTGGCATTGATATTCTTTGGATATTTGAGGAAACGCAAACACCCGGTAAACATTCAATAGGCCGCTCACCTAGGCAGTTCGTCAGTAGGACTGGAAAGTGGACCAGTGTTTACAAAGGAGCTGAAAAGCATTACAGAGAGTATTATGTGTTACCTGTGACAGTGTGTTTCATCTAATGTTTGCTCTTCTGCAAAGTCTGATGTTTATAATTCCAGTGACAGCTGCTTGTAGATTCATTGGATTTTTTTTTTTTTTTTTTTTTTGGGGGGGGGGGGTTTAAGGGATGTTCTGTTGTATTCATAATTTTTTGTGTGTACATTTTGCATGTGTTTTTACTTTGTTAATGATGAGTGATTTAGTTTTTATCATCGTCATTCATTTTATACATATAGGGAGTCCACTTCCGAAGTTGAATATGGCTCTCATGGTGTATGTGTACAATCACAGAGAAAGGTAAAACAAGAGTTCAAGAGAGAGAGAGAGAGGGGTGAGAGAGATAGAGAAGAGAGATTGATTATGAATCTGAATCTGTAGATCTGAATATGACTAGTTTTATCACTATGTTGATAATTACCATATAATCAAGTTAATATCACATAGCCAGCAATGTTTTTTACCGCACTGTAAGGAAGTCATCATACAAGGGAAAATCTGAAGGGGATGCACCCTTCACAAGGTGTGAAGAATTGATATTCTGAGGATTCTCACCTGAGTTTTTATCCAAAACTCTTCAATATTTCTAGGTAAATCAACATGTGGATGACTGCTCCGCCTCCTCCTTTTACTTTCCAAGCCTGCTGCCACCCCATGTTTATCAGTAGCCACTTTGCTAAATTGTGATAAAGTATAAGAGTGATTGTAGGTCAGGAATGACTGTTAAATTGCATCCTTCAAAAATCCCTCAGCATGTCGGAGTGCAGACAAGAGAAGCCATGCACTTTTGGCAGAGGGAGCTTCTCCTTCTTGAATTAATGCTTGTTGCCATGGAAACATTCTACTTCCATGGTTTTCAATTCAATGAGCTATTTTAAGCACATGTTTGCCATAATATCTTGCGAGTTGCAGACCCTGTTCACTTGATATTCAGTTTTTTCTTCCCAATGGGGTCGCAATATGCAAAACTTGTATAGCCTAAAGAATGAATCTGTGTCTGTCGCTAGAATTCATAAATACTATGAATTGAAGATACACATTCATGTTGATGTATAACATTTATTTAGATGGAAAAGTTGCTCGTTACTCTTATTTTACATCGACAACAGGTATGCTAACACAATCTGTGGTCTGCTATCCTTTGTATCACATGGTCATTTATACTCAACCTATTAGAATAACTGTTAGAAGCTTTAAATTCTGTCTGAAAACTAAATGGCACCCAACCAAGGTCTATTGGTTCTTGCGCAGTTGATTCCTTTTCTTTTATTAGGCAAATAAGGAGAAGGCAGTCATATATATTTTACTAGTTGGTCAATGTCTTTTTAATGTTCCTGCCTGGAAAATACATGGGAATTCATGCAGTAGTGATTACAGTGATCCTGATCACTTGAATGGAGTGATATTTTGAATGGCTTGAAGGATATAACCTATGTAGCAATCATGCCCACTTGCTTGCATAAATCCAAAGTAAAGTGAAACATATTCCTTTTGAAATCAAAATGTATCTGACTGTGACAAGACAAATGCACTTTTTATTGCCTATCTAAAAGTGTCCTACAATCCATTAAACCAAATGAAGTGTGTCAAAGAAACTGATACTGTAAAAGTGGAAATTTTCGCGGTGTTGAAATTTTTGCGCATTCCACGCGCAATCAGAAACTAGCGCGAAAATAAAAGCATGGGAATATTTCTGCTTGCCGTATGTTCCTGTAGTTGATGTCTAGATACCGCGGAATTAAAAACACGCGAAACTCTTCTTATCCGACCGAGCATGAAAAATTAGTCAAACGAAAATATCAACTTTTACAGTAGTATATATGTGAAGCTCTTTGACTTCCTGAGAGCAAGTACCATTAAACAAACATGAATTCACTTGTCTTCCAATGTAAGTCATGTAATGAGACAGAACTGTTGCAAATAGTCCGTGGAATATTGTGTGTGTGTGTTTGTGTGTGTGTGATTCAGCAGAGTGCAAGTATAATAGTTTCGAGTGGTTGAGGGGTTGGGTATGGTGGAAAGGTGGGAACGAGGATGGTTTTTTGTTGCTATTGTTCTTTTCATAGAAATTCCATTTTCTGTTTTTCTAGTGTTTGGCTAAATTGCCTACAACTGCATATGTATCTTTTTTTTTTCTTGTAGTTAAAAAGAAATTGTTTGGTTCATCATCTTATTTTTCTTTTTCTTGTTTGATTTCTGCCTTAAAATTAATTGAATGGTTATTCTTGTTTTATGGAATATGTCTCATACATGTATGAACATTTATGACAAATGTTATGTATAAGGTATGTATTTTTTTTTTGGAAACTGTTATATTTTCAAAGGAAATGGAATTAATAAAAAGATCACTGAAAAAAGAATATATATTCAACCAGATTATTGATGCTGGTCGTGTCCATGTTAATTGCTACTGTATTTTACAGTGATTTCCAATCATTCTTTTGTATTACAGCCACAAATGAATACACATTATAACTCATGGCAAATCCTGAGTGGGGAGGGACAGTTTTTATCTGACATTCTTGATTATCGTTGATTGAGATGTTGTACATGTAACGTCTTCATGCTCGAAACTACTTTACAGTACTTGTATGGTTTTGAATATTGTATGATCTGCCATGACAGATTTCTGAAAAAGCTGACCTTCATGTGGCATAGGCTTGAGCCTTCATTGCAGGCCTTCCCCACTTCCCCATCCCCCCCCAAAGAGTTGTTGAATAAAAATCAAATCAGCCCCGCCCACATATTATATTTTGCTTCCTTTGAATGTCCCTATCCAATGCAGTCAACTGTATTTGATGATGTTCACTTTCAGTATCTAAATGCATTTGACATGTTGATGAGAGACCTTGCAAAGGAACTAAAGAATGGCTCCCATTTCTCCCTCCCGCTTGAAAGGAATCATACTATTGCGAGTACCAACGCTGTGAGTTTGATCAGCAAACAGCAGTGGCATGCATGTCCATGGCTGGGTATTTATGATATGCACCAGCGCAATATTAGTCTGGAATCCTTTGATCTAATTTAATAACAGTTGCTCTAAATTTTCACTGGGTTGCTGAAAAGTGGTAAATTGAATAAATTTATTTGTATCCATAGATACAACTACACTGTACATTGTATTGTAGGTGTACATATGTACTTGGTTGTATGGTATTGTAGTATATGATGCATGAAAGAATGTTGTTGCAATGTATGTTATGTGGTGTACATGTATGATATCCTAATGTACATTATAGATCTGGGACTTGAACTTTCTGTTGGAAAAAAGGAAAAAGATGCATTAAATACATTTGTTTATAGATCTGTACAGCTCTATGAATATAGTTAAATGCAAATGTATTATGCTGCGTACAGACGCTTTACATGCAGTTGTAAATATGTTTACTTTGTCATTGCCAAGCTCTCGCATGCTTTCCTGCAAAAAAAAAAAACAAAAAAAAAAACAAGGTGTCTCAAAAATGTAGTTTATTGTCACTCACTCTTGAAACTCCATGGCATTTGAGCATCCTTAACCCATTGAAGACAAACTGATTTGCCTATGACACACACTTTCCTTTTACCCCAACCAGAGAATACTCAGGAAGTCCTATAGTCTTCAACAGGTAAAAAAAGCATTTTGAAATTTATCATTTCAAAGTAAATAATTTGCATTGTAAGTGTATTAAGACATTTTCTTGTTCTAGAGCAGCTGATGACCATATCACGCTATTTGGATACTCCTGATTCTCACCAAAACAGCTGGTGTATAAGAATATATGTGCATACAAGCAGGCTTATTGCAGTGCATTTAACCCATCCACGTACGGGCCTCTGTGTAATCTGTAATATCGTGCCTGCCTAGTAAGTTGGCCATGAACTTGGGCGCGATCTTCCCTACGGCGCGATCTACACGCGAAGAGCATTCATACGTCATGGAAAAAACTGCCTGTGTCATTCCCACTAGGCAGGAGGGATGATGCGTGTACACTCGTGCTAATATGCACTTAGTTGACTCAATACAGCACTAGTTTATGTGAATTTTATGAAAAGAAATAATAAATTGTGCAGGAATTATGAAAAAATATTGTTTCTGTGTATTTCATTGATAAATCCTCTTCATTTCAAGCCATCTGTAATCACATCTTACCCACTTGCGAATCGACGTGTCCATAATGTCCTCGAGCCCCACCCCCCGCCCCCGAGATAGCTCTGGAACATTCCATTCAATGACGGGGTTTTTATTTTGCAACGTTATCTAATAACTCTCATGTAAGCAAGTTCTTGCTATGGCTAATCTATTTTGTAATGTATCATAATCTATCTATGCTGAGATAGCCTAATTCAAATTTGCAGAGACATACAAAAAGATTTGTTTTACAATCGTGATACGTTCAACTACTCATTTACCCTGTGCTGAAATCCGCATGTCTGCTCCTCACATGTTATCGCTATCGCTCAAACTTCGATCGCGATGGCTTGTGTGTGTACACAGGTACACAGTGCATGTGTGGAGAAGCATGGGGCTGAGAAAACCCGGGACTCCACGTGGTGTAGTGAAAAACAAATCGGACGTTCGAAGTCGTACATTCAAGAGCTAAAACAGACAAATAGCGAATTCAAAGTCCACTGAAAAGGTCTTGACATTGTAATGTATGTTCCAAAATCATGTCTGGCTTAGTTTTGAGAGAATTTTCTACACGCACGAGATCAGGAATGAGATCGGTGAACTGGCTAACAACGTGTGTACTGTGAACATGTGACTGGCTTGTGCACATGGCCTAGCTAGGTGATCGTGAGAGTGCGGCAAGAACGCTAGGAATGCACCCGAGATGCGGTGTGTTGCAAATTCTTGGGGTGAAATTAGACTTCCTTGTTCAGCCCGTCTAGTATCTATATTTTTTTAATAATTCTAATTCTTCATAAAATCATGATAAAAAGACTTCATATATTCATTTTATATTTTAGAAGCGTAATATGAAATATTTTGGGGTTTTTTTTTTAGTCCAAGAAAAAAAATAGTTTGAATAAAAAAATAATAATAAATAGTCGTTCTTGACTCAAGTCTAATTTCCTGCGCCTTCTTGCAGTTCCCCCGCAGTTGCCCATGGATACGATGCATAAATAATCAGCTGTTTACTGAGTCGTACTAGTGTACCACCCTACTGCTCTTGTTCAAATTGAGAGGATTGTTATTTTATCGGCGGCACTTAGTTTTATAACCTCATCCAATAAAAATACAAATTCAAACATCAAATGGTGTGACAGTTTTTGTCAGAATTCCCTATCAATTTCAACTTGTTGCCAGGATAGTTTTCAGATTTCACTTGCTTCATTATCGAAGCTGTTTGACATTTGAAAGAACTGCTCCATAAGAAATCACCTTTCATTTGTTATTTATTTTCACAAACAAGTATTTTGGTCACTTGAATATTTCTTATTATTACTTCAATGTCATGATATTTCATGATGGTTATGTATTCTGTCTTTACATGGCAAGATGGGATTTTTTTTTTTCCATCCAGGGTCAAAGAAGAAAGTGACAGGAAGGAAACCAAAAGGATAGGGAGGAAATGAAAAGGATACAATGAAACACCTGATCAGCAGGCTCTTTTTTATTACAATGGTGAATGCAGTACATCAGAATTTAAGTACAGTTCTAAATAATTTATCAGTTGAAAAATGAGCAAAGAAAATGGATTTCATCGAGTTCTAAATGAAAACTAAATTAGCATCGCCATTATGATTTAGATCTAGAACCTAGTGCTAGTACTACAGAATAGACCTGATGCAAACTTGTTGTCAAGCTTTTGGTTGAGTTTCTTCAGAGACACGAATTTTGGTAGCACAATACCCGAGTGAATAAGAAAAAGGAAAAAAAAATAAATACACAACTGTAATGCAGGTCTCTAGACCACTCCCGTGCACGAGCGAGCATCAGCCCCCGTTTCTTCAGTGTCACTCTAGCTCTCGTCATTTGCATTGGCCTAGGCTAGGTTACTCGTGTCGTAGTTTTACTCGCCATCATCAATGTCATACATGGTTACACAAAATAAATTACATCTTGCCATCACCTCAACCACAGCAAACCCTGAATATCACTCCCATCATAGTCACTCTCAGCTCACAAAACATATCAGCAAACGATACAGACATCGCAGACCTAGCTAACTACTACTTCTAGCTCTAAACATAGTTGTAACTACGCCACGTCAGACATTAGTTGTACACAAAAATGAAACGGAGGTGAAAAACTAGTAATGAATACACGAAGATCATCAACGATGGCATGTTACCGTAGAAAAAAATACACAGAACATCTTGCACCCAAAAAAAAAATCGAGGTAAAAAACTACGATGAGAAAAACTAGGGTGAAAACACGATGCTTGGAAGACGAACGATGAAGACACTACGGCAAAAATGCTTACACGGAAAACAAACGAGTGGGTACCACACAAGCTACGATGTTATGCGCACATACGTAGATAAGCTACATCGTGTTCAATCAAAAAACTCAACAAACACTAGGACAAAAACTCACCTCTAAATTGTTGCCAACGAGATAATCACTTAGAAAAAATGAACAAAACACTCTCAGAAGTACGATTGTTCTCTGAGAATGAAAGATATAGAATGATACGAAAGCAAAAGAGAGAAAAGAGAGAGAGAAATGGACGGGAAACCTAGAGAAGTTACCCACACTCACTAACGTAAATGGAATTCGACACACACACCCCCGTGCCCGCCCCAGCATAAGCATAGCATAGCAGTACACGTACACACACAAGGAGATATCGTCAAGCACTCTATGAGGAGATCGATATCACGATACCGCGCGTAAGAAATCACTGCAGTTGCTGGGGCAACAAATATACATGCGCGCTGTAAACATGAATATTGATTAGTTTCTCAGCAGGCTCGAACCCCTGGCAGGTGTTTTGGCCAATAAGAGACATTCTAAAATATGTTTCTTTGCATAAATTATTTTTCTGAGTCCCAGTAAGGATCTCTGTGATTGGCTAAAATTATTCTACAGCTCCTGGCCAAGCCTGAGGTCCTAGGACGCCCTCTTTTGGTCATAAATAATAAAAACCACGTTTTTTGTGGGAGCTGACGGGGATGGGTTAAATGTGACTTGTCACCTGTGTGTCATGTGCACCATTCAATTTTGGTTAATAACCAATACACGTCAGGTGATTCGTTGCTTGCCTGGCGGAAGGATTCTAGCAAGTTTTCATTGTGCAACCCATAGGGCCCTTCTGTTGGGCTGGTAACCGCTATGATTATTGTCATTTTCATTTATATATTCCTTGTTTGCCACTGTATTTTCATTTTAATTTTTGGCAATGTCAGATACCATAGAGATGCAGAGAGCAATGTGGAATGGAATTTATAACACATATCACCTGATATAGACATCTATATATACGGTATCACTGTGATATTCAAATATATAATAGTGTATCTTTCTTGTTTCCTTCATTTTTGTATCGATTTTTGGCAAAGCCAGATACCATAGGGTCCAAACTGTATTTATTCAAAAAGAGGCCCCTTCTGATCAAATCCTATTTTGTCTTGTTACTGGAGATCACCACCTCTATTAAAATGGTGCTATTAAGAGCAATAGTTTTCAGGTTGGCACACTTCCGTTGCCATAGTTACAAAGTGCAATTTATTTGCTTTAATCATCTCCGGGATGCTACAGTGGGAAATGTGATCGAATCGGTCTTGGGTCATGGGACAGTTTGCTGATGGTATGATTACTCAAGGAACGTTTGCAAGTGATCAAAATCTTCTTCATGAGGTTACAAGTTACTGCAGAGAAAGCTCTTCTGTGATGTCACCGACTCTTTTTGATGTGAAATATAATTAGCCTTTCATACAGTAGACATATGAAGGCATTTTTTCTTTTCTTTTTTTTTTTTTGTGGGGGGGGGGAGGGGAAGGGGTCAGATTTTTATTCTAGTCAATATGAAGGGACTAAAGAGTGAACTCATCAGTGTATGACTGATTGTGTGTTTTCTTACTCATCTGACCCACCAATCAATGCAGAACTGCATTATTTCATGAACATTCATGATATACTCAATAAAAATTATGGAACTTTTATGTAAAGTCCAAATATTTCAAATCAACCATGTGCAGTTTCAATACAATATTGCGTTCATGATACACTCAATAAAAATTGTGGAACTTTTATGTGAAGTCCAAATATTTCAAACCAACCATATGCAGTTTCAATACAATATTGCATAATCTTCTCATAGCAAATGTAAGTCGTGTAAAAGAACCATGATTCAGGCAATAAAAAATGCAAGTGGAGTTGCAAACTAACATGCCATTGAGTAATTGCTCTGTGACAAATTGAATTTTGATCTCAAAAAGAAAATTGAAAATGCATATGTACGCAGAGCAAATTTAATCACCACACAAGCTATTATACCAGGATGGAATAAGAATCTTCTCATGCGTGAAACAAGTGCTGCAAAAAGTAGCGGGAGATTCAATAGCAAACGCATTAGGCATAATTGCGCCTGCAGCCAAATTAGTTTCCTCTCGCCTGTTGATTAGCTGTATGTGACCTTCCATGTGTTAAAGGCTAAAGATGATGCCACATGTACGTATTTGTAGGTCATTGACTTGACTCCTCAGTTTTTCCTCATCTAGTGATGTTTGCACGTAGAACCTTTCATGTCAATTTTTTTTTAGCTCAGGCACAGACAGGCAATACAGGAGAAGTTCCCCAAAAATGTGATTTTTTTCTTTCAAACACTTGTCATAACAGAATTATACTAAAATTGGCTTTTAATGTTTACGAAGTTCACTTAGCTGCAAATGGAGCCCAAAAGATCAACTGTCCTAATCCTGAATTAACTGTAGGATTCCCAACTAATCCTTTTGTTACCCACTACCAACCTGAAAGAACACATAGAGAGGGCAGCAGTGAAGGGAAAAAGCTCATTAGGCAAGTCAGGCTGTAATTTTTGTCTTTAAGACCCCATTTACACATACGACTGACGCCGGCGTAAGGCCGACCTCACGCCGCCTCGAATGTGAGTGTAAACACACAAGTGGACTGACGGCAGCTTGAGGCTGCCCAATCTCGATCCACCTCTGGAGGTGGTTAGAGGTCGGCTTCAAGGCGGCCTAACGCCGCCTTCACGTATGTGTATACACAAAGCGGACTGACGACAGTTTTCGAGAGTCGAGAGTCACATGGGCTTGTGCAATAGTGCAGATACATCATCATTCGTGAATTCGTATATATAGGGCTCACACCTGTAAATAAAATGGAATGTCCCAGACCCCTTCACAAATTTGTACCAAAGATACCAAAATAAATGAAGGAAAAATTTAATTAAAAATCAGCAATGCAGTTTGGCATAAAACTGAATAGCTGCAGATATTGAGTATGAATTCCTCTACAAACTGCATTTTGGTTTGAAGATGAAAGCTTTTCTCATGGAATTTGAAGGGACTATGTTTCATTGGGTGCATGTACGGAAAATAGGTGATTTTTGAGTGAAAAGAATCTGGCTTTGCGGACCCTTGGACAGAGTTTGAGCTGAAGAACCTGCCTAGGAAATTTGATGGATGACAGGATATAGCTCACTTATCCAGGTTAGTGAAGATGAAACACCTCATTTCTTCCAGCTATTTTACAGAATTTTTTAAATTTCGAAATTTAGCACACGTCTCTATGGGGAATTATTTACCCGTGTGAGCCCTATACAGTCGTATCATGTAAACGGAAGGTAGTCAAGCTGACTTCAAGGCGGCGTCCAGGCGACCTTTCTGCTATGTGTAAACACACTTTCGAAATTTTTTGGAGGTGGCTTGACGCCAGCGTGAGGCCGACTGGATAAAGCCGGCCCATGTGTAAATGGGGTCTAAGTTTACCTTTTTCACCTTTTCCTTGAAATCTTGGTTGGGTTGCTGTTATCTTTCTTTTTTTTTTGTTCTTTCCTGTGTGTTTATAGATAATCTCTAATGTCATTGTGTACATGTGAAAGCATGATCTGTTTTGTCAGTTAACTGCTCATGTCTGCTGATAGCCCTTCGAATACAGTTATGAACAGGGATATAAAATAAAACTTCAAGTTTTGCTTGCTGTACTTCACCTGAAAGATAAAACCTGGAAATTGATGTTCAAGAGAAGAGAGAGAGGAAGAAACTGGTGATATCAACTTGCTCTCGAGTTAATCACTGTCTAAAACCTGGAAATAGATATTAAAGAGAAGAGAGAGGGGAAGAAACTGGTGAAAGGTTGCAACTTGAAGAGATATTGAGCATTACAGTCTGGGTCAGCCTATGATTGGCCAGTTCTGAATGGTTTATAGAGAAATTTCTTCAGTAGCATTGAGTAGCTTCGGGAAAGGCTTGCTGCCAACTTCACCAAGTGGGATATCAGTTAGGTTTACTTAGATTGGGCTACCTTTCAAGTTATTCATTTAGGGGGAAACCTACAGGAAGTTTAACTTTTAGGTTGGTATAATCATAGAATAACACCCTGTGGTACTACAACTGTCTTAACCCATATCGGGCCAACGCACTTGTGTAAACAAACACCACAGTGGCCCAGCACCATTTGCACACACACACGCCAACAGGCAGACAACTCTCCAAACAATCGCTCTTCATTAGCAAACAATGAACAAAACATAGACAAGTTATATGTCATTTGAAAGAGGATGAAATTCCCTTTAAAATGGTATTATATGACATGCTGCCATTCATTGCACAGTGCAGTCATAGTACTCAGCAGAAGTGAAGTGCAGTAATCCAAAAGTTACGAAATCAATTTGTTTTTATGCTTTCATTCATGGATTAAAAATAGCAAATGTTGTAATTTTTGCACATCCAGTACCGGAAATGAAATGATCAAAGTGTCAGCTTATTGGACATTAATATCATGACCATTGATACAATAATTGCAGGTTTATGTTTATGTTTCTGACGATGAAGCCATTGCGAGTGCACGAGAAATTGATAGTATAATGTGTGCATCCTATAGTTTGTTGAAGCGAAGCTCATCACATTAGATATAGCTTTTCATTTCGACTGAATTATACAATTATTGTACATACATGTGGATGTACATATGGGACTATTATCACAGTGGAATCATTGCCCTGCAAAGTGTCCAAACCTCCTCAAAAACTGTGGCAGAAAATCCAAAATCGAGCACTCCGTGCAGCTGTAGATAGCACCCACTGACGCTTCATGGTTATTTGCGTTATTCCATGTAAACACACATTTTTTCGATGATTTTTACAATATTGTTGGTGTTCGACTGACAAAACTTTGAATTATCGCAGACATTGTAGCAAAGTATTCTGGGATATGTTGTCAAAGGTTAGAAGGTGAAAGAACTTTGGAATGACGTCGTTTATACATGTGTATGTCATTTCATTTACTACGGGATATTCCGTATGTGGCCTCTGTGGCGTTCGGACGAACTACGGAATATCCCGTAGTTGGCCCGATATGGGTTAACCACAAGACTTCAGTAAAGTCATATAGAGGGATACCCTTTGTGGAGAAGCAAAGTTAGTTGACTGTGTGAATTCTGTTATCGGCAGACTTGTGATTGTGAGAGTTTACAATGTGTCACACGCTGGCAAAAGATCGCAAAGTTTAAGATTATGATCTTTTAAAGATCTTGAAGTTTTACCAGTGTGACTGCAAACTTCTGGCAAAACTTCTTGCAAAACTTTCTCTGAAACTTCCTCCAAAACTTCCCACTCAAATTAGGGATATTTCCCAGATCCCTGCCAATCTTCTCAATCTTTGGACATTATGAACATTAGCAACTAAAACTTTGCAAAGTTTGTCATGTGACCAGTCCACCATCTGCTTGTGAGTGGTGCCACTGAAGCACACATTCATTGTGATGTACATGATATATATTGTTAGGTCACAATCACTAGCTGTCAGATGGCTTCTTTCTTGCATACACGCACCACTGACAAACACGAGGAAACATCGCAAAGACTTTGCTATCTTTTGCCAGTGTGACCGTGGCTATTGAGTCAATACTAGTAATCTAATCATACATTACAGTACCACAATATGATCACTCTCTATTAAAAGTAGTTGTCATGTCTTTGCTATATAAAGAACATTTTATATGGCTGTATTTGATGGTACTCATGGTGGTTGGTGCAACAATTAATAATTGGGATTTAAAATTTCCCACAAACACGTAGACCTGTGTCCCACAAGGCATCCAAGTTTGTGGAAAAGTCATCATAACCCCCTGTCATCAGCCTGTCAGAGAAATGGAAAATTTTTCCCCGGATATGGCTAATTACGTGGGCTTACATCGGCTTCCTTGTAATTAACTTCTAGTGTCAAGTGTAGAATGCTTGTGATGGCACATTTGGGTGATATTTGGGAGAGTCTCCCCCCCCCCCCCCTTTTTTTTTTTCACTGGGTGAGGGAGGGTTTTGTTGTTGTTTTGGTTTGTTTGGTTACATTATGTTCTTTTCCCTGCCCCACCCCCCCCCCATTTTTTTTTGAAGGGCTGCTGCTGTGCTGGTACCTATGCTGTGATGGAATGTTAATGATACAGTCTGTATATGCATGCTGATGTCAATACAGTATTGGCATAGGCTGATTTCTGTTGAGACTCTTGTGAATCAGAAATTGCTGACAAAATATATTGATACATTTTCCTGGCCTTATTATCGTCTTTTGAACTTTCTGTTCTTTTACTTTTTCTTTCTCATTCTTTGACAGTATCTGATCAGATATACACTATTTATAACTAAGCTGATTATGCGATTGTGTTGTGCACATGAAAAGTTGGGACGCTAAGTTTTGCGGAAGTTGTGAAATGTGGACACAGGAAAGAGTATGGGCAGGACACTACCCCGATCAAATAGCACCATCACTTGAATACATGCGTCACAGTGCAGCACAATACAGTTTGTATCACAACTTTAATAATGATGAGTTTATGCTATGAGATATAGTGTCATCCAAGACCAGTATTCTCACTATACTATAGATGTTCTGTTTTGACACAGTTCAACATGTATTGATCAGCACATACAGATTATTTACTTTTCATGTAATGTATGCATTATCTTAATAATAATAGTAGACATTTATAGAGCGCCTTTTCCACTGGATGCAAAGTGCTAATGCCACATTGATCAAGTTTAAGTTCAAGTCCAGATACATTTTAAATTCCAGTCAGGTCAATCACAAAATTTAGGGGTAAATTTACATTGAACATAGTTGTGCAGTAATCTGATCAGGAGGATATCCAGTATGTGGGTAGGGCAAGTCAAGAAGTGGATTTCCATTGCATCTGACCACGCTGTAATGTGACTCCCCTGTTTGTATATATTCTTTTTTTTTTTATGCCTCTGCCACGAAGTGGTGCCGGAGGCATTATGTTTTCAGGTTGTCCGTCCGTCCGTCCGTCCGTCCTTCGGTCCGTCCGTAATTAATTTTGTGGACAGCGTAACTAAAAAACCTTTCGAGTTATCCAACTGAAACTTGGCATGTATGTGTATTAGGGGTGAAGTTGTGCCTATCAACTTTTGGGTACACATGCTCAAGGTCAAAGGTCAAAAGGTCAAGGTAAGATACATACAATTTCACTATTTCCACCATACACATGTATCTATGCAATGCCTGAAGATATTTTCTTGAAACTTAGTGTATACATGTATTACCCAATTAAGATTCTCTGGTGAAAGTTTGCGGTCATGAAGTCAAAGGTCAAAAGGTCAAGTAAAATATTAAAACTTCACTTTTTTCTCCGTACCTTGGAAATTGTTCAAGGTATCGTCATTGAACATACATGTACTGACTGGCATTGATTATCTAGAGAATTTAGGGTTCATGGGGTCAAAGTTCAGGGGTCAAAGGTCAAGGGCAATTCTTCAAAATTTTACTATTTCCCTCATATTTATGAAATGCCAGCAGGATTATTATTTTTTTCAAAACATTGTGTATGCATGTGTATATAACCTAATAGAGATTCTCTGGAAACTTTCTTGTTTTTTTCTTTTTTATTTGCCTCAATGGTCAAGAGGTCAAAGATCAAGGGAAAGTGCTGAACTAACTTTTTCCTCCATATCTCGGAAGTGGCTCAAGTTAGATCTTGAAACTTACTACATTGTACATATTTATGCATGTTCTGCCTGACAGTGATTATTCTATGAATTTTAGGGTCAAAAGCCAGATGAAAATGATAACAATGTACTTTTCAATACAGAAATTGCACTTTTTCTCCATAACTTGAAAGTTACTCAATGCATAAACTTATGAATGGGTCAAAGTCAAGTTAAAGTCCTTGTTAAATCCCCAAATACATGCTCTCCTATTCATCCAATTAAACCTAGGTCAAGGAAGGTGAACATTCAACACATTTGTGACAAACATGTCATTTTAATATTTTGCCAATTTTGTGAAAATGTAATCACACATTGTCCACATGTACTATAGACCTATTAGGAGAATCATGCATTATGGCGGAGGCATACCAGTCACTATGGTGACATTTCTAGTTCTTTGATATTTTCAACCATAGGCCTGTGAAGAATTCCATTAGGAGAACAGTGCAGTAAAAATTTCATCAAAAGCAGACCACAAAAAAAGACAGTTGTAAAGTTTTGATTTGATTGCGTATAAATCGGAGAGAAAAGACTCTTTGTAACAGAACAAAACAAGTTAATGCAATATTAAAGGTTGACATTCATGCATTATTGCCTTGAAATACACTTTTAAAAAAGAGACAAAAAATTTGATACAAAACACACACACACACACACACACACACACACACAAAAGAACACATATGCCTAATTCCTTCATGGACTTCCATGGTATAGCATGTGCACTCAAGACAGAATTATTGTCCTCATCTCACATCTTAGTTTACAGAAGATGATGCTGCAGTTATTGGAATCAAGCAGCAATTTGTAATAATAATACAAACTCTGTGTGATATCACTGCTATGCTTTCTCTTGTATGTAATGCCTGTAGGCTTGTACAGGACTGTTGGTAGTATATGTATGATTATAATAGATGCTACAGTTGAGTCAGTAATGACTTGTCAAGGTGAAACAAATATTTGAACATCCATTGGAGTATCATTTACGTGAAATGGAAGCTGATGAAAAGTTATGGCTAGGACAATTTTATATTGCCATAGTTTGCCAGCGAATATTGAAATATAATTAGTTTGATTAGTTGGATAAAATCATGATTCAAAAAGGAGCTAGGCTTGATTGAAATACACTTTTATGAAACCCCTTGGATTTAGATGTAAACGTCAGTCCATGTAACATTCCTGTTGCTAATGTGATAATCCAACTGTCTTTCTCATTACAATATGCACTTACAAATGTAAAAGGAAAGTATTACAGGTGTACTTTTTTCTTAAAGCTGTTCAAAGGGATTTTACAATACATAAAATGTGTTGATCATAGTAGACCATGCTACTCAACAAAACTGTAGCTGCAACACAACAGCTTGCATGCCTCACGTATTGTGGAACCTTCCAAGCTGACCTACGATCGATGACTTGGCTATTTGGGGGTGACAAATGTAATTAACTGCATCTGCATGCAGCCATGGCAATTGTTATTATTGGCGAAAAGTAAGCCAGGCCAGGAGGACACCTGTATCAATATATGGGACTGTGTTAGTGCTAGATCAGTGTGATTGCAGTCAGTTACAATTATAGCTCTGTGGTTACTGGTTCAAGTACTTGATTGCCAGAGATGTTTCTTGCCATGAATTATTTTTCTGTGTAGAGGATAATTCGATTTGAAATCACTTTGCCATTGATCATAGTGATTGCCACTGCATATCTTTTTAAATGAATAGAATGTTTGGCATCGTGGCGACAAATTACTGTCTACACTCCTGGCCCAAGTGGCCTCTATGATGCAATTCTCCTCTTTTCAGAGGGATGTTTAGGAGACCAGAAATCCCCCACTTGATTTTTACTGCAAGGGGCTTTCAGAATACACAATTGAAATGAAAGAGAATTACATGTTCAAGTTGCAGTTGTATTATCCTTCCCCATTACCACACTCCTACTCAGTTAGAATACAAGTCATGATGCACTGATCTGTGGTAGAAAAGAAATACAGATTGTGTGAATATTCTGTGAGTGGATTATGTCTTCCACAACAATGGAAGTAAAGAATGTTGGGACTTTTTTTTTTCAATTGTTGAAGGATGTCATGTTATGCATGTTTCGCTTGGCATGTACGTTTTGAATCTAGGTTTTGCGTGCAACAATCTCTATTTTTAGAACATGTTGTTATATACAGCGGTAGTAAATGTGTGCATTTTGAATGTCACTATTTGTCTCAGTAGCATTTATCTAATTTCTTTCCTCTTCTCTCCATTTTTGTTTGTATTTTAGACAAACTCCTGAGCCCTGAACCTTGGAAACATGCAGAAGGGCCCTAGTCATGGTCGATTGGGTAAGAGCAGGTGATGTCATAGCTGAGGAGGAATCGTGAGGGGATTTCCCCGCACAGATGGGAGAGCTTTGATTATGAGCAGCAGAACTGAGCAGAAAGTCTTGGCAGCATCTAATCTGCCTTCTTCAGCCAGTGTGCCCCAGGCGTCGCTGTTGCCATCCTCCTCACAAAGCAGCTCACAGGAGGACTGCTCAGCCCTCGCATCAACGGTCAACCAACCAGCCATGCCAGAGAGTCTTGAAGTAGACACGGCCAGGAGGAAATTATCTATAGGGGAAGACTGGTCCTCTGAACGCTACCTCTCAACCTCTCCCCGCTCTTCAACATGGGGCACGACAACGTCGATTGATTCTGTTACGGTGCGGCCTGTGTCGCCTAAAATCTTCAGTCTATGCAGCAAATTTGCCAATGTCGGTGATAACGGTGATTCAGGGAGCCCCCGAGAACAACTTGCCATCAACAACTCTAGATCCCGATCAAAGTCCTTCACTCTTGCCTCAATCTCAGACCAACAAACATCTCCTGGTGAGCAGCCCATGTCATCGCTGTTCCGCCGCCGCTCCATCAGTCCGAAACCGCTCAAAATCAACCTTGCACCTCCTGAAATATATCCCCCCGATCCAGATAATGGCACCCTATTGCCAAAACAGCTCTTGTCACCTAGCACAAGTCCCAGCAGTGGGTATGGTAGTGGGTTCTACTCTAGCAGCCCTGTATGCATGAGTCCTCGCAGCCATTCGCCAACTCTTGACTCACAGTTGCAGCGAGAGCAGAGTGATGACAGATCAACGCTTTCTGTAGCTCTCCCAGAACACTCAAGGACTTGTAGAAGCAGCAGCCATGACAGTGGCTTTGTTAGGCTGTCAGTAGAATCACCATCTGCACAAGGACGTTCCTCTAGCGAAGAAGAGTCATGCAGCGAGCAAAGTGGCCATGTCAGGAGCATGCCTTCCCATTTCGAAAAGAACTTCACCATACAAGTCCCGAAGCCTGTACGACCACAGTTGGTCAAGACCAAACCAGTATTTCATCTCTACCCCCCAGGAAGTCCAGACAATGTAACTGTAAAACCAGAAATCTTGTCGCCTGATGAAGGCTTTCAAGATCTCAAGCTGCCTCAGGATAAGTCATCAAAAACATCGCCAAGTCTATCAACATCTCAATCTATCCTCAGTCCTGCTAACACTGACATTAAGAGAACTGAATTGAAGGTCAGACTGAACCCCCCTGGCAGTCCACTCCCGGCACGTGTCCATGAGACCACTCCCGGTCTGAGCAACCGCTTCTCTATGCAGTCAGAGCAAGACAGTGTGGACCGTGACGCAGATGAGAAGCCCTCGCCCCCCATTATCTCAAGTGCCATGGTAGATAAGCAAAGAGTGCCTTCGCCCAAACCGCGGCCTGTCAGGCAGGAGACAGAGCCGCCTGCTCTTGTCATCAGCGACATGTGTGATGATAGTGTGAAAGAGCCCAGTGAGCAGGCCCCCAAACCTGGTGCTTTCACTCCAACCTCAGGAATTGAACGCAGCAGGCCCTACCATTTCCTGACGCTCTCTGACATTCAGTCCAGCGTGCCGCATCGAAAGCTGTCCACAGATAGTTCCCTGTCCTCTTTCAGCCAGGGTTCCATTGAGGATGAGCTGGAGGACCCCCCACCATCGACAGGTAGTGTGGAGCCACCTGTGTCAACATCGGCTAAGGCTCCATTTACTGCAGCTGGGAAGAGAGCACAATTCAGCAGTGTGAGTAGTCTTTCAATCGTTTTCTTCGTTAACTTCGTTAAAGGATAGTATCATTGTTGTGATGGTAGCTTTGTGGGGACATCTAGCATTGGGTGAGACAAACTGGTGAATTTTATTTGACATCCAAGTAATTGAATATTTCTTATTTTAGGTATAAAAGTTGCAAAATAGTGCTTAAAAACCTTTGATGTTACAGAATTGCTTGTCCGTAGAGCATTCCAAGGAACTTTCTGAAGCAAGGTTTAACCTGACCTGTAATCCAGAACTGGTGTGAATGTGTGGACATTATCAACAAAGTGTGCAAAGCTTTCCCAGAATCCATACTGTGCAAAAGTGAAACTCAGACATATCAAAAAAGCTTCCAATGTTACATGATCCTGACTAACCATTATTATGGTACAGGGTGGTGTTTTTAAATGCTCTCATATCGAAACTTTGTTTGCACTCTACAAATGTATGCATATATCCAAACATGACTATCTCAAGTTGATCGAAAACAAGATTAAGTTTTCTATTGCAAAGACAGAGTAAACTGCATCCATTGTTACTGATTTCTGGTATGCTGGGGGGGGGGGGGGGTATACTTAGGAAATGCACAGCTATCTGCAACTCAGATTACACATAGTTTTTCTGTATAATTTTTCCTAATCCAAGAGTTCTGAATAGGAACAAACAAATGATATTTTTGTTCATACATGATATATATCAAGTGCAGTGTAGGCAAAATACATTCTCGGAAGGTGGGAGTCATTAGAGATCGGTAATGGATTATTCAATTGTTTATTTCTTTCCATAAAAAAAACACCAAACAAACATGATTGAAAGCGGTACAAGTGTCAATTTGACTTTCATTCAGCTGTTAAGGACAGGTCATTGAACACAATATAAAATATATTCATGAATGATTTTATAGCAAAAAAAAAAGAAGAAACAATGCGCACTTTGTCATGGTAAGGAAAAAGGAGATGTGTGATAAAGCCTGACAGTATTATCTCACCTACTTAAGTTGTCTTTATCGCATTATACGATGATTTTAGTCCAGTGTCCCACCCCCCTTCCCCCCCCCCCCATCATATCTTAGTTCAAGGATGTCATCCACTTCAAGAATTGCTTTAAATAGTTGAAACACTTTAAAACCATTCAATTGCAGATTGAATAGTAGATAGATTTAGATTCCCTGTATTACATGACATATGGAATATACAGATGTACCAAAATTGTAGTCTTGGCAAAAAAAGAAAAAAAAAAGAAAAAATTAATTTGTTCTGCAAAAGCTTCTTTTTTGTTTTTTGTTTTTTAGTTCGACATGAAAAATGATCACTCTTGAAAAATGTGCAGGCAGAGTTGTGACGTAGGTATGTAGGACGACTAATCAACTCCTATGCTAGAATCCTGGTGTGGGCAGAATTGTATCCAGGCTGGGGATGGAGCCCTTTCATGCATTGAAACCTAGCTTACTTTCGCTTCATGAGCATGGAAAATTGCTTCAGTTCTTTACTTTAAATCTATGAATCACATATCCAGCCATTTTCATGAATCTTCATGCATCAACTCAGAGAGTAATTCAAGCATTGAAATGTTTGCGTCTCACACCTGATCAAAATCTGGAGATGATTGAAATCTTTAGAAGCATAGACTGCGTCGAAATAAAGCAGAAAGGTTGTGAACACTTCATGGATTTAACAGTGATTTCTGTTCCTATCATATCATCCAAAGAAGATTTGCTTTTAATCTTTTAGTATTCTTGTTGGGCATTGTCAGATTGCCTTGTGTGTTTATGTGTAATGTATGTTGTATGTATTCAATTTCAGATGCACTTGAAGCATTCAGGTTTTGTTATCTTTATGCCTTGAAGCAAGGTGTTATGCAGTGTCATTGCTCAGACACTTTAAACGCAGTGGAATGAAACCTTTGTCCTTGTGTGGTTAATTGCACAGGAAAATGGTTGCCAAGGTATCCCTCTGTTCAGAAATATAATTTCCTCGACAACTAATACTGGTTAGGCATGTTCACTTCAGGTTTAAAAGCTGCTTTCATTTTTTATGAGGACTGAAGTGCAATGTACCATGAAAGGACTTTTACATCACAAGCTTGTTACATACAATACAAATACGTGAAGATGAATGTGTAACAGTTTGAGTGCCCAATGTACATGTACCACTTCTGTTTTCAGAAATAGTTGAATTTATTTTCCCGTGAGCATAGCAATAAGAAACATGTATATAATGGCTAATGATGACATACAATAATGTATACTTCTTGGAAGATTTTGTGTACGGGAATGACATGCAACTTGAGTAATGTAGGATAACAAATGTCATTCTTTGTTTGTTTCTTTTCTTTTCTTTTATTGATTAGGTGTGATATTTAACAATTTTAGCAAATGGGGTGTGACATATCCTTTAAGCCCCTGAATTATTTGAATAACTGACATTATCGCATATCATGACTTTGCATGAATGTATTAAACTTCTTCTCTTTCTGCTTCTGATAGTCAATCACTCTGTGATAAACAGTAGTTCTAGTCAAATGATGGAATAAGTAACCAGTCTGTAGCTCAGTTACTACAGACAAATAGTTCTTTCTCGCCTTCCTGTTCTTATTGTTAGCCATAGTTAAAAATCAGGGAAGAGTATCTTTTTAGCAGACAGAAAATGTTTTCCTGTTACTTTGGCAGTTCTTTTTTTTTTTTTTTTGGTTATTTAGTGCATGCTATATGTGTCCCTGAAATATACTTCAAACATGGAATACATCCTATAGTATAACCAAGGAACTGATTTTACCAGTAGTGTAAAAAACTGATAGAAGAATTGAAATTGCATCAGAATATTACCACACATCTGAAATCAGTGAACTACAATTATATTATACATGCTTATACAAAAATTGATTGGTAAGTCACTCATGACAAACATATTTTCATATTTAATTATATGGTGAACAAGTGATTTGCATGATGGATGAACTGAAACAATAGTAAGGAAAATTGAATAAAATCTTTCAGAGATAATGCTAAAAAAATGCTGGATATGAAATCAAAGTAAAAATCAAATCAAATCAATTAATACCTCTACATGTACTTCATGGTCATAATTTTGTATCCAATAGGAAGGACCCTGAGCTGTGAATTGCAGATTGAACGGAGCACTTCAAATCTTAATTTATTTATATCAAGCATCCCACATTCACTTGGTAAATCAAGACTGCTTACTCAACCAAAATACTACAAGTATGACATATCCGCTAAAAATATGAAGGAGAAAATAAATGAAATCATAGCTCGGGACTAGCCACTTTTACATGTGATGCCACAGGAACATTGTTGCACAGGTCAACTTATTCATTCTGCCACCAGTTTCTCTACTGGCAGAATAGAGCAATTTTGTGACACTTCCTAGCATCTTTCCATGTCTGTGTTATCAGGTGGAATGAAAATAGACGTGTAAGCTATTTCCTGCTAGTAGTGTGATAACTGTCTGGTCTCATTTCAGCTACATCGATTAGAGCTTTGAGAAGCTTTTTGACACCTGCCTTGTTGGTAGTAGTATGTAGCTTGAAAAACCGCCTTTGAAATGAGGGGAGAGGCTTGGGTGGTGGAAGGGGGAGGGAAAATGGAGAAAGGTAAAGTCAGTTTGATTGAAGAAATTTGTTGTCTATTTTTTCATTATGGGAATTAAAGATGCTATGAATTTAAACTTGATTTTTTTTTTTTTTTGCTCTCATATTCTGTAATTTTGATGAAATCAACATGCAGCAATGTGACAATGTTGACACTTCAGACTGCATTCATTGAATAGGCATTAGATGAGGAATAAGAGGTCAGTTTATAGTGTAGAATTTCTTAACATTTGACATTCCACTTTGTTGTGCTTTTTATTCCACATTGATGAAATGCATAGCTCTTGTTTTGAAGTATAAATTTAAATCAAAGATCCTTTTGTATATTTGCAATAAGATGAGACAATTCAGTAGTTTAGAGGAGCTAGATATTTTTAGAGAACATATTTAGCCACATATATACTATGAAGAAAAAAGGAGAAAATAAATCTTCCTTTTCATAATATCTGCTTGTAAGCCCTGAAGGGTGTTAGTGGACTGTGCTTGTAGTCATATCAAAATAGCCCACTTTGTGTGTTTGTCTTTCAAGCCTATGGTTTAGTCATGTAGTGCAGTCAAATTGGCAGAGGCATAGTAAAACAAAACAGCAAATGATATGGGGAAAAAAATGTCACAAGTAGATGATAGGAGGGTGTAACTTCCGTTTGCAGTCTACAGAGTTTAAAACTGTTTGCAATTGCAATTACATTCTTTAATTACAACTGCGTGTACTTTAAGTAGCAGCAGGGCAATGACCAGTCAACTACACTGTAGAAGCACGTCACTTTGTCCAGCAGTGACTGTTAGTAATGGGTGTTGCAATTTATGCTAATGACATTATGAAACTACATGTAGTCCATCATTCTCAACTAATGGCGTGAAACATTGTTGACAGTGTACTCCTATTTTATCAACAATATATGGCATCCTGTAAAACAACTAAAAAAGAAGAAGATATTGTAGTCACAATTGATGGCAAACCATCACAACTCACAATTCATGGTAGAGATGAGATGATGACTTTCAGTATAAGCTTATGGCTACAGTAATGCTAGTTCTGTAATAACAGCGCTTTTCCCTGTGTCATGGTGCATTAACCATATATACTCATAAGTCATGCACCATAATCAAGAGTACATTCTATTAACACAGGATCATCTTGGCATTTGGAGAGAGAGAGAGAGAGGGAGAGAAGTGTTTGCAAGGGCATCAGGCCAAAATATCATGTGTGTCTTTTCATGTGGATATTCTACTGAAATTTGACAGACAAAATAAGATGAACTTCTGAATTGAGATTCACTCTGTAAAACATACCATATGGTAATATGGGTTGGGATTGCCAGAGATGACTTCACAAGGTGACATTTCAGTGCCATGGGTAGAACTACAAGAAGTGTTTCATCTGCATAATATTCTGTATGACACAATCATATCTACAATCAAAAACCCACAGGTGATGACCTTTTATGACTTTTTTGCACCAAATGCAAAATGGGGGCATTGGCTCTCTATGCAGAAGTACATGAATGGCAACTACAACATGTACTGTATCTGTTCATTTTGTCTTTAAACTGATCAACGTAGGGTAGGTTCAAAGTCTTTTCATCTTTAGGAGTAAAGGGGTCACAAATATTCCTTGCCAAATCTTCTCTATTACCAATTCTGTCACATGGATTCTCTTCTCACATTTTCCATTGTAAAATGACTACAGTGAACTTCTTTTACAATGTGTGTACACACTTTTAGTTCTGATAGTATAGTTCTGCAACTGATTTTGCATTGCTTTGCTGTTCAAAATGCGTGATACATGTTGTTCCCAGCTGCTTGTCCATGGATTACTGTAAAACATGATATCTTCGTGACATAAAATGTTTGCGAATTGGAACCGACGGCCTTTTTTATGGCATGAGATTTTCGCGAATTGCCACTGGTGTTTAATGCATTTAGTTTAGATAAGAAATTTTGCATGCATTTTGATTTCGCGAATCTTGGCGCTCGCGAAATTTGCGTAATTAAAATGCACACGAACATTCCTTGTTTTACGGTATGATTTTCTCGACTGGTTAAATTTCTTATATGGTCATTTTGTTAATTGTTTCATTTGGTGTCTAAGCATCGTGATCTTTTGTATGGTCATTATAACCTGCTGTATGATAATTAACAACTACTGTTGTACTTTAAACAAATTTTCAGAACTTTTTTTCCCCCAGTCAATGTAAAGAAACCAGCTCTTTACACAAAAGGACACAAGACATGATATGTAATGTGTCTTCATTTTCATAAAGTTTAAACAGGTTTAACATTTACTTTCTGTGATTTCTTATAATATGCTTGCAGCATTATTTTCCTTTTTAACTAATGTGTGACATTCAAATTAATTCAGTAATATTTTTCAGTAGCCTTGGATAAAGATTTGATTAAAGAAAAACAGTTGTTTTTGACATTTTATTGAAACTTTACATCCATATTCATTTACTGCATTTACCTCTTCTACTTTGCAGCTCTTTTGCAGATTAATGAAATAAATTATTTATCAGCTGAGAAACAAAATCCTGAGTTTACACTTGTCAACATATGGAATTGCTTAACTTTTGGTTCCCAACCAAAGATTTGATACAAAATAAGAGTTAAACAAGAACTTGCCATGGAAGTAAGATAACTATGTTCTTGTATGTTTCCACCATTTTATGAGCATGGCAGCTCGTATATTTGTGAGACATGCTTGTAGTATGCAAGATATAGTGACACTTCATCTAGAAAGAAGCACATGTTTGAACAATTGATGGCTCATTGGCTTGTGATTTAATGCTTTATTGCATTCTACGGACAACTAAAAATTCACAATGTTTTTGGCAATTATACTATCCTTTCTCTGATCTAGGACCAATAAGTAAGAATGCATGTCCATACATTATCATCTCTCTATCTTTACACAGATATGAATCCTTCTAGTTGCCATGGATACAGTGTGACATGCATGTTTTGGTTGTTGAGGTCAAGAATCCTTTGTCTTATCCACTCGCAGAGCCAGTTGTTGCTGTGGCAACTTTTTGCCCATTTTATCAGTCTATGACCTCTCTAGAGTTTGACGTGATTTGTCTGCAAATTTCCATTCTTTTTGTGATCATTTTATCCTGGCCTTCTCCAGTACTTTGCCCCAAGCCTTTTAGTTATTAGAAGCATCTCAAAGTGTGGAATCAAGCGTCATCATTTACACCTCCACATCAGCAAACAAGAAGTATAAAGATACCCACAAGGCAATTTACGTACGATCGCATACAGCAACACTCATATTATTCAGATGATGATAATGATAATCATTTTTATCACCATTTAGTGCTGTCATGATCATTCATGTATTTCAGTATCTTTATCATTATGGCTGGAAATACATTTGTAGCTCATGTAAAAGAAAATTTTGATGCCATATGTCAGGGCTCCACACTAACTTTTATTTGTGGTGGCCCAAAGGCAAACATCCGACCTTTTTTTGTGGCCCGATCAGGCCACCAAATTCTTCATTTCTGAAATTTTGGTGGCCCGACGTGCGTTTTTGGTGGCCCCGGACCACCGGGGCACCGTTAGTGTCGAGCCCTGCATATGTAAAGTTTAAAATGAGACCATACAGGGATTATGGCAATTTCTGTCTAAACCAAGAAATTATAAGTTCACACTTGTATTTAATTTCATATTATGATATGCTTGTTAAATGCAATGACATACCATTGTATACTGTACTTTATAATTGAAAGCCATGAAATGGGAAGAATCAAATTTGTCTGCAATGCTGAGAGTGGTTTTGTTGCTATCAAAATATTGCTGTTCTGGATAGATTCGTGTTCATTTGCTGAGGATTGTCAAAAAGCACTGAGTGAGGTTGCCACAATGTGAGAGTGAAAAAAAGCCCCAACACAACAGCTCACAGTTTTGTTGATGATTGACAACTGCACCCCCCCCCCCAAAAAAAAAAAAATGGTGATTGGATAACTACAATAAATTCATGTATCTCACTTCTTGTTTTCTTCCTATCAAACAGGAATTTTTAGTGAAAATTTGTGTACCGGTCACCTCGAGACTGGTGCAATGATAAAATCACCTCTTCCAGTTTCCTGGTGCAGTTGCTAGCAATATTGCTATTTCATGAGACATTGAACATTAAACATGTTGAACATTCGTATTCCATATGTGTTACTTTTATTTGTCATAGGTCTAAATTTTAAACCTGTAGCATTCTGTTCATTTGTCTTTATAAATTCTATTTATCAAAACAAACCTTAAAGGACAAGTTCACCTTCATAGACATGTGGGTTGAGTGAATGCAGCAACATTAGTAGAACATATCAGTGAGAGTTTGAGCAAAATCGGACAATCCGTTCAAAAGTTATGATTTTTTGAAGTTTCTGCTCAGTCAAGGCTGGATGAGAAGACTACTATAACTTGTGATGTCACATAAGTACAACGATATAAAGAAATAATAAAGAAAATTCAACATATTTCCATTTTTCTCGCATAACAAAAGAACATTCGACTTTTCTCTTTCAGAAGGCAGGGGGAATAACATTACCCTTAACATACGTCAGTAGCAAGTAGAAGAACTGTGCACTTTATTCAAAAAGTAAAGTTTTGTGAAATTCTCTTTTTATTTTCCTTATATAGTTGTACGCATGTGACGTCATACACTGTAGAATAGTCTTCTCTTCCAGCAGTGACTGCTCAGATACTTAAAATATTCATAACTTTTGAATGGATTGTCCAATTTTCCTCAAACTTTCACTAATGTGTTCTACTAATATTGCTGCATTCTTTCAATCCTTATGTATATGAAGGTGGACTTGTCCTTTAACATGAAGTAGAGGAATCAACACTTACAGCCACTGGCATGCAACAGCCAGTAAGCCTGTCTGAACCAGTACCCTCTCATTTTACCACTTTGCTTAATAACTGGCCTGTGCCTGTACCTTTCACCTACTAATTAAATGTGCATTGTACCTGCTTTCCCTCTAATGGACTTTTTAGTAGAAGGGTGTACATGTATATCACCTACAATTAAATATCGTCCCCTCAGTCGGGATTTACCCTTTCCAGAGAGTTTGTGGAGAAACGTTTTTTCAATAGCCATCGCTGCTCGGCATTGTCCTATGTTCGAGGCTAATGATAGCTGATTTCATGGAAATTGTCTTGATGCACAAATGAATTACCGGTACTTTCATCAGCAGCCCCTTAGCCCTTGGCTGTAAAAGAGAGAGCAAACTTTGTTATATTCAATAATGTGAATGATGAAGATTGTCTTTTTTGGTAACTACATGTAGAGCAAAGTATGCGGACCTGAGATTCATTTTATTTCCATCATCACACATACACTAACAGGGATGATGCTAATATCACAAGAGAGTAAATTTTGAGTATATGAGGAATGAGAAATGAAGCATGGGTCTGTCTCTGTTTTTGTAGTATCTTATCAAATATTACAGATTTCAGTGGATATCATGAATGCTGTAACTCTCATGTTCTGTGACTATCTTGAACTTTGCACCATCTTCTTCCCTTGGCCACTCCTGAAGCGAACATCCTTTTCAGAATTTGTGACCCATTTGCATAACACTGTTTAGTATTTCACTTCATACAGAAAAATCAAACTGTCCTATATTTGGGTGATTCTTTCCCACCCCCTTTTTTTCTGGTTGCAAAAAGCAAGGAGAAAAAAAGAGCCATTTTTATCATATTTTGCCTGCTCCATTTGTGAATACCTGGATATTTTGCAGTGGTCATTACTGTCAAATTCATCTCAAATGTATTGCAATTTGTTCAGTTATGACATGTGTGGCCTGTAATCTCAGTGATTACATATAATGTGCAAGGTGCGTAATGGTACACATACTATATGATTCAACATCCAAATGACGAAAGGCTGAGCCTGCTCAGACTAAACTCACAGCGCAGTGTAGAAGTAGTTGACTTCATGTATGTCATCAACAAGTGTGACTAAGCATGCATGCAACATGCTGCAAGTGTCAATGGCATTAACAACTGAAGTTGAATGCTGCCCTCTGTAGTTTGGTGTAGCACATGTGCACAGCAGTCAACACTTCTTCAGTGGTCCATCCACTTCTTTGCGTTGGCTTTATAGTATGAACTACAATTCAGTATATTCACAGAACATGGGAGAAAATTGTTCCTGCTATCTACACAGATGATGCAAATTGCATCAGGCATAGTATCAGCAAAAGCTGTTCTCATAGATAGGCACTCAGTTGCCACCTGTAAAAAGTGAAAATGAATAGTTATATGCCAACAGTATTTGGCTCAAAGCTCTTATAGAAATGCAAAGGGCCTTTCTCACTGGATGAGATGTCGCTGTGACTGCTGCGACTGATCAGTAGCCATGTCTTGTGCGACTTGAGATATGAAAAAAATGGCTTGCACTCTCACCAAGTAGGTGACTCCAGGGTAACTTTTGAGACATCTCCAAACAAGGTGATGACTTTCAGCAGAAAGTAGCCATAACGTCTATGAGACATCTTCTCAGTCGTGGAGACATCTCCATGATGTCTCCACAACATCTCCACATTGTTGCTGATAGTATGCCCTGGGTCTCTGCAAAGTCATGGAGAAGTCTCCAAGACATCTACGAGACAAGCTGGAGATTGGAAAAAGTCTCTGAAATATTTGAACATGTTCAGTTCCGTTGCGATTCTCCCTGGAAACCAGGCTAGTTTCCTGGAGATGTCGCGGAGACGTCACAGAGATGTCTCCACGACCAGCAAGACTCATCGCCACCAGGTCACCATCAAAGACGGTAACTAACTAATAAGACAGGAAAGTGCGCGCTAATCCTGTACAAAACAAATGGACAGCGCGCGGTCCTCAAGCTTATACGCACATCACCTGAGACGCGCTGTCTTGACACTTGATAAACAACAGCAGCGGCTTCATGGACAGCGCGTCTCAGGTGACGTGTGTCTTTGCCTGAGACGTGCTGTCTTTGAAGATGTTGTTGTTTATCAAGCATCTTTGATTGTGAGATCATGTTGTTGCCAAATTTTTACCTCCACGAAATAATCCTTATTACTTTAAAATCCTGTTCTTCAAAATAATGCCCTTAATAAAAAAAAAGCTACGACTATAATTTTTAAATCTTTTTAAGATAATAAAAATACCACTACCTTTGGAAATGAATGATGTTCCTAGGTGTACTGAGTTTGTACTAAGCTCTCTTTTGTATCGTCATGTAGGGTAGCCATTTTGTGTCCATTTTTATCGCGCGCCTTCGTATCTTGTTATCTCTACTATCTTTGGTCACCATGTAGTCTCAAAACCATTGAGATACCCACCTGAGATCAGTGATACAGACAATCAAGGAACTAACACATTACTGAAGAAGAGACAGGTTTTTGGCACAGTCAGAGATTGAAAATGTGCAGCATCATTGCTTTGTCTCAACATTATTTGCATAGATCTGTACTTTTTCTAACAAATCATCTATCCTTATTACATAGGATACTTAAAGAAACATGCATTGCAAATAAGTTGTGAATGAATACCATGGAACAGGGAACAAAATGACATTTATTCTTTTTTTTTGTTTGTTTTTAGAATGAGACAGATAGCAAGACTGTTGACAACAGTTGAGGGCAATTTAACTGTATAGTAAACAAATAACATTTGTATGTTGTCTTCTTGGTAGCTGTTACTGTGTATCATTTCCATTTACAAGCTTTGTTCTGAGATGGCCCCTGTCATTTAAATTCAAATAAATTAACTATGTCATAACAAGATTAGGTGACGTACTATAAAAATTGACATTTTTGCATGAATAATTTCTCTTGCTCAGCCTGGTAAGATGAATTTTGAGTGCTTTTAATTCTATGGACTCAACAAATAAGTAGCATTTGATGTAACAAGCAAAAAAAAAAAGGGAAATAATGTGTGCTTTTATTTTTGTGCTAGTATGAAGTCACACAAAATGCACAAAAAGTCAACACCTATAAACTTTCCCTCTACAGTATATCGAGCTTAATTTGTGTATTCAATGTCTGTGAATAGATGTGATATAGTGTTTAATTTTTTAGCATTATTTTAATGATAGACCAAGACTCAAGTTATGGGAAATAGGTAAACAAGTAAGGAAACAATACACATTTCATAAGGATGCAAATCAGTTTATTTTTTAGTTAAGTGATGTGTAACGCGATTTCCTGTTTTACACATGATAGATTCCATATCGTAAAGGTGCCAGGTGTTTGAATTTGTGATGAAGTAATAATTGAGAGAAAAATTACAGAAGGCATGCTTTGTCAGAGTTAGTACCCAAAATAACTGGGGGCAATTTTTCACAATGATTGCAGAAGGCGTAAAATATATCAAATATGCGTGTAAAGAGAGCAAGATATGGTAAGAAATGATATCTACATAAAGGAAATTGTAAAAACCTAACTTACAAAAGAAAAAATAGCTTATGCAAGCAAGGTCAGGCCTCTGTGGAGAAAGGTTATGAGAAGAAATGTCAGAAGACATGCTCATACAAAAGAAGTCGGTCATGTTGGTGCTAGAAATAAGGTGGATAACTTGATGAGTGTGGTCTACCCATCCTGCCCCTCGTCAATGTAAAGTAGCTCCACGTATCTTTCCGCCATGTGCCTTACTCATGGTGAAACCTTCATCTTTCGTATACTTTGCCACTCTTCTCAATCTTGAAATCTTGTGATCAAATTATAGCACAGCTTTTCATTTGTGATACTTTATCCCCCTCCCCCAACCCTTTCCTCATATCAGAAAATCTGATTTTTCTTGTTTGATTTGCCTGTGGTGTTATGGAGATTGAAGCTCTTATCCAGTGATGAATAAAATTGGGAGCAGTGACGTAAATGGCGACAATGCGGCATAGTCTAGAGCGATAAATGTCACAGGTTATGCCATCTATACTCCAGCCAGTATGCAGTGACTACATTTTGCATTACTAATGCATGAATTGCTGCTGTCACTGTTCAAACTCATCGAGGGGTTCCCATCCATTTCTCTCCCCCTTCCCATTTCCCTCCCTTCTTCCACCCCCCCCCCCCTCGTACAAACCTGCTTATCTTGGGATTATCAAAAGAAATGCAATATTCATCGTGACATTGTATTACAGTGCATTAGTTGAAACATATCTTGTGGATGTGGTTTGAAGTGAGGAGTGAGGCAATACCTACACACAGTGCTGTAGCCTACAGAAGTTTATATTTGCACTGATGCAGTTAGGAAATGTGCCTTTTTCAGGTCTGTTGCATCATTTAACAACAAAGCATTCTGTTTGCCCAGAATATAGCATGGTCCTAATTAAGGAGGCACTGTGGCATAGTGCATAGAACTCTCAATATTTAGTCAGAGGTCCTTGATTACCATCAAGTGCCTACATCCTTAAAGTAAGAAGATGATTTTGACCATCATGTCCCTCTCTATCCAGGCGTAAAAATGGTTATCTGGCAACACTGCGGTAATAAAAATGGTAGGGCATTCTGCTATACCAGTGGAAACACTGAAGTGGCCAAGCTTCTACATCATAGAAATTGTTAATTTTGATCATCTAGAAAGATAGAGAAAAGAAATTTTGCCTGAATAAATTTTACTTTCAAGAAAAGAGCTGGAAAGTTAACGTCCATTCATGTACCCTGACTTACTCTATTTTCTTCCTTCAACTGCATCTTGCACTCTCACCTGCAACTGCACTGCACTCACCTGATCACCTTCCTCCAAGAAAGTTATGTCGTTGGATAGTCATTTTATGAGGCCTCCATCCATTTCAAGCTTAATCGCTTATGATGGTGGTCTCCTGCATTCAATTATCTCTGTTGTTTACTGAAAAGATACTGTATATTTTATTTCATGTTTCTGTGTATCTACATTGCTCAATGCAATCACCTATGTGTATCTATTTATGTACTGTTATCGATTTATTTCACTGCACTTGTTATTCTTTGTCTTTGTACTTTTTGAAGTTTGCATTCAAATTGCATCTGATTGAATGCAGAAATAAAAGCAAACAAACAAACAAACTCTCTGTTGTGTGTGGAACAAAAGAGGGGATTTAAAACTTCATAGCAATTGCTATGAAGGAATTATCTCCTGAACTTGAGATTTGATGTTATTATTAAGACACATTCTTCATTCATCAGTTCTTTACAAGTAGCCATTCTCCTGCTGGCTGATTTTGAAAGCTTTCGTAGGGCTTTATGCCCATTGTTATGTGCATCATTTGTGGAAAATGGAGAAAGTCATCATCACCTGAAAAAACCATGATCTGTAGCAGTTGATAAGATTGCTTGTTCTGTCTTTGAACAAAAGAGTTGAAGGTTGATATTTTAATGCCTGCTTGTGCGTACTCTACTATCCACATTTTATGATGGGTTTTGTTAAGGTTTATCATAATCAAATCTGAACCCCTATCATTTTTATGATGCTGCCCCCAATGTCCAGCCTCTTACAAGGTCAAAGGCTGTCACCATGTTTTATTTCTTATGTGTGCTCTACCATCCATATAATTATGTTGAAGGATTTTATTGCAAAACTCATATGGACCTGCATCATGGTGAAATAAGACCCCTATTGTTTCTGGTAATCCTGCCCCCAGTGTCAAACGTCATGTTTAGGTTGCTGACTTGTACTGTAAAACATGATATATTCGCGGCATGAAATTTTCGCGAATTGGAGCCGACAGCCTTTTTCGTGGCATGAAATTTTCCCGAATTGCTACTGGCATTCAATGCATGTAGTGTAGACAAAAGCTTTCACGTGCATTTTAATTTCGCGAATTTTGGCGCCCCCCACGCGAAAATTCCTCATTTTACAGTATACACTCTAATGGCCAAACTTATTAACCCCCCCCCCTTTTATTTGGATTTTAGGTCCATCATGGTTTACATTGCAGTTAAACAACCCAGGGGAAACGTTTCCACTATGTAGAAGCTGATATTTTAGTTGAATTTATGTGTCCAAACTCCATACTTACCTAGAAAGGATTTACTTTTACAGAACATGCGCATTTATAAGTAAAACACAGTCTTGTTGAACCAAGGCTCTCTCTCTTTCTCTTTCAGGCCACACGGGTCTCTGCTTAGTGTTTTTTGTTTGTTTGATGATATCATTATCAAGTTTTGGGATTTTTTGTTGCAAAAGAATACACACTTTTATCATTACAGCCATGTCAGCATGTGTGGCTGTCAACTTAAACAATGTCAACTAATGCAAAAACAGTTGCAGTGGATGTTACAAAATAAGATTTATGGCTATTGTCAGCAGCAGTCAGTTCCGTTGAGGTATCATTAGCTGTGTGAGGATGATGAGTTTTTCCAGCTGAATGCCAAACTTGATTATCCATCTCATTATCTTCTCACTCTCCTTGTGTGGAATTGCCTTTACTTTCCATGTGATGACCTCAAGCAGAGTGCCAATGCCATGTTTGTGATGTATTGCAATGTCCAGCACGTACAGTTTACATCTGTCCCTTTCCATCTTTGCGACACACACCCACACACCCACACACACGCACACACATACACACACACACACACACACACACACACACACACACACACACACACACATACACATCTTTTCTCTTAGCCGGAAGTCATTATTCTGTCAGGCAGGCAGCTTTGATGTCTTTGGAGTGCAGGATGTAAAAAGTGATGATTTCCATCTCATCTAATCATCATTCAGCTACTAATAAATCTCCCGCAAAGTGTGTCGTCTGGACATGTGTGTGATGAATCGCAAACATCTTTGTACACACATTATCTTCTTCAGTCCTGTTCATCATTGTTCCGCCCATGCCAACCTTCAGATAGTGGAGGACATCTTTGAAACGATGCCCTGCTGAGGATGCTGCCAGATGAGCTCAGGGAATTGAGTTAAACGCAGAATTTGTTTATCAGTTTCAAATAGTGCGACATGCTCTGTAAGAGAAAAATGGGTCTTCGTGAATGATAGATGCCAAAATTTAGATGTAAATCTGCATTGCTGATGTGGCAATGAATGAAGCTCATCATCATACCCATGGGTGCTTAGCAAAGTACATCTCTGAAGATTAGTGGGCTTACTCATTTCCAAGATGTGACAACCCCCAAGGACTCTGTGTGGGCATTCCCTGCTTCCTTCCCTTCTCCCTACTCGTAGAGTACAGTACCACCCATACTTCCGCTGTGAAGGAGGAAGTCAACTCACACAAGATGTCTCGTAAAAATGGTGCCAAAGGAAGAAGGAAACAATGTAAAATTTCACAATTAACTAGATTTGATCTCATTACTGGGACGAGATACATCTACAATGTACTGGTAGATAATCCAAATGACCTCTTTAGATGTGGAAATATTTGCGATCTGCTTTGCTATGCTGGCGGATCACCTTATGAACTTTGCTGTTTTTCGCTTTCCAGTATGTATACAAATGTGCATTTCCAATATCTGATATAGTAGAATTAAGCTCAGTTATTATCTTGACTCATAAAAGAGTAAAACTTTGAGTTCACAAAACCTGTTGAAACTCGATTTAAAAACAAGCAAACAAGTTTTATACTCGGTGATCAGGAGGTCGTAGGTTCGAATCCTGCTTGAGTATGTACGTCTATGATTTTTTTTATCTTGGCTACTACTACTAAATCACTGATCAATTCAGTGCCTATTTACGTCGATGTAGGGCAATTTGTCAATCAGTTGCAATGAAATCATCTCGACGGAAGAATTTCATGAATTTGAATAAAGTTTTATACTATATTAAAGAAAACAGAAAAGGAATTGATATGTATGCAACCATCTTGTCTAATCATAGTTGCCAGCAGTTTTTGCTGTTGTGGTTTTGTTTTTTATCTTTTGGGATAAGAAGGAAAGGGAAATGAGAGGCAATGCAATATTTTCTTTTCCCGGTCAACCTATAAGGGAGCTGCTATTACAAGAAGCTACCTAGCTACCAGTGAAACGGTTGCCACTATTTGTTTTGTAGTCACTTTATCGTAGATAGAGATTGCTAATTAACTGATTTGTAGTAGTCCCCTATGGCCATTACAGATAACAGACCCACATAGCTCATTATCTTGCACCCTCCCCCCCCCCCCCCATTCTCAAATTCTTTAACATTTATTGAGTTGGTGTACAACACCCATGCGCATCACTAGTCTCGCACACCTTGAGATGAAATAAATGTTGGATTTGTGATAGGGCAGATGACATTGCCACAATCTTTTTTTTTTTCCTCCTCAGTCACCTGTGGATTTTTCGTGTCCATCGCATCGTATGGCACTCACAGTAGGATAGAATTTGGAATAAATGTGACATCCTATGAAATACTCAGTTAACTCCAGAAATTGTAGGGAGTCTCAAACCATGCTCTGATCATGGACTTAATTTTTCTCACCCGACCGCAGTCTTTCATCTTCCGAGATACCCTCTGTAAGCCTGATCTGACTGCAGTTTGGTACTGGATTCCTTTGCAGCAAACTTGAAAAGACAGGTCATCGCAGACTCTCTGATCTCTGTCCGTGTGGCTAAATATACTGACCCATGAACATGCCATCAATTAAATGAAAAGTACAGTATGTCAAAACTTCCTAAATGTTCATTTAATGAAGTAGACAACTCACTCTATCATCAACTGCCAACTCTGACTGTTAAAACCAACATATGCTCTGTAACATTAATATCCTGGTGCTGTTTTTCTTTCATTTCAGTTCTCCATCTTCATGCTTTGCCAAAGTTTTTTTTAGTCCCTTCTTTTAAAGCTATAGTGTTGATTTCACTAATATCAATCTAGTCCTGGCTGAAGAGATTGAGGGCAAGATATATAGATAGATAAGTAGATGAATAGATAGACAGAGAGATTAGGGCTTGTCGTCTGAACGTAACTAATGTGTATTACCCAAACTACATTGGTTCCTTACAGAATTATTGGAAGCTGTTTCAAGGACTGTTGACTGCATGGCATTTCGTAATCTCCACAATTGCTTTTATTGTATGGTGCCAACGAGCAGAGCAAGAGTGGGCAAATTCAAACTGTTTGTACATTTGCATTCTTATACAGCCTCTATTAAGATTTCCCAAACAGATATAGGCTCATTAAAGCCATTCACAGAATACAAATTAGCTAGATCCAAATGAAGACAAAATGAGCCTTTTTTATGCTGCTGTGGTTTTTACAACAGCTTACTCGTTTTGTTAAAGGGGAAGGCTAGTAACTGATCAGTGGGAATCAGTGGAAATGCTGGGAGACGATTGTTCCAATCCTTATGGGATTCATTCAAGAGTTCATTGTATATCTATTGTTGTGTGAAAGTGATTTGCTTCAGAACGGTCTCATATTCAAGTAATGTGCAGATTAATGCTCCGTCACTGACCAGGGACGCTAACCTGGAAGCATTAAACGGCACATTACTTGAATATGAGACCATTCTGAAGCAAATCATTTTCACGCAACAATAGATATACAATGAACTCTAGAATGAATCCCATAAGAATTGGAATAATCATCTCCCAGCATTTCCACTGATTCCCACTGATCAGTTACTAGCCTTCCCCTTTAATGCCCTTCTTTCTCATTCGCTTAACCTTTTTTTTTTCTCCTGCCTTTTCTTTTCATCAAAATGAACCCAAAATACAACATTCTTGCCTTCTAAAGATACTGCCAGTGTGCAAGGTCTAAATACACATTTGTGTAAATTTTTTGGGTTTGTGTGTGTGTGTGTGTGTGTGTGTGAATCAAAAGGTCATGAAGTAACTCTGCAGACGTTCTGAAGTGTAGTTAAACTCTTCTAGTTGTGCGAGAACGGTTTTTCTCTGGCTTTTTTTTCCCCTTCCAGCAGAGTTTATTTGCCTTGTAGTTTGGCATCAATACTACTACAAATGGAGCACTTTTTAAAGATTATTAGTATTTCAAATCGCTTTCATCAGTGTATAGTATAGGGCTGTTTATTGCTCCCAAATACATTTGAATGGCAAATATCTGGACTTTCGATCAGAAGTTCTCATTTCCTCAGCGTGGTCTCATGAAATGCAAATACTTGTACACTTCCTCCCAGTTTTTGACCTTTAGCTTGGCTCCAAATTAACGTCATTGCCATCAGCAATTTATGTGCCTAATATCAGCGGCGATTTGGGGGATGGGGCTCAGAGGGTTAGATCCAGTGCCACCTGAGAGTGCCTTTGTAGGATTACATTACACTTACAATGTTGGCTGCATGCCAAGGTGTAGTAATTAGCTAATAGGTAGGGGTTTTATCACCAAGGAGGTTTTGTTTTTACCGGCATTGTTTTGTTGGTCTGTGTATTAATGACTTAAAAAGCTAATGACGATAGATTTGGATGAAATTTACAGGAAAGGTTGATAATGACACAAAGAACAGATGATTAGATTTTTGTAGTGATCTGGATTACCATCTGGATTTAGGAATTTTTTGTTTATCATTTTGACGGATTCTTTATCATTGTCTAATAGGACCAGCAATTGAGGAAATTCATGCTGCGCATGTTTAAGGAGGACATGCTTGAGGCTCAGCAGGAAGCTTTGTAGAGACACCAGAAAGGATCCTTTGTCATCATTAAATATGGCCATTTTCAGCATATGTTAATATGGGTGGAAATGAGCTGCTTGGCAGAGATCTGTGTTCTCTGAGTGCTTTTATACTTTAGTTATGTTTGTTTGGTTTGGTTCATTTCTATATCTGAGAAGATGGCTAAATAGCCCATATTCAGCTGCAATAGTTGGTCTTCCATGGGGTCCAGTTGATTGTAAGGCAGGACCACTTCAGTGGGTTTAAACACCCTGCTCTTTTTTATGAATTAATGAAGCTGGATCTTTTATGTGCGTGAGTTGTGAATCCTTGCTCTCTCACACCGGACCTCCATTTTATGTCCTATCCGAGGGACAGAGTGTTTTGCCTCTTACTAGAGGGGATGGTATGAGTACACACAACATTGCACAGTAGGTCCCGGGAATTGAACCACGGTCCTTTGGATCCTGAGGCAGACGCACCACTGACTGAGCTATAACTCGCCGCCCATATTTATTCATTTATATCTTTTTTATTTTGTAGGAGTAATAGGGCAGCTTATATTGTCATTAAAAATTACAGCATTTTAGTGCTTGCAACACTGCCAAAAGCTGCCCAAAAACATCCCCAGAAAAAAATTCCTGACTAGAGTGCATTATTTCAATTGCTTTCTTGCAGACGGCTTGAAAGACTGAGAAAATCATTCATTTTTTCTTTTTTATGAATGCATGATAAACTCTAATATTGCTGTGCATGTGAGGAACAGACTGCTTGCTGCTCTGAGCTGGTATCCATTAAATTTGAACTAGTTTTGTACATGAGTCATTAAAAAGATACTTTGCAAATAAGGCTTCCTACAATTCTTTTAGGCCCATCCCTACTCTTATTTGCTTCTGTTGAGGTATGCCTCCCCCCCTCCCATATAACTCATTTGTATGCAAGCAAAGCACTTTGAATCTCCAACCTGCGTACGTACCATAATTTTGCCTATAAAATGACAGGAGCATGACCCCAGGCACCATATTGTGCAGACCTTGTGTGGTGACGTGCATCATGGGACTAAAGAATTTGAGTGTTTTTTCACTTCCTGTTCACACACTGCTCAAGGCAAATTATCACAAGGGTTTAAAGAAGAAATTAAGATGCTGATCATGATACTAGAGTAATCATTTGTGTCAACACACAATGGTAATTAATAGTACGGGGTTAAGAAACACAAGTGTAAAAAGGGCTAAAGCTTATCTACTCTTCTAAATACACTTATTTGTATCATAGGGCTTGCCTTGAAGGCAAGATGTATTTGGCTGTCATAGTTCGGTAGATGTATTTGATTTCAAAAATCAAATCATTCAGTCTGGTAGACAGGGAGTGTGACAGAGAAAAAGTGAATAAGTTCAAGAAATTTTGAGGAAAAAAGACACAACTTCATAGAGAGAGAGAAAAATAGTTGGAGATAGGTAGAAAGAGAGTGCAGAGAGATTGTGGTATAAAAATAGCATCTAAAAAGATATGAAGGACAGAATTTTAAGAGCCTTTTGTATATATGTGTCTTTCACTGACTCATTGTCATATATGTATATATTATGCATATTTTTTTTTTTTGCTTTTTGCTTTTTGCTGATTTTGTAATCTGCTTTGAATGGTATTGATCCATTTTGTATATCAGTGGGTGGCTGTCATGACCCATTTTGCCCCCTCTGGGTGAAATGGAACAGCCCATCTTGCTTTACAGGTTAGCACTTTACAAAGAGAAGCGAACTGTTGACTTACTCAACAAGAAAAAAAGGGGGAGGGAGAGAGAGGGAAAAAAAATCAATAATTCTGCACCCATGCATGGGTGTCAACATAAGGCTCAATATATGCAAGGTGAGGCTAAGGGCCAGCATGCGTTTGACGTCAGCAGCACTCTGAGGGGGGCAGAACTGGCGACCTGGAGAAGGTCTCAGAGGAGTTCGTTGCTACCCAGAGGTAGGAACTAGAAAGAAAGGTAGCAGGTGACATCATACTGGCTAGAGTACGACAAACTGCACCTCCCCTTCCTTCACATGTCACTGTCGAAAATGTGGAGAAAGAGAGAGAGAAAAGGCCATCTTATTCTTAAGGTTTCAAGTACCCAGGATTTGGAAGCCACACGGTGGACTGCACTGGAGCTTAACGTGAGAGGCAGGATGGCTGTTTTCTTTGGCAGTATCGTTCTATTCATAGCTCAAGATTGTCGCACAGCTTAAGCCTCGCCAGAAGAAACTCACTGACTGTGTGTCAATATTGTATACTATCAGACGGCCTTTGACCACACTGCTATTTATTGCCAGTGTGTAGGAGCAAGCATGTTTGCGTGAGTGTATGTGTGTGTGTGTGCTCTCGAGGAAAGATTGCTGCTCTTGTGCACAAGCGAGTGAAATTGAGAACTACAGTATATGCGTGGACAAATACATCAAACTTCCAGCAACGAGGTATCGGTTGCACTGCTAATTACTGCATGCAGTTCTAGCTCTCTGCTGACTGTATCAGTGGTGTGATCTTATTTCTTTAGTAGTGCCTGATGCATGTGGAGCTGATAAGCCGCCCCAGTCACTGCTATCTATGTGTGATGTGTAGTGGGGAGTTTACAACATACCGTATGTATCCAAGATGCTGTCCTCTTCCCCTGTCATGTGATGCTATCATGCATGTTGATCTCACCTCCCATGGACTCAATTGACCAGCATGAGAGTGATTAATATCTTGTCAATTTGCTAAACAGATGAACTCTTTGACGTGATGGGCCGTCATCTGATCGATAACTTCCGTGATCCCTTTCTGCATGCAGCTGGCTCTGTGTGATTGAGGTTGCCATCCCTTTTCATTAAAACCATCTGCTCCTTCATCATCAATAGTCATCGCACCTTGGCTTCAGGATCAGCGGTGGCGGGAGATGCTTTCCCTTCAGTTACGTGCCTTGAAATCAACCTGTTTCTGTCTTTTTCATCTCCCCCATTGTGAGTGAGCTCTAAAAGATTCATGTTCAGTTTGCTGAATTTCTTTCATTGGCAGCCTGTCTTCCAAAGGAGGCGGAGGAGAGATTCAGTGCTATGAATGATAGATGACGAATATTTATGTTTATTTAGTTTGATCTTGTGATGTAGCCTTGAAATTGCCATCGATACACAGGAGGAAGGCTGCTGAAGGGACTGTGAGATTGGGCCATTACAAGTAGAGAATTCCAGTGGTGGATACAAGAAATTGCAAACAATAACAAGGAACAGTTCGTGAACTGTGCTACCAGCATCCTCTGCTTGAGACGGTTGCCTTGACAGCAATCAAGAGATCACGTTTCGTGGGAGGTCATAGTTTGGTACCACTGCTGGAGCCTGCCACTGCACTTGTGTGCCATTCCCTGTCTATTCTCTCCCTCACTCTCCCCCTCTATCTCTCTCTCTCATTGTAATTTGTTGCTGGTATGTAATTCCTTGTTCCGATGCTGTCCAGTCATATGTGCCGCAGTACAGCAATGTGACTACGCTCACTTTTATTCGGTGTGCTCATAGTGGAAGCGTCATCTATTACACACCATCCCGGATACAAGTTCCGGCTGAAACAGCTCCATTCCTCTCTAACACGGGACCTTAGCCCTGGCCTGTCATGACACTTCTTGCTGCTGCTGCTGCTGCTCCCCTCCAGAGAACTGAGTAGCCCCCCACCTTCAAGTCCCCCACATTGCCCTCCTGGCGCTGGCCAGATGAGGTGACATTCTTGGACAGACCATGAAGGATAACGCCAACAAGAGCTTGGACATGATGGAGGTGTCGGACAATTCGAGCGAAATGACGACCGAGTCGGACAGTGATGATTCCTGGATGGACGAATGCTCCAGGATCTGCATGTGCGAGAAATGCGTTCCTAAGGTGGCTGTTACGCAGAAAGGACCGGTAAGAGTGTTTGCCCATTTTTTCCCATAAGTTGAATTCTCTGGAATTTATATTATCAGAATATTTACTCTTTTCCCTCCCCCATCCCAAATCAAAGGTTTGTTTGTTAGAATAAAGAAAATGATTATGAATTTGCCAGTAAATTGATGTCCTTGTGTTCTGTTTCAAAGAAACATATAATCTGATTATACGCGGAAAGTCTCAGCATGCCAGCATAATTATCGCAGGAGCCACATCAATACATAGACCTATATGGCAAAGCATCACTTCCATATTACAGTCATTTGAAAGCCGTACTCGTCGCAGAACATTGTACATGTACAACTTTTGTATTTAAAAAGAAGAATACATTGTTGAACCAAAAGCATGTAGTACTATACTGACATGAATATTTTTGTAAGAAGATATAGCAATGCTGTAGTTAATGCCCATTCATGTCTATATCCATCATATAGCATTGTATCTTTTTTAATGCAAAATACACATGATGTATATGTGCTCTTATTATCACTATCCCACGTAAGTTTTGCTCTTCTTCAACATGCACAATGTTTTGCTGTGGGTATAAACCATATCGAGTAAAACGCATGCAGTTTCTCTTGCAATTTCTCTCTCATTAACAATACCACTAGCTTCAAGTGGTATTAAACTCAATCCAGTGTCCATACCTTTTCGAGCACAAAATTATGATATCAGTCTATATGAGTGCGAAAACTCTTGTTTTACGTCAACTTTTCTCAACTTGATGTCTGCCACACCTGGTATTATATTTATATCTGATAGATGTGAGTTGTATTTGGATGTGTGCTAGCCATATTGTGTTGATTACTGTGTGCTCCCATGCCTGTTTAAGGGATTGGTAACCTTAGAACTTAATAGTACCCTTTTTTAATTAGATAAGTAATAGCAAAATCCTTTAAAGGGGTCCCTCGCAGCATGCTGCATACCATAGCTTGGTAATCACAAATCCTGTATACACAGTATATGTCTATCACAAATTTGTCTTTTTAACATGTGCTGGCAGTTTTATTTCCTCTGCAATAGTATGTTGGTACATTTCAAATACAGAAAGCTCTGTCATTAGTTAAGGAAGTTACACCATAGACATTCACCTGCTGTAATCAGACTAATCAAATGATTCATTTTTCAAGCTTGTGACAGTGGTATACATGTATTGCATCATTTAGTCACACTCATCTTTTCTTTTATATTTTAGTTGTTTGAAAATTTTTATTATGGATGCATATTTCCTTCTGAATAAGCAACACATAAACAAATTACAAATACTGAATATTCTTTTTGACCCAAATAGCCAGAAAGAGTGAATAGTACAGGCCTGACTCGTGGATTATATTTCAATATAAGTGCAGTCTCACCGAGTCTTCTCACTCAGTAGCACAATGTGGAGTGAATGTCAGTGCTCTGTATTCCAAAGTGGCAAACAAGTGCCCAGCATGCCTAGTTGGATTGGTAAATGATTAATCCAAGCCAAGTTCAGCCATGTTTACTTTGGCATGTTTTCCCTCATCAGGTAGGTCGTGATGACCTACTAGAGTAAATACAACGATAATAATTGTCACCGTGGTGTCAGACTGACTTTATATATGCCATTAGGTCATTTATGCTGAATAGAGTTGTTAATGTGCCATAAATGGTTCCCTTCCTGAACACATCATTGGTTATGGATTGGAACCAATCTGCACACAGGTGCTTTAATAAATAACAAGTGCTTGGATGGCGTTGTTGTTAATAGCTGAGAAAATAGAACAGTAGAGAGAGAGAGAGAGAGAAATTATTATATCTATTTGGTGAATCACTGTAAAGTGTGTTTGTCTGATGCATGAATGTTTGAACCTGGATGAATATAGATGAAGAAAAAAAAAAGTGAAAGTGAAATCTTCTTGTAATATCTCCATCAAATACTGAGAATCTTCAGAATCATGTACCGTATAGGCTCCCATAGCATATTAATGTTTTCCAGTATTTGCCACAGTGACTGTCAACATTTAAATCTGCACAGTAAAAGTTGTTCGCTGGAGGTTGACAAGTTCCAGGTTTTTCATATCATCCATTTTATAATCAGAAAGACTGAAACACTTGTAGGAACCCAAGTTCATAGACTTGCTGGTATGATGACAGGAACGTCTATTTGCCTTATGATTCCCTCTACATTATTACCTCCGCCAAGGGAGGAGGTTATGTTTTCGTTACGGTTGGTTTGTTTGTTTGTTCGTTCGTTCGTTCGTTTGTTCGTTCGTTTGTCTGTGCGCAAAATAACTCAAAAAGTAGACAACGGATTGGGATGAAACTTGCAGGAAAGGTTGAGAATGACACGAGTAACAAACGATTAACTTTTGGTAGTGATCCGAGAATTTTGGGGGAATTTATGAAGGATTTTTGATATTTTGGCAGGGAGGGTCAGTGAACTTGGGAGTTCAGGCTGCGCGTATTTTAGGTTTGCATGCGCGCACTTAAGTGCGTGCTCTAGTTTCTGCTGGGGTGAGGCGCGCTGTGCAGCTGAGGGTTTATGACGTAACAAAGGCTTCTATATTGGGAAATCGGCGACTTTCAGCACAGCATGGGTGGAAATATCTCTATGGAAGAACAAGATCAGTGGTGAAAATGATTTGCATGCTTGGCGGAGGTCTGCGCTCTCAGAGTGCTTTTCTAGTTCATGTTGTAATGAAATCAAAAGAAGTGAATACGTACAGTAAGATAACTTACAAGAAATATCTATGCCTTACTCCTTCATTAGGACTTACATCATATTTTGTTAGTAGCAGCAATATCTTTCTTGTAGAGTGCTTTTGAATCTGATGAACCACTGTATGTCATTATGCAGGATATTAACCTCTCTAGACCACTTCACTGTGAAGTGCCAGTGATGTTGTATGCTGCATAGTCACTTTTTTGGTAATGACAGAGCTAAAGACTGATAGTCTTGAATGTTATATGCGTAGCCATATTTGTTCACTTGTATGCATTTAGTAGAACATGGGAGTTCATATCTGTGAAAAGCTCGCATGGAACAACAAAGAATTTGCTGTCAGTTTCCGACTGCCCGAATCTAAAAAGTTTGCTCTGTTGGATCTGGAGCATTGTATGTACATCTCATACATCTCAGCGCTTGTTTCATAATCCCAGTAACGAATTGTGTACATAGTTCTATATGCAGCATATAGGTGACTGGAGAATTTTGTTCGACTGAATTGACCGTTGCCTATGATGCGTATGCTTTGGTGCACATGATATTCGCTAGTGGGCAATTCCATTCTGGTAGGCCTGCGCTAGTCGAGGTTTTTGAATGCACAGCACTGGGCAGCAAATCAAGATCACTTCAAAGAACCATAATATCTGATGACTGTCTCCCTTTAATGGGTGCAGTATGTTGTTGTTGTTTTTTAACCCGCACTGGCCATCTGTACATGACAAAAGAGATTGGATTATCATCATTTTGTAAGGAAAAAGGAAAGCCAGAGAAGAAACTGATAAGACTCTTCTTAATACTAACCTCAGAATTTCACACACACATTTATAACAAATGTTGTTCCTGATAACCAGGAAACTTACTTCAGTACTTCCAAATTTGTTTCATAAAGCAACTGTAGATATGTGCAGATTTTTTTTCTTCCGTAGTGTTGGAATGCGTGGAGTAAGTATATGAATTAAAAGGAATGGCATTATGACTAGGTCCCCAAATGAAAACAAGGCTATGAATTTGATAGTGAATTGATCTATCTTATCCCACTAATGCTCTTAACGAAGACAATTGAAATTTTACACAAAATCAGATGAAATTATCTGGAAGAATGTATTGCGAGACATTATGAAAATAATCAACTGCGAAATATATGAAGCTAGCAAGAGATATGATGAAGGTTGAATCATTTGTGTGTGGGTTTTTTTCCTGGAAAATGTTAATGCCATATGCCTCACAGAATGATTTCAGAGTTGGTACTACCATTACACTGAAAAAAAAAATCTGCAAGCTGTGAGCATTTTATGCATGTGTTTGCAACAATCAGCCTTGTCATCAATATCAGTCAAACCGTGTAAGTTGCTGCTGTGGGAAACTTGAGTCTGGATATCTCGAAACGATATGTGCAACCTTCAGTGAAAATGAAGCTTTGGAGTGCAGAGAGAATATTAATTGAATGTACGGAGAAAATGGCAGAAGGAGTGAGTGTGTAGATTTGTATTATACCTGTGTCTTTCTTATGGTGCCTCATTATTGCATTCCTTTCCCGATGAATTTCTGAATTGCCACAATTTACAGGTCAAGAGCAGAAAATGTAGGGGAAAAAAGATCCATGAACAGCTCTAAATTGGGATATACAACTGTATAAATTGTGAAAGTATGAGTAAATACTACTGGAAAGCTTTGTTCAATATTATAATTTTCACATGTACTTCACGCCCACACAAACTATGCATGTGTCTGACTATGTTAGTTGTGATGACACTTCAGGGACATGGATGTTTGAAGGGTACTGCCAGGCATGCACTTTGTTTTCGCTATACGTCAGATACACCACTGTTCTTGAACAAATTTCACAATTTTATGAATGTCAACACTTCCTACCAGTTCCACTGAAGGGCAGCATTTGTGCAATCTTTTACTGGGTTGACAATGTGTATAAATGATGCATCCCTTAATGCTATTATGTAACACAGGTAGATACATTGCTGGCCCCTGCATGCATCCATTTGCAACCCCTGCGCATATAAGGTCCTTGCTGTCATAGCTAATTTATGTGTGTGCCTGAGCTGTGGCTGATGCTTATTCCTTGTATCGCTGGAAGTATGTGCCTTGCTATAGCTGATATCATCTCCAGCTCGCAACTGTCACATTTTTTTTTTTTTGGGGGGGGGGGGGGGGGGGGGGAGGGAGGGGTGCTTTTAAAATCATGTTTGATATTAGTTGATGATTTACCAACTACAAGTCTTTCCTAGCATGTAAAAGTCAATTTTACTAGATTATTACAACAGAACAACAACAACAACAAATAATAACACAAGGGCACACGTGGCTTAAGCAATGACTTTATTATGTGTTGTGATGTTTTTTGAATATTTGAATGGCATGCCACCCACACATGTAGTAAAGGTGTGCCACAATGTAAATATGAGCCAGTGGCTGACATTGGGGTTCAGTGAGAATTTCAACAATTGGGCAAAGGAAGTAAGCCAGCCAAGCATGTCAGTGTTGAATGTTCAAACAAAGTTGTACACATTCCTTTTTTCTTGTTTTCTTTTTTTTTTTCTTCTCAAAACTGAGGGGAAAAAACCTGTACCCTCTGCCCACTAACTTATATTCTTTTCAATCTGTAAAGACTGCTGCATATTTGAAAATGGCATGCTGGAATTAAGAACAAAGTCCAATGTCTGATGAAAATATGCGTGCTAAGGGGGGGGGGGACATTTACTTTAACAACAGACATGTACAAATTGTATGTTACAACTACTCTCTTTTCTTTCTTTCTTCCTTTTTCCTATTATTTTTCAAGCTGTTATGAATGAGCCATAACTGAGATTCCAGAATAATACTGTAAGACCCCGTTTACAGCACGGGGCTGGGCCGAGCCGCGGCCGAGCCACGGCCGAGCCCAGCCTCAATAGCGAGGCGGGGCCCCGCAATTTTGTCCGTTTACACTGCCGGGCTCGGCCGCGCTTTTGATTCAAACCTTTCAATATGTTGTCGTAGTGGCACTCTGCTTGTAAACAAATGCAATTTGGTATTGTCTGGTTTCAGACCCTTTGCCAAATGAATTTCGTGGCGATGAAGTCGCCGTTCAAGCAAAGGCCTTTGCCGAAGGAAAAAATCTTTTGCAGGACAAAACTAGTTTTCAACGTTGAGGGGGTTAATATCCTGAACAGCGAAATAATACAGGCAGAGGGTTTGGAAGCCAGACTAAAATTGGCCGCGCATTTGGCCCAGTTTACGTTTACACTGAGAAAAGGCCGAGACCACCTCCAGAGCCAATTTTAGCCTCGCATTTGGCCTTTTACGCGTTTACACTGAAGCGGGGCTGGGCCGAGCTGCGGCCGAGCCTCGCACTGTAAACGGGGTCTAAGAGAACTTTTGCTCCACTTTCATAGCAGATGTGTATATCAATCAGATACTGGCTTGTACAATGTATTCACTTCATTTCATGAAGGGAAGCTCATGCAAAGGAAATGAAATGCAATGTAAAACATTCAAAATGAACATTGTGGACTTTGTGTTTAAATGGATTTTGTGAACTAAATAATTAAGTTTCTTTGTGTTTGGAAATGACTTGCTGTTATAGTATGGATTAGTAGCAAGGAAACAAAGGAGATTCTTATGCATGTACCTATGAAACAAGCATTGAAGACAATAAATCAATAAACATTTATAGCAAAATAGGAAATATACAAATGTAATACCATTTTCCCATTTTTTATTGGTTGAGAAGAAATGTTTATGATGAGTCTTTAGTCTTATGATGATGATGAGTGTAAACTGTAACAGCAGCTGTTGTATGTTCAACCATTGACAGAAAGTACGTATTACATACATTTAGGCATTCCATATAAAGCCTATGAATTTGTGGGTCTTTCTGTGCTTCCTCGGAACTACTTTCAATCTTATCTTGTTCATTCAGTAAAATCCATCATGAAAGTTCTTGTCTCTTTCCCATTATCTTTGGAGGGATACTTTTGCAAAGCTAGAGAGTGATGACGAGTAGAAAATAAAAGTGTCAGCACTTGATATGCCATAAATATCATCTTTGAAGTCTTTCTTTGGCAAGCTAAGACCTCAAGGAGGAGAGTTAGTATTCTTAAAATGCTATGGCAGACTTCCTCTGACGTACGGTACTTATCACTCCCAAGAACCCGAACAGCTGCTGAACATAGTACCTTCATCGTTGCAGCACTACAATCTTGGAACAGTCTCCCTTCAAAAATCCAATCTGCAGTTATTAACACAGATCAATTAGAAGAAAAAAAACAACAACAATAAAAAAACAACAAAAAAAAAACAACCAACAACATTTGTTCCAAAAGTAAAACTTCTTTGATTATCATTAATTTGTGTGAGTGCTTTGAGTATATTTTGAAAAGGCATTATATAAATATTGGTTGTTATTATTATTATTCCCGTTTCCTGTTCACTCGCTGTATTTACTGTAATCCAACATGGCTGAGGTCATTTACACTGTTTAAATACTGATGGATTTGACTGTCTGAGTAGAAACTTTGTTAATGCCTATCATTTCTGATCATTCATCAAACATGATGATCCCATGGCATCTGGCATATTAATTTACCATGTCACAGAGCTGAAAATTGTAAATCAACAATATGTATCTCATGGACATGTTACCATGCTACCACCCACTACTGTCTCCATCTATGATTTTATGAATAGTGACAGAAATGATAACTATATTGACGAAAAATGATATCTCAATGCCATTGGGGCTTTTAGTGCTTTTTTATGATGTCGATGTTCTTCTCTTGTTTCTCTTTATTATTGATAATGTTATCAATTGTACCGTAAAGTTCCGTGTATAAGACGCACCCGTGTATAAGACGCACCCCTAATTTCGGACCTAAAATTTAAAAAAAAAACAAACACGAAAATGTCCACGCAAATATTGCGTGTGTCATACATATTATTTGAGCTCAAAATTCCCCTAGAATGCAGCATGTACTTGCTCTATTTTTCGTTTCCTTTTATATTTTCTTTTAACGGTATTCATCGGACATCAACAAAATATGGAAGACGCAAAATGCGAGACTTGTCTCGGTACTCACTTGCTATTGTTTCGCCTTTCAATCGTGGTACATGTGTCATGCATATCGTACTCATGAGTGTACAGTACGATCTTTGCTGTCATACATAGCAGAGGGTGTCTCGCATATTGACGCATGTCAGACTGGAAGGTTCATTACGAAAAATAAGAAAAACATCAACAAGTGTAGCAGAGGGATCATACGGCAAGACGTACGGTGCGTACGGTAATTACACTTATGCACTGTTACCAGTAACATGTGTGTCTCTTGTACCATGCTTGTATGCACAGTGCTAGCCTTTTGCAAAAGGCAGCTCGCTATAATTTCAGCACACGCACACAGAGAGCAATGGACTTGCACACACAGCGCGCAACGGGCAAGCGTGCTTCGATCCGATCGCTGTGTGCACGCGAGTCCATTGCAAAAGCCTCTCTGCAGCTGCTGCCTTTGCCAAAGGCTTGCTAGCTAGCTAGCTACAGTGTAGCTATGCTATCCTAGCTGGCCTCGCACTCGTGAAATGAAGAGCAAATGAACGACATGGATATGCATGCATGCTTCACACATCGTTCATATTTACGGTGACATACAGTGTAGTGTCGATCCTACTCCGTATTTTACAGCTTTTGTCTATGGCCATATTGATACTAGTACATTGATAAGTTTTACGGTATCGGTAATTTAGTAATGATACCTGTACATCGCGTATTCCAGCTACTAGGTTGGCTGTTGGTAGCTTGGTAGACTGACATCGGTAGCATACAGCAGTGCTATTACAGCTGTTGTCTATGGCCAGATTGATACATCGTTACTGCACAAGGCCGATGTAAGTTTATCTCGTATTTGCAGCTTTTGTGTGTGTCCAGATTGAAAGATCGCTCTTTTATCCGTAAGTTTTAGTGATTGCTTACCTTCCAAACGTCGATGGGCATACATGGCCCCAAGTTGGCCTCATAAAATTGGGTGTACATGACAGATTTTTTTCCGTGATTCGACTGTACCCGTGTATACGAGGCACCCCCGATTTTCAACGTTTTCCGACGAAAAAATAGTGCGTCTTATACACGGAACTTTACGGTAATTATTTTGATTTCTATTGTAATTGTTATTTGCTATATTAGTAGTATTAATAGTGGTACATTATCTAGTATATTTCTTATATGGTCATAATAACTACAGTTTGCTTTCAAATTGTTTCAGAATCAGAAAAAAATCTCGGAAAGGAATAGGTATACATACACGAAGACAGAAACACAGACAAAAACATACTGATTCACCATTCAGATTTCCAATAAGATATTGACATTCAAAACTGCAGGACACATACTGATAATCTTTATCTACTGAATCAGTGTTACATAGTGGAGGGTACAGCAGGGTATAAAGTGGCATTGTTGCTCATTCATGACGTCACAGTTGAAATAGATCATGAGGATCATCAATCTTGACCTACAGGAAAGCGCCATAGAGACCGCATCCCTGGAGACAAGATGACGGAGATTCAAATCACCCCTAAAGCAAACAGCCAGTATTCACTTATAGTTATGGCTGCTCTTATTACGGATCCCATGCATAATTAAACGCCACATGAGAATCAAAAGTAATTAATACAGATGTTTTATGCCTATGAAAGCTATCGTCATCTCACTTATCAAATAACAATAGATATGATATGGTGTGTGCAGGGCATGGGACTGTTTTGTGAGAACTCTTGTCTCGATTGCCTTCATTAGTTGAACTTCTTGTATCGATCAGAAGTTGATTTCCATTGTGAGAACTAAGTTTTAATGGCTTTCTGCCAACAGCATAAAAATCTGAATATGCTCATGTTACAAGTAACATGTATGTTCATTCGCCATTGAAACTCTTGAGGCACTAACGTGCCAGGGAGAAACTTGAAGAAGATTTGAAGAAAAAACTTCACAAACTTGGTGAAGACCATACATGTACATTTAAAGCTACCATCATGAGTGTAAGTATTTGGGGCTGAAATATTTTACACAGTCTCAACAAGAAATATCATATCACTTAATGAATGTCAGCATGTTGATCTCACACATACAGTGTGAACTAAATCACATATGCTGTGAGCATGTCTTCCCTGACATTGGTATTTAACCAAAGATGTTCTAGGCGAGAAGGTATTGGTAGTACCCCCTTGGTATATAACCCAGATAAGATGTGCAGTATATTTTGCTCTTGTTTTCCAAAGCTTCACTCTCTTAAAGATATCTTCGCTATTAGCTAATATCTGTAGAGTAGGAAAAACGATTTAATATGTAAACCCATTTTGTTCGAATGATATACTGGCTTGTTCACTCTTGGTATCATAACCCATCAGTACGCATCATGGGGATGAGCAAAACTAGTTTAGGGCAGTTGCTAAATGCTAGAAGCTGTTTTGATTGTGGGGTTAGAAACATTTTTTTGAAACATGGAAAGAGATGATAAATGCAAAGCTGTTCTGAAACACGTTTCTAGCTCAGACCTGTCCACGCCAACCACTGCCCACTAAACACTTCTGCTCCTCGGGTCAAACTGCGCAATGGAGCTGTGCAGTAACAAGGCCTCTCGATTGACTCACGACAGAGTTGATACATGTATGCAACAATTCCAGAAAGGCAGTCTGAAAGGCGTTTGCAAACATGTTTTGATAGTGGGTATTGAAATGCATTTCAAACATGGAAAAGTTGATAAATGCAGCCAATAATAGGTGAATGTTTGTTTACCCAATCATAACAAACACCACTGTGTTATCATTATTTCCTCCGACATCCAGCTGTCACTGACTTCACATATTTTGCATTTTACTATTTGATTTTAAAAAATGTGTACCTAGTGTAACTTTCAAACTTAAGATACAATTTACCTTTGGGAGCAGTGATTCTAAAGAAATTTTAATTATCACATTTGATGCATACGTGTGTAGGTCAGTTGTATCACAAAACATAACATTAAAATTTTGCAATAAAACCTAAAAATATAGGGAGATATCGCTGTTTTTCTCATTAAACCGTAATTGTAGATGGTTTAGTCTAGAAACAATTTTATTATAACTATTGTTCACATTTTGTATATTTACCAATACTTAACATTGATTATCCTGATTAAAATTTTGGCAGTGGTTGTTTATATATCCTGAACTGACATTTTAAAACTATTTTGAAGCACTAAAGCTGGTTTTTTGTTTCATCTGCAAATGGTAAATAATGCCTTTAAATAGCTGGGTAGAGACACTTTATCAGTGACAAGATAATCAGGGTTGTCACAGATCACAATTGACTGTATGTGGACTTCAGACTGATATGATACAATATTATGACAAAGATATGACCTGTACCACCCCAAAGAATATTGCAGTGTGCTATGCAACATCATACTGCTCTATAAAGTTATCTGTAAAGTATTCCAATTTAAACACTGACATCAAATTTAGTGCACATATTAGTTGATGGGAGACTTATAAAATGATATCATGCACTTATATAATTTGCTTCTAATACTGTGACCAAAATTACTCATATTATAAAAATATATGAAAAATGAGATTGCCATAACATTCTAGCTCTTTGCCATATATTTGTTTTGTGTCTGGTTTGATTATGTTTACTTTGTTTGATTTTGCTATAATAAAGTCAAAATAACTCAGAGTGGTTGTTGCTATGGGCCAACTTTTCATGAATAAAAAAGATAGAAGAGACCTTTCCAAAAGAAGACTATTGTCTCCAAACAAAATTGACTCAGGATGCTATTGACTGCACATGGCTTATTGAAACAGTCATGTTTACTTCGTGGCAAAGACATGAGTTTGTTTTACATCCCCCGTGTATGGGCACAGCTAACAAATTAGCTGCATGCATGTATCTTCACTTCCTCCTTTTTTGAGCTAGCGTAAATCACCACAATGAAATCAAAACTACCAACTTCATTACTGAATAACACAAAGCAGAGGTTCTTTTTTTTTTTTTTCAAATTGTGACCCTACTTGTACAGCAACCGGATATCACCGTATTGGTCCTCTGTTACATGTCTAACTATCTGTGTTGTAGTTGATGTTTCATTTAATAACTTCATAACAGATGCTTTATCAGCTTACCATGCAACCAAGCACTAGTGAATTGTGGTCATGATGTCTCAATAGGCAAATGTGCTGGGAGTGATGAATAGTTGGGGGCAGTCCAGTATGATCATATTTGATTTTTGCAGTACCTGCATGCACAAAGGTGACTTATGACAGGCACAATCCTCAATCCTCCAATCCTCATCAAAGTACCTGTCCTTAACTACAATTCAGAAATATTTGTACAATTTCACATGTATAGTGAGGTGCACGAACCTCGCCAGGGGCCCGAATACCGCCACCCCGCTTAAAATTGTTACAAGTGCGCTAAACAAAAATTTATGCCTGGGACTGTGTTCAGTATCCCTTAAAAAGCTTGAAACATGGTAGGGTTACCACAAACAAGCAAACTGTGGTGAAAAACGAGCAGTTTTTCGCGAAAATTTGAAATTTATATTGGGATTACGTGTTATAAGTAGCCGCGCGCATCTTTTACGTGCTTGTCTATGGGAGCATCACGGTCGCATTTTACGTGCTTTGTCTATGGCAGCGCGGGTGGCGAGTTGCGGGTCCCTTCCTCAGCGTGCAACTTTTTTGCATCGTTCGCGTTTGAGGACGATAGGTGCAAATTTCCGGTATCGAACAGTGAATTTGTGGTTCCATTGGAATCTTCAGCATTTTTCCAATATGTAAATGGCATTTCATTTAATTTCAGTAACGAAATGTGATTCAAATATGCATAGACATTAACTATGGCGAGGTGCCGGTCACCCAAGTATACTATTTAATTTTGTAATCAAATGCTTCAACAAAATCAGAGTTCTTAATGATGCTCAGTTATTTTTTTTTTCATCCATTGTCTATAAATGGTCGAATTCTTACATATTTGGTACTGAAGTTATTTATTTTGACAACATGTCGACATGCACTAGGGTAATAGTGCACTGAGGAAAGCCTTAATGTCAATTCGCAAAAACAACATCTTGCAAAAGTGTCTGTGATCTCGTCATTCATGGAAATCTACATGTGAAAATAACAGCTTATATAGTAATGTGTGTTTTTTTTTTTGGTATTGTTTTTTTTTTTTTGTTAGGGGAGAGAGGAAAGAGATGTCACCTGTAGGTACAGTATCATCAGCTAATAACAAAAAGGGTGCTATCGCGTTCTAAGATTTGAGCATTAAGAAAACTAAACAGTCAATTATCATGAAATAAAAAGTTTATTTAATCAAAAAAGGGTAGATTTATGAGCCTTGTTCCAAATATAGGGTAAGATAGCAAACTTGTGGTTTTAATTTTTGACATTTCCCTGAAATTGATTATGATTTAAAATTGGCACCATAATGTAGAGGAGATCAAGCTCTGCAACAGGATATCAATAACTCTGTACCCCCCCCCCCCCCCATAAAGCCCTTCTGGTTCTCAGTATACCAGGTATTCTCTTCTCTCTTTTTTGGGAGAACTTATCAAAGTCTTTATTTGTTCATCCTATTCCATTTTTATAAGATGAAAAAAAAAATGGTTGGTCTTGCTTGTGTAGATCATTTCCAACAGTGCAAGAAAGCCACAGAGATTTTCATGTGTGCCAGTTCGTGACAATGCTATAGATCTTTCAATGTAGTGGCTGCCATGATTATGCTTCCTTGTTATGCTGCATTCTTACCCTTTTCTCTGCATTCCTCGACTACTGTATCTGCAGTCTGCAGTTAAAAAGTGTGGCAAGGATTTAACTCAATGTGTGTGTGTGTAGATATATAGGAGATTTGCTGTACTACATTGGAGACGACATAATACTTTGAGTGCATGTTTCTGATTAAGGCATATAAAATGTTTGTTTTATTTTTTTTTATTTTTTTTTACTCAGCAGCTGCATTACACTTGGGCAAAATAATTTTGGACACTGTAAAATGTAGCCTCAATTCCAATGGAGACATCTGTGTTGTTACTTTTTTAAAAGTTAAATTAGCAGGATATCTGCTATGACATTACCGGTATCTCAATCTGAATTGCAAATAAACGTATAATGTATTATATGAGTGTGATTGGAAAGAATATTTATCCAGCGTGGTAAGCTCAATGCTAAAAATATATCATGATTTCCAGTATTTATCTGCTTGGGGGGGTAATTTTCTCAGTGAAAAAAACTTTCATGCTGATACACACAATAGATTTCATTAGACGTTAAATTACATCAATTTTAATATCTTTCTGTTTTTAATTTTCTGGACATATCGTATGTGGATGTAAATTATATTGTCAGTAGTTGGAAAAGTGAATTGATATGGAGGATGTACTTTTAAGTCAAGGTGTAAGAGACATGTGAAGGCCATGAAGTCTGCCACACTATGCCTTATTTTGTGTGGAATTCTATCTACTCATTTTGAAATACATTTGCTTCACGTTCTTCAAGATTAATAGCACAGAAATGCATTTACATGTGCATGGACTTTGTTAATAGTACCATTTCATTGGAATTTCATGATAATTTCTTGTTGGAGGCATCTATTTATTCATGTACTCATTGCATTTTCAATCATTTATTCATGTTTTTATGCCTCCGCCACGAAGTGGTGCCGGAGGCATTATGTTTTCGGGTTGTCCGTCCGTCCGTCCGTACGTCCGTCCGTCCGTACGTCCGTCCGTCCGTACGTCCGTCCGTCCTTCCTTCCGTCCGTCCGTCCGTCCGTAATGAATTTTGTGGACAGGGTAACTACCAAAACCTTTTGAGGTATCCTGATAAAACTTGGCATGTATGTGTATTAGGGGGTGAAGTTGTGCCTATCAACTTTTGGGTGCACATGCTCAAGGTCAAAGGGCAAAAGGTCAAGGTCAAATGCTTAAAATTTCACTATTTCCCCCATATCTACGCAATGCCTAAAGATATTTTCTTGAAACTTAGTGTATACATGTATTACCCAATTAAGATTCTCTGGTGAAAGTTTGGGATCATGAGGTCAAAAGGTCAAAGGTCAAAAGGTCAAGTAAAATGTTAAAATTTCACTTTTTTTCTCTGTATCTTGGAAATTGTTCAAGGTATCTTCATAGAACATAGTATATATGCATGTACTGACTTGCAGTGTTTATCTAGGGAATTTAGGGTTCATTGGGTCAAAGGTCAGGGGTCAAAGGTCAAGGGCAATACTTCAAAATTTTACTATTTTCCTTATATTTATGCAATGCCAGCAGGATTATTTTTTTTTCACTTGATGTATGCATGTATAACCCAATAGAGATTCTCTGGGATTTTTTTTTTTTGCCAAGAAGGTCAAAGGTCAAAAGGTCAAAGGTCAAAAGGACAAAGATCAAGTGAAAGTGCTGAACTTACTTCTTTCTCCATATCCTGGAAGTGGCTCAAGTTATCTTGAAACTTAGTACATATTTATGTATGTTCTGCCTGACAGTGATTCTCTTATAAATCAAAGGCCAGGTGAAAATGATAACAATTTACTGTTCAATACAGAAATTGCACTTTTTCTCCATACCTTGAAAATTACTCATGGTGCATAAACTTATGAAAGGGTCAAAGTCAAGTTAAAGTTCTTAAATCCCCAAATACATGCTCTCCTATTCATCCAATTAAACATAGGTCAAGGAAGGTAAACATTCAATACATTTGTGACAAACATGTCATTTTAATATTTTGCCAATTTTGTGAAAATGTAATCACACATTGTCCACATGTACTATAGACCTATTAGGAGAATCATGCATTATGGCGGAGGCATACCAGTCGCCATAGCGACATTTCTAGTTACTTATTTAATCATACCATCCAACATATCTATCATAGCCATTCGTAAGTTAGTGTACTACAAGCAGACAAATACATTTTCGCAGTTCATGTGCATTTTACTGCATGTAACTGAAATGCATACATTATGAATGCAGAATACAATGTACTAGTACGGCCGTGAAACTTGGAAATGGTACGCTTACCTGCGGCTTACTTGTGACAATGCAGTATCCCTAGGTTAGTTTCTATATAATTATTTCTGTCCCCTTCTGCCCCTCCCCCAACATCCCCACACCCCCTCCCCCCTTTGGTTTCAGTGAGTACAATTATATTGTATGTGCTATTATGACAATATCTCTTGCATCTCATGTGGAGGTGCTAACATGCAGCGTATGCCAGATCCGTTGTTTGTTGAGAGCTGCCTTTGACGTCATCAGAGAAGTTTACCCAAGATATCATTACAGAACCCTGGAGTCGCTAGCTAGTCAGGCAGTATCAGTAACTTGGCTCTTGGCACGTTGTCAAACAGATAGACAAAGACAAATAGGCAGTAACTCACTGATCAAATATTGTAAGAGGGGATGTCATTACATTTCAGTGCATTACGACACCTTAGATGAAAGGGGAAAATGCAATGTATCTTTTTTTCTTTTTCAGTAAGCATTCCAAAAGTTGCTAGTAGAATACAAGTTAATATGAGTTGTGCAATGGCATTGTTCAAAGTAGTATATTTAGTTATTTCTATGTATACACAAAGCCTAAATATTTTCTAGATAGAATATGTGAATTGCCATGGGTAATTGAGCACACTAGGGCATTGATTACACACTGTACAATGTATGCTACCCTGTGTGTCCTCAGCTATTTGGGTCAATTTTACTATAGCGTTGTTATTAGTGTACCATAGCATTGTTATTAGCTTTAATAGCATTGTTTTTCCATTTGTTGGCCAGCACTGTCAATGTCCCACACCTATAGATAAAATTCAACCATTTTGAACCATCTCGATCACTCATTAGTGCCAGAAATACTGAGCTAAGGATGAATGAAATAAAATGCAGAAATACCAGAGTGATAACAATGATGTTTCATGTGCTGTCCCTGCAAAGTCCCATACTTCCTTGCCTGAAATACTTTCTTCTTTTTTTTCCTAGGTATTTTATATTTTACAGATATATGAGATATTTGGGCGTAGATATACTTGAACCTTTGTTATTGTATAGGAGACCCCTCTGAAGAGAGTTGAAAGTAAACATCACATTACTTTTTTTTTTCTTTGTTAGTCCTGTAACACCTTTATAGCTTCCTCTGATAGTTGTCTATATTATCAAGATATACTTGAGTAATCCTCCACACCCACACAAGGAAGTCAATACAGAGTCAAATCCACACATTTAGGTCACTTAATTGTGCAGGCAAGAAACTCATTTTGGACCCCGTTAGGGCCTGCAGTTATATCATGATTACATGAAACGAATTCAAGAGAAATATCAAACATCAGATTAAAGAATTGTGTAATTCAATACATTTTTGTAATCCGCAACTTTGATACACATCCCTGCGGAGAAATGTTTACAGGTGTGACATTGGGTGTCTCAAATCTATTTAAAGGACAAGTTCACCTTCATAAACATAAGGATTGAGAGAATGTAGCAATATTAGTAGAACACATCATTGAAAGCTTGAGGAAAATCGGACAATCCGTTCAAAAGTTATGAATTTTTGAAGTTTTTGTGCAGTAACCGCTGGATGAGAAGACTACTGCAGTGTGTGAATAACTTAGATGTCACATGCGTACAACAATATAAGGAAAATATAAAGAGAATTTCACAAAATTTCATCTTTTGAAAAAAGTACACATTCGTCCGACTTGTTACCGACAAATGTTATGGGTAATATTATTCCCCCTGCCTTTAGAAAGAGGCAAGTCAAGTGCTCTTTTATTATGCGAAAAAAGTGAAAATATGTTGAATTTTCTTTACATTTTCTTTAAACTGTTGTACGCATATGACTCACAAGTTGTAGTAGTCTCCTCATCCAGCGGTTTCAACACAAAAATTTTAAAAATTCATAACTTTTGCATCGATTGTCCAATTTTCCTCAAACTTGCACTGATGTGTTCTACTAATATTGTTGCATTCTCTCAATCTTTATGTTTATGAAGGTGAACTTGTCCTTTAACTATAGTAACACTAGAGGGCAGTATTCAGCTTGTCTTAAATGAATTTTTGCAGCTGCATGAGTACGATGGAAACGTGTGCTAAGCTGTCTATTGCATCAGCATTGGTGGGTAGATGATCAATGGGAATCATTCCATTTTGTCATTACTGACTTTTCTTCTGCATGCATGTAGAAGATGGGATGGTTTGAAACCTCGATGCAGACTAGACACATAGAAAAAGAAATCTATTGATTTGGGAAGAAAGGGAAAAAAAAAAAGGAAGAAGAGGAAGAAGAAAAGAAGAAGAAAAAAAAAACCCTCCAGTAAGGCGAGTGAAGTACCCTTCTCTAGCACACATGGGCTAATTGACTTTACACTGGAGAAGGAGGGATATTCCCCATTTTTGATAGAATCTGCTTCCAGAGTGTGAAAGCCTCTGGTCAGTGGTCTTGGAATTATTTGCATATAGTATCCTTGTGAAAAAGTTGATGGTTTTAATGACAAGTTAAGTCTTCAAGTGCAACATACACACTTGTATATAGATATACATTCATATTTTTGTATATGTGCCATATTATTTTGCAATTCATTCTTTGTACATCCATATCAGTAATATTGTTACAGGTAATAGGGGTGTATTATTTTGGGGTAGGCCCTAAATATAAATTAGATGTGGATGTTCTGGTCTTGGTACCAATATTTTGTTCTCTTATACTGAGTTCATGGTGAATTTGATATGTGTTATATTCCTTTTATGCTTTCCACATCAAATGAGTCAAAAAGTAGGCAGTATGATGTTATTTTGAAGTAGATATTCAGGCTTGCATCTGCAGTATTCACAAATATGTCTCTTTGTATGCATAGATTATGTAATAACTTGTGAAATAGCATAGTGAAGCATAGCAGTTACTCACAGTGGCCTTGTGCCGTACTAGGAGGAACAAAACTGAAACTCACTCTGTTATTAAGAACTCCATGCAGCTGAGGTTTCATATCAGGTCAGTTCCAACTCTACATTTACATAGAATGTTTTCATGTATTATAGTGAACCAATATAGACCGCAGGAATACTATACACCCTGTAAGTAGTATTACCGTTGGCTCTGTCATTCATGGCACTACTGTCTCCATGGTAACTTCAGTGTCATAGCAACACTTACCTCTTTCCCTCAGATATTTCCATGGCAACGCCAGCAAAGGCAATAGTGTGCCAGTCCTTTACGATCATGGGATGCATTTGTATTTTTTTACCCAGTCAAAGAGAAAGAAATAAGTTGAATGGAAGGGGGGGGGGGAGAGAAGGAGAGAAGATGAGGGAGGGAGAGATAGAAAGAGAGAGCCTGTAAAATGTATATTCTCCTGTTTTTAGAAGAACCAGTAAGGATTTGTCCTGGTTTCATTGTTGCTCTCGAGCCTGTATGAGAGAAGAGGCTTTTCCTGGAAGTATCCAGACGTATTGTTTGAAGAACTGCATGGCCACAGGCTTTTCTGTAATATGTTGTGCACAGCTTTGCAGTCAAACGACTCATGATACATGTAGCTACTGATACTGTGATGATGTTAGTGGTAATGCAGAAGGAGAAGTGTATGAAGTACCTGTAGTTGAGTAATCAGTTAAGGTAATACAGTGAATAATGAGAACATAAATGATGCTGATGAAATATTGAAGCGATAGTAATTTTGCTGAAGGTAATGAAATCATTATTATCATGGATAGTAGTAGAGGTGGTAGTAGCAGTGGCAGTATTAGTCGCAGTATCAGTAATGATGACGATGATAAAAATATGACAAAAAATACCAAAAGCATAACAAGACTAATACAAATATGCAGTGAAAACAAAACACAATCACAGATTTTCATTCATATTTCAATATTCATTCATTCATTCATTTTTCCATCTCCAAGAAAACATGTAAATGCAATTTTGTTTTTACAAAAATTTGCATTACAAAATATGATAAGTGAAATTTATGGATATACTAATGATAAGGTAAAAAACCCTCACACAAATAACATTCTGAAATGTTGAAAATGCTGGAGATGGGAAGAATGCTGGAGATGGGAAGAATGCTGGAGATGGGAAGAATGCTGGAGATGGGAAGAATGCTCAGAAAGCAATGCTTGCAGGTTGCATCCCCCTCCAAATATAGTACCACAATTATGCATACGTCATTGATCTTCTATTGTTGTACGTGAAAACTTAGACAAACACCCAAACAAATCCTAATACTAAGTCACTGTTATGCAGAAAAGAAAATAGGAAAATAGGAAAAAAGAGAGAGAAACAGAGAAAAGGAAGAGAGAGAGAAGAAGAAAGAAGAATATGAATGTATCCCTGTCGATATTATACTGAAATCAGACTTAACCACATAATAACACAGCAAACTCCCCTAGATGGACTATCTAGATTGAATTCCCAGCCTCTTATATTGTCTCCCCTCAAGTCTAGTGACAATTTTCTAGTGATGCAAGAGAAATTAGATTCTTGTTTCTGTTGTGGCATAGTAATGGTATTATAAACATGACTTTAGTGTCATTAACGCATTCACTTAATGAGTTCAGGGTCCTAAACACAGAAGGGAGACCAAAGCATGTGACGCCCAGGGCAGGATACTACTTTCAATATGTACTTTATTGCGTGGCTCTTATATGTTTTCTTTGTTTTTCGTGCACAAGTGTACGTGTGTGTGTGTGTGTGTGTGCTTTATGTTTTGTAGTATCTTGGTTGTCTTTGACGCAATAAGGACACATGTCGTGTTTGTGTGGAACAGAAAATTTACAGCTGTTTCAGTTTCATACATCTGTCAATCAAAGCAAAGTTCTTTGTGTTGTTGTTGTTGTCATCCTTTGTCTGTTCTTATTTGGTCTCTCCTGCAGCCAATAGTATGAACAGAATATGTCTCTGAGCCAGTCAGAGCTGTGGTTTTCTGTGGTTTGTGTTGACATGTGATATTCTCAAAATGTAGCTTGACTTTACATTATGTTTTAATGTTCTGTCATAACCAAATAGAACTTTTATTTATAACTATCTCCCTTTCTATGATCAGTGGGGAAGTTGCAATGGCTTATAAAAACACTAAGATAAAACATTGCAATTATGGTTAGCCTGTGACTGCTTGTAGTTTGTATACTGCTTCATTTCTTTCCCTTTTCTTTGAATTCCTTTATTTGTTTGTTGTTGTTATAAGAATTCTGCCCAATTAATTTTTGCTGTTATAAATGCGTGCTTCCTCTGAAATGTGCAACTACCCTCTCTGAGCAGTGCATTCCTGGTATGCATCCTGACTTGAACAAGAGAGGGCAGTCTCTGTGTGTGCTGTCAGTCAAAATGCAGCAAGTGTATGCGCCTCAATCTCATCTTTAACTCACTGCATGCTTGGCTCAAAAAGAGTATTCTCGTGGGACGGCATCAGTGTAGAGGCAAACTCATACACACTGTGTTGTTGCAGTGATCACACTGGTTGAACAGACCTAGGGGTAACACTAGGGGATCATATTCAGTGGTAACAGAAGAGGATCCAACTCATTAATTACACACTGTGATCAAACTGTGTGAATCACTCACCATGATTCACACCTACTGTCCATGATCAGTGATCAGACTTAGACGCAGTGAGATCAACAGCTCCACCTGCTGGGGGGAAGCTGAAATGGTGGGAAGGCAAGACGACGTCATTATCGGTGGCAACACGTAGCAACCAGGCTCAAAATCGCCTCCTCCCCCTCCCTGCTGGTGGCAGTTCAGGTGCCAAGTGCTATTTGACTGGCCAGAAACTAGGCAGCCCCGCTCTCTCTTAGCTTACTCACTCACTGCCAAGTCTGTCCAAAACTTGACGAACAGCTTGGCCACCTCCTTCCGCGCGATGAGTGAGTTCTGTGGTTGTGCTATAAGAAGCATCACCGGTTCTCTGCAGGCTGCTCTTCTGGTAGAAATTTTCCCATGATATCTCCTGGAAACCAGTCTTTTGCTTAAAAAGTGGAAGTCTTCAGAGCTGAACGTTTGAATACCAGTGTATCTCTTGCCTCGTCCAGAAATCTGACATCTCTCCAGGTTCAGCTCTTTCCCACATTGAGAGGGGAAGAATCGATGCAAGTCTGTGGATTCTTCCCAATTGGTTCCTCCAGCTCTTCAGAGATGGTCTCTAGAACCTTGTCTGGCTCTGATGCTCCCTCCTACCCCCTGGCGGGGAGCATCGCTGCGATGGGGGAGCTCTCCTTCTCCTCGGCAGTCTGCGTCGAGATTTTTCTTGGATGCATGGTGGTTTTGTTGGTATGTAGGTCTCTGTTTCCCTCATCTCTGGATGGCTTTGGAGATTATTCCATCCCATGTCTTAGAAGATACTTTGGGGATGTGTAGATATATGCACAGTAGTCTGCTGCAGGGACATTTATTCTCTTACCTGTGACATAAGTTACAGTTTTTATTATTTATCTCATTGAAATGTAATTGCAGGATTGCTAGTTTTTACAGGTGTGCTTTATCCCCTTGATTTTTTTTTCTCCTTTTCTTGGCTTTTTTTTTTTTTTTTGCATTTCAAGGTGGACAAGGTGTCGGATATATTCAATTCAATTTCAATGTAATTTCGGTTTATGTTCATATTTTTGAATGAATATATACATCAAATATAACAAAGTACAAAAAATTCATACATGGCTAGGATGCACAATGAATTATTGCAAACATAAAGAATATGGTGGTCAATTTATGAAAATTTGGATCTAAGTATAATTGATGCTAAAGAAATATGATGAAACCTACTTGAAAGCAAGCTTGTTAAAATAGTATAGATATCGAGGTTAGGAGCTCAGATACAACATAGGACCAAAATATACAAAACATAAAGAAAAGACAAGAATATTTTGGGATATCTAGCAGATTCTTCTCAAATACAGATAAGGAAAACAAGTAAATTTTGACCAGTCCATGACTCAGGAAGTGTATGCATTCATAGCGGTCTCAATTATGCTATGAAAAGGATATGCCTATGTGCAGGCCATCCATTTTACGTTATAATCAAGTGATATAGCCCAAATTTGTATGATGTTAAGTCTGGGTCGTTAGGTCCCTCTTGAGGCATCTTGGTATTCTTCATGATTACTCTAAGCAGAAATGAATGCTACTGAGGCTTATTTTGAATTCTAGGTGTTGATAAATTCTTCAATTAAGCTGTACATACTAAGTCTAACATCTAGAATGTAGAATATGTCATAATCTAGTCATTCTAGAGCATTATAACTGCATTAAAGTATTACTTATGTATGAGCTTTCCGTCACCAGTTTATTCCCAATGCAATTTCCTGTCTACTCCAATATCCAGTAAAAAAGTAAAAGACTTTTTGAAGAGTTTCCAGCAATCTAGCAGACTCTCAACTTCAGTGTAAATTGAAAGACTCATATCACTCTCTTTTATCCTGGCCTTTAAATCAATGATTCTTTACTCCCCCCCCCCCCCCCCCCCCCCCCACCTAAAAATAAAGTAAAGAACTTGAGCCATTTAAGATGTAATGAATTCTGTAGCTGTTCATATCAGTCGATGCAGGTTGTGTTAGCTTGACAGTAAAAGAAAAAAAAATGAGGTTGTTACAGGAAAGGTGCAAATAATGAGTTGATATTATCTCGTCTTTTTGTTGCACAGTCAGTTTTACTTTGCTTTCCTGTAAGTGAGCAAAAGAGGTTGTTGCCATTTCTTCAGTGTTTGAATTATTTTAAAGTGCACTGGGCATGTGTAAAGTGTTATGTTTGAAGCGGTATGTTTGATGCAACTTCCTGTAACAACCACTCAAGTCGTTAAGAGCAATTACAACCATCCTTCCTCCCTTATCCCACCCCCATTTTTTTCAGCCCCCCCCCCCCCCCCGCTAGTATAAGTTTTCATAATGTGTTTACTTCAACTCTCTGATTTTACAACAATAACAATAAAACTATCACTATCTGTGGTTTACCTGGTACTAATAATTCTTGGTTGTTCACTCAACCCAAATTTAAAGTGATTTTTCATTGTGCCCAATTTTCTCCTAGGAGATTTGTGTTTTTGCAGTCAAACTGTTTCTGTCATGTATTGTTTTTTTAACAAAACTATCACTATCCCTGGTTTATCTGGTACTAATAGTTCTTGGTTGTTCACTCAACCCAAATTGAAAGTGATTTTTCATTGTGCCGAATTTTCCACTAAGAGATTTGTGTTTTTGTAGTCTGTTTCTGTCATGAATGGTTTTTATAATGAATTTTTTTCGCTCCCAGTTTCATTGTGGAAACATGCTAGCCGTTAACTGTTGCTTCTCAGGATGTTTACTGCTACTAGGAATTTCTCTATCTCTAGATATTCTTTTTTTTTTCTGATTTACAGTTGTTATGAGCACTCAACTTTCAGGGACTAAAAATAGTTTGTTATCAAAACTTTCTGCCTTTTTCAGCTTTCATTTTCAGAAGCATTCAATGTATTTGAGGACAATATATTTGAGGACAATGTTTGGTTTTTAGATTAACTCCTAAATGATTCTCAGTAAGTGTTTGTAGTTTTGTTTTCACCCCAAAACATGAATACCACGTTTGTAAACAATTATATTTGTATTCATATGTAAATTTATTTACTAGTTTTCTGTCTTTTTCAGCTTTCATTTTCAGAAGCATGAAATGTGTTTGAGGACAGTGTTTGGCTTTAGATTCTGTTCATAGTTTTGTTTTCGTTCTTCCCCCCTTAAAAAGAAAAGAAAGGAGAAGTGACTATCACATTTGTAAGCAGGGGTAATTCATTTATTTGTTTATGTTTTCATTACATTTAAATGGCAAAGAAAAGAATATGTGGTGTTGTGCACTGAAACTTTTCTCAAAGAATATTTACTATGTCCAATTCTGTCTTTATTTCATTTCACAGGCGAGCTCGTGGAGAAAAATTCGCAACATGGTGCATTGGTCTCCCTTTGTGCAGTCCTTCAAGAAGAAATACCCTTGGGTACAACTTGCAGGACACCAAGGTAAGGATTGTAATTCACTTTTACTACCAATACAAGAGAAAATGAAAGTAAAGGACAGAGAGGGTGATGAGAAATATAGCCACACATGCAGTAGGCAGTGCTGCACACTGGCACTGGTCCAGTGGTCCGGGACCAGTAGAAATCATTGTCGGACCAGTAACTTTTAAGGAATGGACCAGTAAGAAATGGAAAAACTGAGCACCTACTGGTCTAACAGACAGGTTGGACCAGTAGAAAAAATGGGTTAGTGTACAGCAGGCCTTTTTGTTATTTTTTTTTTGTGTGTGTGTTCATTCATATTCATATGTTTTTTTCATCCTGCCATTATTTATTCATTTGTTCATTTCCTTGTATATTTTGTTATTTATAAATTCATCCATTTAAACTTTGTGCATCAGTTGACATATATCATGCAGTCATGTGAAGCTCACATGTCTTATGTTGTATCTTTATTAAATTGTCAACTCACCAGTGTCACATAGTATCTTACAGCAGCTGGGTATAGACCAGAGTTGTCTGAAAAACATGCTGTCTTCCTTGGAAGTCAAGATGTATGGGCAGGTGTCGACAGAAACTTGTCAACTTAAGATTAACAAAGCTTTGTCGTGACTATCAAGTCATCACACCTTTAATCTTTTCTCAGAATTTGATTTTATTCATTTATAATCATTCATGCATTGGTATTACTTGCATCATCTATTCATGTAGTAAGCCATAGAATGAAATATTAGATACAAGGATATTATATTCAATTCCTTTTTGTTTCTATCAAATCTCATTATTTCTTTCCCTCAGTCTTCAAAATTCTTTATTCCTGTGTGTAATCTGTCTCAAATCTTTCCCTTGGCACTTAGGGATTTCTCTTGAGATGCTGCCTCCCAATTATAAATCCACTGTAATTGACAGTGTTGCCCTTCTGCTATCCCTCTAGTCGATAAAAAAAAATCAATCTATTCTTTGTCGGCCACATTGCTTGAAGGGGTGTCCTTGTTCCATGGATTAAGATGTGACTGAGTATAGTGTGGCATTGATGATGAATGCAACATGATATGCTTCAGAAGTATGGAGAACTATGAAGAAAAGTGTATAGTGTGTGTGTGTGTCTGTATGTTTACGCGTAGGTGTAGAGAAAAAATAATTTGTTCCTCTCTCTATGTCTTGAACATCAATCCACCTCCTCCCTCTACCCACTTATTTCCACAAGTTAATCCTGGAATGCTTGCTTCGATCACCAGATACTTTTTTTTTTCTGTGTTCCTAAGATACTGAGGCATATTACTTGTTGCATTATGCTTTATTGCACTTATACACTGCTTGGTCACAAATTCATTTGACAAATTTGATGTTGTTTAGAAGCCTGGTTTAAAGCAGACACCACTTCTTGCAAAATCAAAAATAAGCCCAGCTGTATCCACAGAATAGATTATCTCTGAAGTCTCATTTGTCTGTATGAAAGTAGAAAGATTTTTATGTTCTGCAGCAAATGAACAAATCTTAGGAAAAGGAAGGAAGGCTTAGTTTTCAAAGTATCTGTGATAGAAATTCAAGGCTCAAGCCAAAAAAAAAAGGAAAAAAGTGTGCTGATACAAAGACCTTGAATACAGTTTGATTAAAGAACACTGACACAAATTCTAATGCTGATATATTCAGTATCTGTCATTTATTTACTTATTTATTTATTTATTTATTTATTTATTTATTCATGCATTTATTCATTTATTTATTTGTTTATTCATTTATTCATTTATTCATTTATTTATTTACTTATTTATTTTAGGGAAACAGATTTGATCTTCAGAATCTGATTTAGAAATATTTTAAGAGACCAACTGACATTGACTGGTGATATTTAACTGAAGGTTGTGAAATGCGGACTGTTTCCAAGGAATAGGATGGAAGATATGCATCGGCCATATCTGATCAGATAAAAATGACTTAAAGTAATATTGACATCAGTCCCTAATTAGTGTGTGATATTTCATCGTGTCTATATCACTATCTACATATGTTTGTGTTTATTTATATATGTTTTATCTATATATCTATATGTTTATCTATCTTCATAATGTATTTATTAGAAAGAGAGATACATCAGTGTATGTAAGATGTTGAGGTATAATGTCTAATATCTCCACATCTCTTTAATCCAAATGTAAGGAGTGTCCTTGTAGATTCCAGAGACCTACCAAGCTGATATACTTGCATTTGATTTGTTCTTAAATCATAAATCTTTAATTTCTGACATCTCCTATTAGTTGTAGGTTTGTCATTATCATATTTGCTTTAATTCTACATAATAGTGTTCAAAGTATGGTGACACTAATGCCATTACAAGCAATACAGAGAAACACCAAGATAGGTGCCCCCCTTTTATTACATAATGATCAAATACCATGCATTTAGTGGCTCTGCATGGTTGAAGTTTTGGATTCCAAGATGGCAGGAATAAGACTTTTTCTGAGGGGCATAGTCCTAAATGAAATAGTACAATTTCTGTCACCATAGAATCAATATATTATTTCACCAATTGTTCCAAACTGTGATAAGATATTTCTTTTTAAATGTCTTCAGATGAATAATAAAAAAAGTATTCAAACATTTACATATTGTTGTGTATACAGTTGGGGTGCTGTGGTGGACACAATTTAAATAGTGGTCTGTGAGGGCGATCAAGATTGCACTTTACACACACATTGATGTAAAAAACATTGATGGATCGCATGTATATGGCAACATTTGTAATATTACCATGAATGCTGTCATATTTAAAAACACTTTCCTCCATTTGCACTTTTTTTCCAACATTGTAGTATTGTTATGTTTGGTCACATGATACTATGTAGACCAATCACTAAACAGGATTTCATTTAAACTAAAGGATATGACGTGCATTGTGAACCAGAAACAGTGATAGAAAGACATTAAAAAAAAGACAAATGAACATCTTTGGTTCTCAGTAATGATGCAATGCCAGTAGCAGGAGCAAATTAATTTCCCTTCACTCTTAATACTTTCCTTCTGTACTCAATCTGTGAATACTAAAAATATGACATATGCGGGATTTTTAAAAAATACTTTTAAAGACACCCTAGATCAAAGTGCGTCATGCAGCTCTCTTTGGCAGTTTAATTTTGCTCTCAGAAGTAGATCACGCTCTGATCACTCCCAGTCCCCAGCTCACATGCTGCTTTAGTTTCTTGCCATTCCTTGACATCATAAGTGACGTGGTGCACAGACTCACACGAAAAAAAAGGAGAAGCAACAACAACTGCCTCAGATGGATCGTCCACATCTGGGACCTCTGACGCACAGGATAAAACAACTTTAGTAACTGGCCCAATTGGCCTGTGGAGAATTTGTGATTCTTCTTCTTTCTTTCTTTTTTTTGGGGGGGGGGGGTGTGAACAGATGAACCATTATTGGCTCAATAATTGGGGGAACCCCATGTGTATCAGAATTATAGAATTAGATTGTTTGGCTGTTCATATTTGATTTTTTTTCTCCCTCCCCTAAAAAGTCCATTTGCAACTCAGCATACAATATCTACTAAGAACTGCTTTCCTTCTTAAGAGTCACTAGTCACAGATTTTTTTTTTTTTTTTGTTGGCATAATTGTATCATAGCTAAAAGGTAATACAGGAGGGGAAAAACATCCTGGATTAGTGGTAGTTCTCTTAGTTCTGAGTTGTGATTGATTGGTTTTGAAAAGTGTACAGTTTGAAAGCTAAGGCTTATTTTGCAGGTCCCTGTTTATGGCTCTTCTGCTCCAAATAAAGCAGTGTTTCTTGGATGTATTAGGAATGCAGAATTAAAACAGAAATACTGAACCTGATAGTTGTATCAAGTTAACCCGTTTCCTACGGGAACCTGGTTAGCTGTGTATTAAGTCTATGGAGATTTAAGAATGCAGTATGGAACGGGTTAAGGGAAGACTGACATTTTGTTCGACCCGAGTACTGTCTCTAAATGTAAATCACATCATATGTATGCCACACTCAGAATCTGGGTATTGAAATCAGCTGTAACTTGAACTTGAATATATCTCATCGCAGGAAATCAGTGGACAGGAGCTGATGAACAAATGCACAAACACAAACACAAACACACACACAATAAACAATTTATACAGACACAGACATACACTAAAGGAAAGTACTCATGCACACACACACACCCTTACTCGTAAATACTTTTGCCTTTAAGGTTATTGTCTTCCGGGCTTTCCTTCTTCCTTTAAGTGGAACGTTGTGATCGAGTATACTTGAGATTAATCATTTGACCACCAAAGATTCTAAAAAGGACTATTGAAACCACCTGCCCTCACAGAGCTTGATGCATTCATGTCACCAACCTACTCACAAGTGGGCTGAGGATGTACCTCTTAAATCATCCTTTTTCTTGACAGAGTTTTCTCAGATGTTTGGAAGTCTGTTCTACTATAGGTTATGATGCAAAGACTTGTGTTTTATTTTAATAATGATAGTGTGTGATCTGATTTTTTTCCTCCCTATATGGTAAGGGAGAAGTATCAAAGGGTATCCTCAGTGAGGTTCAGGCCCTCAGTTAATCTGTCCCCCACTTGAGAAAGAGTGACATTTGGCTGCACGACTCACTCCCGGCTGCTCCTGCGGTATGAAAACAGCATTAATCCAAAGTTTCCTGTCTCTTCCTGTGTCCATGGCAACCAGATGCCTCAAGATACAGCCAATCTCCCACGACCACCTTTTCCTCATGCAATCGCTCTATTTTTGGGGTTAGGACCTTTCGCAACAACTTCTAGAGAAAAAAGAAAAAGAGAGGGAGAGAGATAGACAGGTTAGAGAAATGTGATACATGATCTAATCGTTTGTCCTTTTTTAAACAAAATGTCAAACTTTTGCTGGACTGCTGACTCTGAACATGAAAATAAAGAATAAGGACAATTTGCCCTTAAACAATTCCGCTTTATTTTTGTCACTCACATTTAAGCTGCATCTTTGAGGCATTTGATTTTAGAGTCAAACCAACCAATCCCTGTGGTTGGCAATTTTTGACCTCGTTATCTGTATTCCTGAGGAAATTTCAAAGACTTTGACAAGTGTGTGTGTATATATATATCTAGCAACTTGTTCAGTATGCAGATTACTTTTTGACACTTTTAGGTGTGACGTGAGAAAAACAGCTACTTTGGTCATAATTTCAGTGTTTGGTTGTTGTTTCTTGTTAATCCTACAATGTAAGATACATCTACAGTCAACCACCACTGATGTCACATTTTCTTCAGTTACTCAAGATACAGTGATTAATTCTGATGATTAAGAAACATCCTTTAAATTTGTGAGCACATTAACAATCTCTTCTTCTTCTTTTTTTTGCCCCTAGCTACATCAAAATGTAATCAGCACTTTTTCACATTTGCCTCCAGAGAACCCTTTTCAGGTTCCAAAGATTTGTCTATTGTGTGTATGCATATGAATGTGCATTTCTCAAAGTAGTCTACTCCTTCTGCAACAGTATGAGTAATGTTTCACATGGCATGGAATGTGATGAACAAACTAGTCCTTTAGTTGGAAGGTGCTCACTCCACTCATTCTTTCTTAATACTAGTGTTTAACATAACTTTGGAATATGTGCAATGAAAAATTAATCATCTGTCATTTGAAAGGAACTTCTGTTGCATACCGTAAAACCAGAAATAGTCGCGGCATGAAACTTTTTCAATTTGGAGCTGGTGGCCTTTTTTTGGAATTGCCACCTGCATTCAATGCCTTGCGTAGACAAACACTTTTGCTTTTTTTTTTCATGAATCTTATTAGCTCCCTGCAAAATTTGCAAAAACTTCATGCTTGTGAAAATATGAGGTTTTATAATAACCTGTCAAATCTGAATTCATTCATCAAAATAGCAAGCAGCATTAGCTTTGCAAAGGCCAAATTTAAGATTTAATCTCTTCCCTATATGTGCTGTATTATGGATGTATTTTCCCATAGTATTCCTTTTCAGTACTGATGGTACCTTCCAGTTATCTGAGATGGCCTTGTGTTTTATTCAACCATTTCTCATGACCTTTCATCTATTATTGAGGTATCTTCTCCATGCAAGTCTTCAATTCAATCTTTGGTGAACACACTTTTATATGAATCATGTACATATACCAATAATGATTTGTAAATTAAAAATAACTGCCTTTGCTGGAAACCATGCGGGCATTGACATAATATATCTTGCCGATTTATGAGCTTTCCCTGCTTTTGTGCAAGGCAGACTCTGTCCTCAGAGTCAATATCAAAAGATCAAAGTAAACACGGTTACTTATAGATGTGTACATTGTATACTGGTATGTAGTAACAATCTGGACCTGGAGAATAGCAAATACTAGCAGAAGTGTGATTATAGGCAGTGTAATGCATGCCATGTGGATTGCTCAAGTTCTCCACAGAAATAGAACCTTGCAAAATACTGAACACTTCTTCATGCGAAACAGTGAAATTGTATGAAATTAAATCATTTTCCTGGCTAAAAAAACCAAGCTCTTGAAGTGATGCAAGGACTATAAGGCTTACTGTATATGACAAATATTTCATGAGGTTTGTATTTTGCTGAATTTCACGAGTCTGTTGCTATTCGAATTTAAAGACACACAAAAATATTGACTTTGATCCTGATATGAAGGTAACATGCATGTATACATTGCTCTGTTGGTTACTATGCTGCACGATCGCCCATTGCAAAATCATCAGGAAGTCCCGATTCGTGAAAATTCAGACTCCCTCTAAAATATATGGCATATACAGTAACTTCATAGTGTTGAGTTGATAGTGTGGTTCATTCAGAAATGGGGCAAGTGAGTTGACCAGGAGTCGCCTATCACGTTGAGGAAGCAGAGGCCCCAAAGGAGAGGCGAACACCATCAGATATAAGTACCACATAGAGTGAAGGGTTGATAGGGCTATGTGTATATCAGTCACTATGGCAAGGAAGTGCTGTCCCCTCTTACGTCTCTTTTATTTTTATATTTATTACTTCTTTAAATAGGAAAAGTGATTATATCCCTGTAGCCAAATTTGTCGACTTCCATACACATTTCAGTGTCTCTTGCTTTGATTCCCCCTTGGAGGGGAAACATCACCATAACCCGTTTTGCCAAACCATCTTGCCTCCACATCTTTGTCTTATTTTATGAGTCATGTGATCATCTTGTCCCCTCCCCCCCCCCCCCATCATCCATCAGTCATCCACATGTTCATTTCATTCTTCTGCAGAATCAACATTTTTTCTTAGGAAATACACTTTTGAATCTATGTCCTAAATAATGACTCAGTAAAACCTGGCAGGCATACAACTTTAATGAACCATTTTCTTTTCTTTTTCGTTTTTTAATTTAAAGTCTCTTTTGGTCTCCTACAAGGAACAGCGGAGAGCAATGAGTATTTATGGCACTGTTTTCTTTGCAAGGGTGAACTGACCTTATAAGATATATTGAAAAAGACATGAACAGAAGACAGAAATTCCTGTTTCTATATATGTATACAGCTCTAGACAAAAATATGTTGAAAACGTTTCATTCAACCCTGCAGGTAGTCCTATTGTTCAGTGACTAATCACCCTTCATCAATGTAAATACTCACTAATTATTGTTGGATAATAATCAAGGGGGTTTTCCCTCAAAATAGCAAAATGTGTCCTTCTTTCATGTGCAGAAGGATGTGTTTTGTCCTGTGAAGTAATTACTATCATTATCTATTTTTGCTTGGTGTTAATTAAGTCTGTTTATAACTCACAAGGTCTTACTCCTGTCTGAGGCATCAGGTTTTGGTTTTATCTCAAATGAAAGGAAAATTATATATATTTAATATTTTTTCATACAGCACACACACACACAATTTTTTTGGTGTGTTCTGCAAAAGGATGATAATTTCAATTGTGCACAAGGAACTGGGAAAAGTCAGGGTTTTGTTTCTGGTGTAAAGGTAATTATGTTCAAAGCTTTTTCATGTGTCTGGGCAAGATTATCCAGGAATTGAACTAGGGTAATTATTACATTATTAAACAGTCACATATAAGGGTATGTTTATAACATCCAATTTAAGCTTCTTTTCTGCTTGATACTTAAGATAATGCCCTTTTGCAAATGAACATATACATTAAGTTAAAAAAACAGAAAGAAAATATTGTGCTTTAGTTTCTTTCCCACAATGCTATATGTGAAAAAAACATTGCAGTAAGCTTACCTGAGATGTAAAAGCAGTACTGTAAAAGTGGATATTTTTGCGTGACTAATTTTTCGCGCTTGGCGGGGTTAGAAGAGTTTCACATGTTTTTAATTCCTCGGAATCCAGACGTCGACTACTGGAACGTATGGCAAGCAAAAATATTCGCGTGCTTTTATTTTCGCGCTAGATTCTGGTTGCGCGAAATGCGCGAAAATTTCAACACCACAAAAATTTCCACTTTTACAGTACTTAGCTGTATTTACACACTCCCCAAATTATTG